>NC_134409.1:72905782-73236875 GCF_038048845.1 Mixophyes fleayi
GACGGCCCCTAATACATTAAACTAAACCTAACAAAGTCCTGATAGCTACCAATTCAAATATTACACACAGAGAACTCTGGAATGCAGAAAGTTATTTACAGGACAGTGAGTAGGTAATTGTACTGTCCAAAGCAAGGTATATCTCGGTTTAAAGCGACAGGGTTAGGGAAGCAGACCTGGAGAGAAGGTAAAGACAAAGGTGAGGAGTGGAGTTAATATCAAAGGCAGTAGTTAGGAGGACTGGGTTTTAAAGATACCCTTGAAGAGTAGAGGATAATCTGATATAATGAGGGAGTGTGTTCCACATGGGAAAAGCAGCTCGGGCTAAATCTTGGAGTAGAGTGAGATAGCTAGGCCAGAGAGGATGAGGCTACCATAATCAAGGTGAGAGATAAAGGAGTAAATAAAAGTTTTGGTAGTTTCCATGGTGAGAAATGGGCTTGGGTATATTCTGCAGGAGGAAGAAGCAGGATGTGAAGAGGGACTGAATATCATATTTGGAGGAGAAGGAAGAGTTGAAAATCAACATAAATAGAGAGGGGGGCGGGGAGGTGAGGGAACCCTAGAGGGGATGAAGAGTATCCTTACGGATATCTAGTCACCTACTGGATGGAATAACTTATCCGCCAGAATGGCAAAATATATTAACATATACAGTCAACTGGCAAACAGTGTGTAAAGAGTGAAGAGTCAACAAAAAAAGATTAATCTGTCACCTCTACGGACAACACCCGTCTTGACCAACAAGCTGATAATATCCAATCATCTGATATCACTAGCTCCTACATACTATCTGGCTGTTGTCAAAGCCATAAAAGGCAACAATGGGTCTTATGTTTTAAGAACAAGCCTTTAAGTTTACCACAATGTTACAAAACCTAAAAACTCAGCTCCTACGAGTTTTCAAACAAGTTCAAAATTAATGAACAGAGAATTAGTAAAAAATGTTATGATGTTGCACAACTAAAAGGTACAATCGGTGACAGGTTAGTAAAATGCAAAAACAATTATGGAATAGTTGATGACCTTGAAAACAGATCATGTCAGAATAATTTCTGTCTTATCGACCTATCATAATTGGTAAAGAAATAATCTCTTACTCAATTCTTATCAACTATCTTACCAACAGACAACTTTGTGCCTCTGTTGTATAACAAGGCGAAATTGGGCCCACCTAGGAATTCCACCTTGGAAAGACTCAGAACTGTGATATTTCGCTGCCTTAACTCTACGTAAAAATTGGACGACATCTGAACAGCATCTAAAAAGATTGACACTTGTTTGGGACACACATCGCCTACATCTATTTTAGGATTTTTCATCTGACGTGACAAAGGCATGCTATTGTCAAGGCAAAACAAAAAAAATTGCATTGCTTTATCCTGCTAGTTTGCAGTTCTTTTATGGTAAATACTTTAAAGGACTTCCTTTTTGCCGATGACGAATTCAACGATTTGCAAAAAAAAAAAAAAAATATTGGACAAGGTTGAAGGACTTCAAAAATATTAATTACTTGATGCAGGGGAGAGGAGAGATTGTATCTGCTTTGGTAGCTACCCTATTTGGGTAAAGACAACTTGCCTCTATGCATGCTCTACTACTTTTTAGAATCATTTCCCACTATTCTGTCTCCCTTCCCATCCTTCTTTCCTTGTCTTCTCTTCATTCCTTCCCTTTACCATCCTCTCCCTTTTTCTCTTTGCAGGTTCGAAATATACACGGCTTGTAAGTTTTCTGTATGGTGAAATTATTAACCTGTCTGTTAAGACGCCTACATCAAAACCTGAAAATTCAGGTTCCAACTCATGTGATATTACCTATTGTACTTTATTACCGAACCTCTCCTGACATTTGTATTAGTTCTGCAAATAATGTTGTCAGTATCTTACACTAGTTCGTACATAGCATTCATATCATGGGTCCCTACTTATGTTTCTTGGTGGGCTCCACATTTATTGTAATTCACACTATAGTTATGTGTTGCTCTACAGTCAGGATTTGTACCCGACTGCCCTTGGCTAGAAAAGTTTGTATGTTTTTCTGTGTTTTCTTCTAATGTTGAATTGTTGCATCATGCCTCTTGATGTTTGGGTTACTGTGATTTTTGATTGCCCGATGGAGGAGAATGCTACCCCTGACCCCCTTTTTGTAGGCTCATTAGCCCTTACACACTGTGCTCCGCTTAAGACTACCAAGCTGGCCTCCTTCAATTTTTGTTCTTAGAATGTAGGGGACAAACTCCCAGTTAAACTAAAGAAAATATTCAATTATCATACAAAAGGCTGATGTAGCCTTTTTAAGGAAGCCCACTTTATTGATAAAGAACATGAAAAACTGTCCTTGCCTGGTTTTCATGCAGTAGGTTCTACCTCTTATAGCTAAAAATCTACATGGAGTAGTTCTATTATTAAAAGGGACAACCGGACTTCTGTCCACTCAAATTAGGGATCCTGAGGGTAGATTTCTCATGTTGAATGGCACTCTTAATGACACCAGATTAACACACTAACCAGTATCTCTGTTCTTTACAGAAAATTATGCCAGCCAGTTGGCATTAAGAAGTAGCCAGGTGGGGGCAGAGTAATTCTTTGAAAGATTGAAAAACTTTGGATGTTATTGCCCACACCTGCCAGGACTTGTCAGACTGCTGCTCAGTGTTCTAACACAATGTTGGATGTAGTGCTCATATAGTGCCAATTCCAATATGAGAAACAATGGTTTATTCCATTATAAAATGATTCTGTTGGAATCCAAAAGCTGGGTGGCAAGTAAAAAGTGTCTGGAGCACCAAAGAAAAATAGGTGCTGGGGAGAACTCAAGGTATGCCCCTACTGTGTATAAAAAAACACTTTTTTAAAAAAAAATTCATCCATCGCCTGTGTATCATGATAATACATAATGGGAGGAGATTTTAATATTTTTGCCTCCTGTGTTTTGGACGGGGAGGGATGGCGGGGGGTGGTCATCTGTGTGAACAGACAGACTTGGGCTGGGAGGGGAGTGGATTGTCTCCTAATCAGGGTATTAAAACTATAGCTGTTCAACTTAATTTGACCAATATTTGGCGGGCTAGAAATCCTACAACAAAAGTTTATATATGTTTATCAGCAGCAAATGGCACACTTTTGTGAACTGATTACTTTCTTATCTTCTTCTTTATTACTCAAAATTGACTCTGTAGAGATCGAACCCATAGGTCTATCAGAGCACTCGTTGATATGGCTTAAAACTTAGAAACCAGACTATTAAAAAAGGACCATAAATACAATGGCAATTCCCTGCCAAACTTGCTAACTCCCTAAAGTTTCGGAATATGTTGATTGTAGTGTCGAAGTCAGCAAATTGGATAAAGTTATCTCAATTAATATCGAGCAAACTTGATTGTCTTTGTCTGAAATTATGCGTAGAGCACGCTACTGCGTGGAAGGGCGTATCCAGCCGCAACACGTGGCAATAACAGTTTTTACACTTTTGTATACATTCGCACCAACACACACATTTGTAAATAGTACACATTAATCGTAGTTGCAACACATAGTTATTTATGTCGAAATATAGTAGTGTTTATGGGTAATATTATAAGCTATATGCATATTAGTGATACATATGGTTCAGGTTAAAGGAAAGGTGTCATGTCTGATATCATATTAATCCCCTTTACATCAGCAGCTGTCCGGTACATTCGGCAAAGAGATCACACATTGCATACTCTAGTTATTGATGTTAGGGAATAAACCTTTAATATGATGCTGACTGTAAAATGCTAATGGACTGGTTGTAATTGGAGTTTTGGCGGGAAGAACAGAGCTCATCCCCTGTAGAGATGACCCCCACCTTTGGATTCCTTAGATTGAACCAGCCTATGATCTGCAACCCCCTGGACCTTCCTGAAGCCTGGACCAATAGAATCAAACCAAACCATCTGCATTGTTTCACTCTATTTCTGTTTGCATATAAGCAGGAGCTTTTCATCTAGTGTTCAGACATCTTGTCCACAGACTTCAGGACTGAATGACTGTCCACTGGATCCAGAGCGCCTGCGATAAGTAACGACTGTACTTACTATTATTTCGCTTGAATTATTCTGCTACTTTTTGAGAATAAATATTTGTGCGTTGGAAACACAAATCGAGATTCGACAATCGTTATTGGATAGCGACAAAACGTGCATAACAGTAGTCTGGCATGATTTTTCAAACAAACAACATTGGGATAATTCCCAACTATTCTGGCAAACTGTTAAGTGTTTTGGGACCACATATTTTCCATACGTTCGACAACATAAAGATCAACCTATCTTATATTTGGCACCGCAAAATTAGCTAACCTCTGCTTACCAGGCATTTAAAACTAATCCTTCTGCCATTAACAGAACAAACTTTAGAGAAAAGAAAATCTATTTTGAGGTCACAAATTAGTTACTCCCATACATGTAATTCAAAGGTTATCTCCCTGTAACAGATTAGAAAGTAAATGGGCAGATTTATTGCCAAATTTATAGAATTTATACTTGGGAGATCTTTCCCTTCCCCACACGCAATGGGAACGAGTTGCTAGTATTTGATGAGAAAGAACTGGCAGACCTCTGGTTGTTTTATTCTGATCTTTATTCCAAAGACTTCTTACACCTCTAACAAACAAAACTTTTAAAATAATGTTTCCTTGCACAAATTTCTGAGCAGCAAGAAACATCACTCATGACACCATTCACATTAGAAGTAAAAAAAAAAGGTTGTCAACTTAAAGACACAGAGAATTCTCTGGACAGTTCATCAAGGCCAAAGGTTTTCAGATATTGCAAGAACTTAGATGTGAAGGCCTTCGGGACTTTTTCAATGAAAAATTAAAGAAGAATCTTCTTACCAATCATTAATTCAGCTCTGATAAAGTAGTTACCTAAACCGGGGTGAAACTTGGAGAAGCCGGCCTCTTATCGACCTATATCATTTTGTAGTCTATAGGAAACAAATTTTCACTAAATTATTAGCAGAACGCCTTAAATTGATATTACCGAATATTATTCATGCTGGTCAGATGAGGTTCACCTGGGGTAGGCATTCTGTAACAAATGTATCAGAGCCAAGACTTTATGTACATCACTTACAGTCATGGCCAAAAGTTTTGAGAATGATGCAGCAGACTTTGAAAACTAATATTTGTGTCAGTTTTTATGATGGCAATTTGCAGATACTCCAGAATGTCATGGAGTGATCAGATGAATTACAATTAATTTCAAAGTCTCTCTTTGCCATGGCAATGAACTTTATCCCAAAAACTACATTTCCACTGCATTGCAGCCATGCCACAAAAAGACCAGCTGACGAGGACAAGGCTGGAGATCACACTTTCATGCTGACTGCGTTAGAACAGACTGGAAGCTTTAAAAAGGAGGGTGCTGCTTGAAATCATTGTTCTTCCTCTGTTAACCATGGTTACCTGCAAGAAAACACATGCAGTCATCACTGCTTTGCACAAAAAGGGCTTCGCAGGCAAGGATATTGCTGCTAGTAGGATTGCACATGTCAACCATCGATCATCAAGAACTTCAAGGAGAGAGGTTCAATAGTTTTGAAAGCGGCTTCAGGGTGCCCAAGAACGTCCAGCAAGCATCAGGACAGTCTCCTAAAGTTGATTCAGCTGCTGGATTGGGCACCACCAGTGCTGAGCTTGTTCAAGAATGGCAGCAGGCAGGTGTGAGTGCATCTGCACGCACAGTGAAGTGAAGACTTTTTAATGATGACCTGGTGTCAAGGCGGCCAGCAACTTCTCTCCAGGAAAATCATAAAGGACAGACTGATATTCTGCAAAAGTAACAAGGTTTGGACTGCTGAGGACTGGAGTAAAGTCTTTTTCCCTAATAAATCCCCTTTCAGATTGTTTGGAGCATCTGGAAAAACGCTTGTCCGGAGAAGGAAAGGCGAGCGCTACCATCAGTACTGTGCCATGCAAACAGGAAATCATCCTGAGACCATTCATGTGTAGAGTTGATTGTCAGCCAAGGGAGTGGGCTTACTCTCAATTTTGCCTAGGACCACAGCTATGAATAAAGAAGGGTATTAAAACATCCTCCAAGAGCAACTTCTACCAACCACCCAAGAACTGTTTGATGACGAACAATGCCTTTCCAGCATGATGGAGCACTTCATTACAGTATACCATCTGATAAAAAGGTCTAAAAACACTGAAGCAACAAACTTTGTGAAAACCAATACTTGTATCATTCTCAAAACGTTTGGCCATGACTGTACATTCCTCAGGGAACTCTAACTGAAATATTGTTTTATAGCTTGATGCTGAAGAGGCTTTTGATCTAGTAATATGGGACCACCTATTTAAAACTCTTTGTTGGTTCGCGTTCCCTGATAGATTTGTAAATACAATGCAAACACTGTACAAAACAACCGCTAACCCAACTTTTGACTAATGGTTACCTATCCGATACATTCTGCATTCAACGGGGAACCCATTGGCACAGTTATTTGCTCTTGCGCTGGAACCCTTGGCACTTGCCGTGAGGTCAAGCAGGAATTATAGAGGTATCAAGGTTGGTAACCTGGACAACAACATCGCTTTATTTGCAGGCTACATATTACATTCAGACACCATCCTCTCTATATCTTCTATATTATTAGGGACAATTGAGATTTTTGCTCCTTTGCTGGCTAGAATATTAATTAATATACACTACTGGCTGATCATAAGCTTTCTCATGATCTACGTGTCATACTAACAACGTTATATACACTCCAGATAACATAAGCTTAATTATACAAACATAATTCGCAATATCTGGTCTATTCTGGATAACTGGAAAGATCTAAACCTTTCCCTGTTTGGTAGACCCGCTGTTATTAAAACTGTATTCTTTCCGAAACTTACCTATCCAAAGCAGATGCTCTTCTCCGTATAACCGCAGCAAATGTTGCTAAATGTGCATGGTGCAATGTCTGGGCGCCACATTGGTGGTAATTATGGCAAAAATCTTGGGAATTATTTTCTCGCACCTCTATGGGGTGTGCGGAAGGAAAAAAATAAATAAAAAATAGATTTCTGTTATATCTCCACCGAAGAGTCTCATGGACATTCCGGAGACACTACCCAGCTAATTGAATTTCCCCCCTATGTGCATTACCATATGGGGCAGCCCTGCCTTTGAACACGGTCTCTCTAACAGGCCTGTCCAACCTGCGGCATACTTTGCCAGTAGACAACCTGTTGCTAGCTGGAAGGGCATGCTGGGACTTGTAGTTTCACAACACCTGGAGGGCCGCAGGTTGGACAGGCCTGCTCTATAACAAACACTATCTGGAATAGAAATGGAAATTTCTCTCATCAGATATGCATTTGACACCAGGGACTCCTTATATTTCTTTCAACAACTTTCTCATAAATACTCCATAGCTAATAAACTATTCTATATGTACTTGCAGGTCTGTCATTTTGCCATGACTGACACACAATGGGGCATATTCAATTCTTTTTTTCTGCGCCGCGGAAAAACTATTACTGTTAATACGGTAATAGATAGCTGGATTTCAGCTCGCGGGTAAATTACTGCATTAACGTTTTTTCCGCGCACGATTACCGTAACGGTAATCGTGCGCGGACCGCGAGATTTTCGCCGCTTCCGCAGAGAATTGAATATGCCCCAATAAGTCTAAATGCCTTGGATAATATGTTGCATTTTCTGAAGACCAACAAATTCAGAATACGATTTTTATATCAAGATTCATTTATTCTGATAATAGCAGACTTTGAAAACATGCATTTCAAAACTGGTGTATTTACATCCCCTCAATTACTGGCCTCAATACCTTACTGAATTTTGAAGAAAAAAAATTCTGAAATGCTTAACATCTGCAAAATTACAGGAAGTACCTATTAAAACTATCCAGCAAGCCTTTGTTGAAATGCAAAGTGCTTTCTTTGTGTCTATGAAATAGTTACCTTGTTCATCAGTTGCCGACAAAATTCTGCCACTTTTTATCGTATTTTTGAGAATGTCTGAAAATATTCAGACTTTAGAAGATCCTAGCTTTTTTAATTAAATTTTGGGATCACTTTGTGTAGGAATCCCATCCTGTTGTTTTTATGCAATTTCGATGTCTGGAAAGATAGCCTGCCTCATATTCGTATTAATCCAGCCTTAAAAGTTATTAACTGTTGCTAAAAAAAACAAAAACATTTCTACGCAACTCAACGTCTTCCTGTTAAAAATAAATTTCAAATAATAATTCCATTTTTACTTTTGTTCTTTAGACGTGCAGCTTTTCCAGTTATCAAGACACAGGATCTTAAATTTCATTCCAAGTGTGATCATTATATTGAGTGGTCACCCAAAGTTAAACAAGATGATATCCTTAAAGTGTTTGAATAGACCACTTGGTTTCTATTTAAGCAGGTACAGATGTTTAATCTTTTCTTGTGGTCCCCGACTTACATGTGGAATGCCCAAGTACATGTGTATGATATCAATCAGCAGTGTGGGTGTCAGATGCGGTCTTACTGTACTCTTTGGTAGTTTATTACCTTTCCATTGATTTGATTTGTTTAGCCACTTTATGGCTTTTATTTATCTGTGCTCCCGTACATCTAGTACGTCTCTTATACTACTCTGGTCTCCTCCCCCCCCCAGCGGCACCAAAGAATGCAGGCTGAATATAAACCTTTTGATATATGCTCTGTACCGTTTGTATTGTAAAACTTAAGTGTGGTTGGCTCACTTGCATTGCTACTAGAGGTGTTGCACACATTATTTTAAATTGTCCTACTGCGTTTTTGTTTTTGTTTTCTGTTTAATGGTATTTAAGTATTTTTCAGATAGTGATAACTTGAACAATACCGTTTGTATTTGGGTCGTTCATACATTTCTCATCTATGTCCGCTCTATATTATATCTTGTGTCAATAGTATATGTTGTATTACGTTATCCTTTATTTGAGAATAGCAATCTCATTGTTTAATCGTTGAAAATGCACAAAAAAAAAAATGTATATAATATTATACATCTCTCCAAGATTTGTCTAAAACCTGTTATACCAAGGAATACACATGGGAAAAAGGTTCATCATTTTCAAATGGAACAAAGAAGTCTTTACCATGTGCATATGTGAAATCATTAAAACATCAAGTGGTGTAAAAATTTTTACAAACCAAACATTTTAATGAATCCAAGTCCTCAAAGCCCTGACAACATCCAAAGTCTGTAGAGAGCAGTCCTATTCTGGCGACATACTACGGTCTGAAGCCGGAACAAAATGTACCGATATAGATGGAAATCAGAGACCACTTTGGTCTGATGAGAAGGTTTAGTCCAAATGCAACCCTGTCTTCATGAAAGACGAGACACTGAAAACTAGAAGACAGAACCCCCCAGCTCCAAAAATCAACAAAGCTGTGCGGATAGCCAAAGAAACGTCTTCAAGGCAAGGAACTTTAACTCCACCAAATACAAAGGTTTGAAGGGAGGAAGCTCCAAGGCTGACAACAAAAGGCTGCGATTCCAAGACGCTACTGGAGAATGGTGGGGGGAAAATATATGAAGGTTGCACATGCAACACTCCTAAGAAAGTCTGTACCTCTTAAAAATGTGTGAGAAAGCAGAGCGCGTCAACAGCTGAACTTCAGAAAGCTAGGTCTCAAACCATCATTCAGGCCTTCCAAGTACAGGAGTAGACCAGCCAACTAAAAAGAGGTAAAAAATTCCCTTCCTTTTACAACATCCTGAGACGATGCCTATGTGAAACTGACTTTAGTCTTAAGCATGATCTGTGACACGCTGTCAGACACCCTAGGCCTAAGCATCATGGCTTCAGCAGCCATTAAAGTCAGCCAAGTTAAATCCTGGTGATATAAAGGCCCTTCAGTTAACAGTTCTTGTCTTAGAGGTAGATACCACAATGGGCCCAATGCAATATTGAGAAAGTCTGTGCAACACAATCTTTTTGGCAAGTACCATGCAACCAGGATCCCCCTCTCTTTAGCTTCTTTAGGACCCACAGAAAGCACTGCTACAAGAAAGGGGGGAGGGAACAGGTAAATCAGACAAAAAGGTCAAAGGTATCAACATGACATCTACCAACAATCAGATCCCCTTTCCTTCAGCAGAAGTGCTCCACCTTGTGGTTCGAACAAGATGCTATCATGCCAACATCTAGACATCCGAAATTGGAGTATGGGACTGCACGGCAAATCTGAGAAGGCACTGGTGTATCCTCCTAGATCTGACCACGCAAATAGGTCTCCTTGGTAACCAACAGCAAACACTCATTCTGTTACATACGGTTTATGACAGACCTCAAGGACTCCATATTTAACCTGATCCAACTGGCTTCAGAACCAAGAAGAGATTGGAGTAAAAACCCAATCCTCTCTCCTCTGGAATGACTACCCATGAATAGATCAAGGACTGGATGGCTTCCGTAGAGCAAAAAGCTTTAAATTTTAACCACCATTAAGGCTAGAAATGGAGACCCATGATGTATACCTGACTTAGGATTTCTCCCACCCAGAAGTACCCAGGTTGATAGCTTGCCCATCATGCCAACAGTTTGCCTGAGGGCTCAGGAGATGGATGCATAGCTGTCCCACTTTGCTCTCAGCTGAGCTTTACAACAAGCAGTAAATTGTCCTCCAAAATACCTCCTAGATTTCTCTGACCAACAAAAGGCGCAAAACCTATGGGGCATTACAATTTTTACTTAACTCTCAATTGAAACTTAGCAGCAACTTTTTCCACCTTTTTTTTTGGGAGCTCTCTTTCTTCTAATAAAACAGACTGCTATATGTGCAACTGAACATTTTTTTTTTCAGCTGAAAGCAGCAAGTAAAACCTATTATAACAAGCCAGAACAAATATACTCAAGACAGGGGCCAGTTATTTTGTAAATAAAAAAAAAATAAAAAAATTAAAATACTGAAAAAAACTTTTACTGAAGATAGTAATAGGTATACATATTACACTATGATTGTTTGTTTTGTGTGTTTTTAATTCACATGATATATCGGGATGAGAAGAAATCACTTACAAAAATTTCTCAAGAGAAGAATCACAATATATCAGAGACTTATCTATTTCAATTTCTATTTTTGGATTGTTTAAAGAGTATGTTACGCTTATTAATTTAGTTATGTAATTAGAGAATTGTTCACAAGCGCAGATTTGCACTAAATGTTCTTTTTTTTTTATATGTGTTTGGGTATTGTTTTTAAAAAAATGCAGATACTAAAAACACAATTGTATTGTAATTTATCCATTTCAATTTTTATAGTCTAGGATTTTATGTATATCGTTTAATGTAATTAAATTATTGTGTTTTTAGTATCAGCATTTCCTGTATAATTTTATTCAAATGCGACAATCAGATTAAATCCACACTCTCAAGCAAAGCAAGAGTGCATATACAAAATATATAAAAAAAAAAAATCTTACAAACTAACATAGCATATCAGTTTATTGGGTCATTCACACCCTAGATCAGGCTTGGCTAACCTGTGGCACTCCAGGTGTTGTGAAACTACAAGTCCCAGCATACCCTTCCAGCAATAAGCTGCTATATATTGGCAAAGCATGCAGAGGCATGTAGTTTCACAACACCTGGAGTGTCACAGGTTAGCCAAGCCTGCCCATGATATATGTATTCATATTTGGTTATTTTAGCGCTGGAACCCCTTTATGATTTCATTTTTATCTATAGTAGGTCTGAACTACATACAGATTCTAGCAGCTTTTTGAAGATATCCCATTTGTTACCTGTGCGCACAAACTAATTTGCATCTAGCACAGCCCTCCAAAAAATAAAGACCCCTTCATACATCTCAAATCTCATATCAAAATAATCTCTCTCCCTCTTAGAGCTACTTCTGACCTGCGTCTCGACTCTGGTAAATGCCTCTCACTCCCGCCTTGGAGAGTTCTCCTGTGCTGCAAAACCCACTTATGAAATTCCCCACCACGCCCAATCAGACTTTCCCACAGCCTTAAAAACATTAGACGCAAAAACAAAAAAAAAAAAAAAAAAAAACATTAGACGCTCTGAAAACCCCAATGGACCCTTCACAACTGTCCCAACCTCCACTGAGTCACGCTCGCTCCTCTTGTTTCAGCTGTGCCCTGTTTCCATTTAGAAAGTAAGCTCTTTTAGGAGCAGGGTCCTCCATACAGTTTGTTTTATTGTCTGCTCTTATTTGGTCTACCTTGTATATCCTCTTTTCCCTACACTCTGGCGTTCTACAAAATAATAATTGTCCCTACAGCAAAAGAAAATGCTGGCAATTGCATAAACTGGGGTTAATATGTACATTTACTAACGATTTCAATTAAGATACCTGTCTGCACCATTTAGTTTTACTTAGACAGATATACTAACTACTAAAAGCACCATTAGAACAAATTCACCCCATTGCCCCTAGGAGGCATATTCTTTCATTTTTAGAAGTTGCTAACTGGCACATGAAGGATTCTGTACCAGCTGGCAGATTAAACCTTTAAGTCACCATGGTTTCCTGGCAATCCATATTTGTCTAGCCCTTCTGGTCTATACAGTAAATATAATATTTTGTGGAGCAGAGTAAGATGAGATGGATTTTACATAGCATACTGACAATTTGCCGTTTCATATCAGTTTGTAAAACTCAGGAAGTACCTTGCAAAACTGTTGTGTACTTGTCGAATCACTTCTGAGTTGCTTAATGCCAACCCCTTCATCTAAAAGACAGACATAAGATTAGTCAATTAACAACTCCATAGATTTGTTCACAATAGATATACCTATAGATATATCTTAAAGTTATTCTAATCACAACATTTTAATGTACATAACTGTCCCAAGAAGAGGGATGCATATGCTAGACATAATTTGCAACTTTACAGTGTGATAATGTTCTATTCCGGTCTTTGAAGACACAAGGGAAAATCAGTGCGTTATGATTTTGACTATGATAACTGTGCTCAGTACATTAAAATATCTGATCGCTATAGACTTTAAAATAAGTTCACATCAGCCAATGACTCGGCACTTCTACTAGTCAATGAACAATCAGGTTGGTCTAGATGGGCATCAGAACGAGAGAGCTGGAAACAGCAGCAAGTTAGCAAAGAAAACATACTGCTTTTAGAATGTTTAAGCCATTCAGCAACTTGAGACAGAAGGAGAGAGTTAGGACTCTTATTACGCATATATAAACAAATGGTATACTTTATTCTGTACATGAGGACAGGTGGGGACAAAGCCAAGGTTATAATCTTCTATTTCCTAACATGTGGGAAATGAACAGTAGGGGTTAGCTAGCAAGGATCCAACAGTTATTTCCCCAGTGTTGTCAGTTGCTCAATCAATCTAAAAGGATAGCCACATATAATATGAAATGTTTCTTTCAAATGTTTTGTCATGGGAAAAGCCTCCACTATTTCAGTAGATCTACAGAAATTAAAACAGTTTAATACATATGGTGGACATATAAGCCATGAGCAGCTAAAATTATAGAAGTGTATATTCAATAAACTATGGGAATTGTCCCCAAAAAAGCATTTCAGTGAAATTGCTGTATTAATATATTTGGTATTACAACGACCCACCTACATTTTATTGTAGGATTTTTGTTTGCTTGTTTTTTTTTAGCGTTTTTTAAACAAAATGTCATGACCAGTTTTGTTCACTATTTAGAAATACATGTGGTACACCTCGGTTTTATTTTAGAGAGTGCCATCAGCAGGAATGAGAAAAGTAGCACAACAATTTAAACACAAGTAAGCACTAGTTAAAATAGAATTGAGAAGCCTGGATTAATGCATTGCAATTTGACACACATACAATGCTTTGAGGATGTGCGTGTAATATTTTATTAGATGGTTGGCCTATTTTTGTATTTTATGTTTTATTAGATCAGCTGCCCAAAGTCTCTTCCTCCAACATGAAGTTATCATAATGGTTCCATCCTGGATTAAAGTGATGCTTAATTGTAAAATTTAAGTTTTCATATTTGGGGTTAATAGTCTTAACAGGACATTCCACTGCAACTCTGGACAATTAAATTACATTACCATTCCATTCCAGACAACTACAACACCTCCTATCCATGTTTAGGACAGTGCCCGATGGACTTCGATACAGGAAAAACATCTGAGATGGAGTTGCTCTGCTGACATCACTGACCCTGTCGTTTTGTAAAATCAACCAATCCACACTGTGCATTTTTGTCTACTTATTGTCATTAACTGCCTGCTTCTTTAGCTCTCCATCCTAACCTGCTGCACAGTAGTGACAGCATGGTGATTATATAAAATCACCAGTTTATACGCAACTATGTAAGATTCCTCAGTTTGGGTTTTGGAAGCAATTGAGAGTCCAAAAAGACACAATCACTCCAGGCTCACAAAAGCACTTTATGATCACTGCGAGTGGTTGAGAGTATCAGAAGAGAACTAGGATGTCGAATCTACATTAATGGACCTCCATCAAAAATGGAGGAACAGTGCAGACAGATTTAAAGCCTACGATGCTAGGAGGATTAAGGTGAACTAAACCAACAAACAAAAAATGACTATGTGAGCTGCTTGCCTCACACCAAGAATGTTAAGGGTGCGAATTGTCTATAAAAGGATTTATGTTGATAGCATCTAAGTGTGAAACAGGCATCAATAAATATTACAATTACTGACTGTAGAAGATACAGACTTAATACAAAATTACAAGTTACTTTTTGAATGGTTTGTTGGACCAGGTCACAATTACATTTGTGTCAAAGCACATTGCAAGGGGACTCATTTTTTACAATATTTTAATGTCTTTAAAAACTTTTCAGCACTTTCATGTGCTTACTGTATCCACAGTTATAAGGAATAAGGATTAAAACAGGATAAAGACATAAGAAAATAAATACCAATACATCTCTGAAGCAAATAGGCATATTTAAGACAACATATTATTGAATAAGACAATTTGCATTGTGATAAATGCCAAAGACTATCAAATAGATATATATGAATAAGCCCCTTTGTTAAAAATTAAAAAAGGAGCCTACAAAAAAAAAGGTAAATATAGTGTTAACTACCAAAAAAGAACAATGCAACAATATTGACCAGGTACTTACAGCTGCATCGAAACTTTGCGTGAACTCTTTGAATTCGGACAGGGTTTCTCCTAAATTTATATCAGGGTGAGTTGTATTTAGCAAAATGCTGACAATTGCTTGTGTAGCACATGCATTATTTATTACCTAGTTAGAATGGGAGAAAAAAGTGAAGTCATTGAGACACATTTGGTAACCAAACACTTATGGATAAATATTACAAGGGTGGAGACAAGAGAACAGACACACCTGCTAGAATAAACACTAGCTTACTCACTACATTATACTTTGTATAAAGTTACTGTCTTACAAAAAAAAAAAAAAAAAAAATGCATACCATACATACACACACTACAGACTTTTATACATGCATAGCCACTGATCAGCCACAACATTCAAACCACTGACAAGTGAAGTGAATAACATTGATTATCTCGCTACAATGGCATATATGGGATATACTGTGAACAGTCAGATGTTGAAGTTGATGTGTTAGAAGCAGGAAAGATTGGAAAGATCTGATCGACTTCGGCAAGGGCCAAAATTGTAATGGCTAGACGACTGGGGTCAGAACATCTGAAAACTGTGAGGTCTTGTGGGTGTTCCCAGTATGCACTGGTTACTATATACCAAAAGGGAGCCAGGAAGGACAATCAATGAACTAGCGACAGGGTTATGGGCACCCAAGGCTTATTGAGGCGCGTGGGGAGCGAAGACTAGCCCCGTCTGGTCCAATCCTACAGAAGAGCTACTGAAGCACAAACTGCTGAAAAGTTAACGCTGGCTATGTTATAAAAAAAAAAAAAAGGTGTCAGAACACATATGCAGCTTGCTGCATATGTGGCTGCGTAGACTACCCATGCAGACTCCTGTTCACTGCCGAAAGCACCTACAATGGGCACGTGAGCTTCAAAACTGGACCATGGAGCAATGAAAGAAGGGGGTCTGATCTGATGAATCATGCTTTCTTTTACATAATGTGGACAGCCAGGTGTGTGCACGCATGCATAATTTACCTGGGGAAGAGCTAGCACTAGGATGCACTATGAAACAAGGCAGGCCAATAAAGGCATTGTGATGCTCTGGACAATGTTCTTCTAGGATCCTGACATTCATGTGGCTGCTACTTTGACATATACCACCTACCTAAACATTGTTGCAGACCAAGTACACCCCTTCATTGCAAATGGTATTACCTGATGGCAGTGCCCTCTTTCAGCAAGATAATGCTGAAAGAGGAATGGTTTGAAGAACATGACTAAAGAGTTTAAACTGTTGAATTGGCCTCCAAATTTCCCAGATCTCAATCCGATCGGGAATCTGGGGGGGATGTGCTGGGGAAAAAAAAAAGTCAGAGCCAAGGAGGCCCCGCAACTTACTTGACCTAAACTATCTGCTGCTAACATCTTGGTGCCAGATACTACAGGACACATTCAGAGGTCTTGTGGAGTCCATGTCTCAACAGGTCAGAGCTGTTTTGGTGGCACTGGTATTGGCATGCATAAAAAGGGGCATAGATGCAAGGGAAGACAGTGTAATTTTGCCACTGTATAAATCGTTGGTAAGACCTCATCTTGAATGAGCAGTACAGTTCTGGGCATCACTCTATAAAAAAGATAATTTGGAACTAGAAAGGGTTCAGAGAAGGGCGACAAAATTGATAAAGGGTATGGAGTCATTAAGTTATGAGGAAAGGTTAGCCAGTTTAGGCATGTTTACTTTAGAAAAGAGGCATCTAAGGGGAGATATGATTACTATGTACAAATACATTAGGGGTCAATACAGAGAGCTTTCATGGGAACTTTTTACCCCAAGGACCATACACAGGACACGTGGTCATCCCCTAAGGTTAGAGGAGAGGAAATTTCACAACCAGCAAAGGAAGGGGTTCTTTACAGTAAGGGCAGTCAAGATATGGAATTCATTGCCAGGGCAAGTTGTGATGGCAGATTCAATAGATATGTTTAAGAAAGGGTTAGACAAATTTTTAGCGGAAAGGTGTATCCAGGGATACGACCGTTAATTAAAATGAAGGATAGTAGTGGATATAGGGTAAAAATAGGACTGCAATATTGAGTCTGGGGGGGGGGATTTCCACAATTGAAACAGATTAGCGGTTGCTTACTCTGGATTAATTTCAAATATAAGTGCAGGATCGCAGGAGATCCAAAATAGGTTGAACTTTATGGACTGGTGTCTTTTTTCAACCTCATCAACTATGTTACTATGTAAAGTCACAATACATTTCTGGTGCGTTAGGGTTTTTCTATACTTAGAAATATATCTGTAAGCCCCACTTTCATCCCTCAACATTTCAATTATAGGTTGAGGGGGCTGCTGTTGCTTATTTTCCATACATGATACACATATTTATCCCCTATATTCTTCAGTGAATCCTTTGCACAATATGACAAATCAACACTTAACTTTAAGAGGCTATAGTAACTGAAGCAGTTTTATCCTTTGAATCCACAAACCTAAGAGCCAAACACAATCAACAAAATCCCATAGCGAACTAAAAGATTTCTCTGGGCTTACCCTGCCAACTGTGATGGAGACATATTTTCTTTCACTGCAGCATTCACTGCCTTCCTTTCTTCTTTTGTTTAATGTGGGAGAATTTTTCGCTCTATACTTGTAAATTCAAAGCACTGTTTGCCAGCTTTTCACGCAAAGTGCATTCTGTGTGTTTGAGGCAATGTGGGATTACCCAGCATGCACCGTCTTAAACTGCCAAATGCAAAAGATCACACAAGGCAGTTATTTAATTTCCTCAGGGGCAGGGAGACTTCAAACCATTCAGAGGTACATCTCTCCCATTGAAGTCGCTCCCACCACCTCCTCCCCAGCGCATTCCCCTGATGGTACAGCCACTGAGGACTTCAGGACAGAGCCGAATTTTCTCTTGCTCTTCCTGGTGAGCTCGGCAATCCACTTTCCCCCTCTGACTAACACCCCTCTGACTCTAAGGACAAGAAAAGATGCACTCCTTGCCTAAAAACTGAAGAGCACCATAGCCTAACAAAAACAGGATGAGACGTGATAGAAAATGACTGCACATTCCTCTTATTGATTATCAGAATGACTTGGACAGCACATAAGCCAAATAAAAAAAAAAAATTAAAAAAAAAAATACAGAGCTCTAATACCTGTTTTGCGAAAAATATTGTGTCCAGGCGGGAGTCTTGAACTATAGATCCAGCAGGCTCTTCTCCGGGTTGCCACTTGAATAGGAAGATTAAACCTTGCATTGGTCTGAAATGATAGATTAAAACACTTTATTAGTCACAAATAAAATATTCTAAAAGCAGGTTTCCCATGTGGCTCACAGGACAACCTTGTGTTAAACACTGTAAATATTTAGCATGGGACACTTATTTAAGTAAATTCTGACACATGGATTAACATTAGCAGGAAGAGGCTGGTATAATCATTTTACGGATTAGGACAGAAACAGAAAGGGATATGAAAAGGTAAGGCTAATTGTAGCACAGTGTCTAAGGTCCATTGTACGGGGCCAGATTAATTTTATTTTGCTACTCTTTGAGGAGCTTCCAATACCAGTTGGTCATAAAATGACAGCAACATGGGGAAACCGAGCAGTTATACAAAAAATTAACAGTTACTTCAAAATGCTGAGTGCATTTTAAACTTTGAGTGCATGTATAAAAATGATAACTTGAATTTAACTCATAGTTGCACTGTTCTAGAGCATGATGGTGACATTAACCACAATTTTACAAACAAAATGGTTTGGGAATTTACCATTCCCAAACCATTTTATTTGTAAAATTGTACACATTCTTGTACCACTTATGAATAAAAATTTAACACACACACTTGGCTTCAGATGGATATATACAAAAATCCAAAGCAATAAAACCAACTACAAACAGGTACATTCAAAACAAAATCTGGAGCAATCAGTAATGCCTAATCATTCATGAAATGTAGTTTTACAGAGTCTCTGGAACAGGGGGAAAATTCAATATTTTGATGTTGCAACACTTGAGATTCATCCACCCAACAATCTCCTCTCTTTCTGGTAAAATAAACAGACGCTAATATCTTGCTTGCTAAGGAATGAAACTTCAAGTTCTAACTCATTCACTGTAAGCACCTGAATGATAAACTTCCTCACAGATAGCTTGCTTGCATACTCAAAAAAAAAAAAAAATATGTTAGCAGATTTTATTTTTTGTTGCTCAAGATTTTAACATGCAGACTTTTTATGGCAACTTTGTAGAATTCTTTGACACAGTTCCTCCTAGGCATGCCCTCTGTACAGCATTTAATTGTGCCACCAATTCCATCAACCACACCCTTTCCATGACTTCTAGCCAAGAAATGCCACTAAACTGACAAACATCATCATCATTTATTTATATAGTGCGAACATGTTCCGTAGCGCTTTACAATTGGGGACAAACATAGTAAGCTAACAAACAAACTGACACCTCTTCTTTCAGAAAATATTGTAAAACTTGAACCTTTGTTTAAACTGTGATGCTGCACCATCACTAAATAAATGATTTCTTTGGAGGTCTTGATTTTCTTTTTTTCACGTTGGCAAGAATGGTGTTCAAATAAGTGTGAACTGAATAATTTGAATTATGTTCAATGTCATCACTAATTATTGCAAATCCTTGTCCTTTACCCTTCCAGACATACAGTGAATATGGTAACTTGTTGATTAGCCCAAGCAAGCACTTTGAAGAATCAAAAGCTTCATCAGCTGGAATATTTGTGCAAAAGGATCTACCAGAAAATTCAAAAATTCTGCAACATGAAATTCAAATAACATACTGTTTACGTTTAAGAAATGTATGAACAACAACATTTGGTGAATAAGTTACTAGCGTATGTTGATTCCATTACCAAAAATTACAGACCAGAAGGATTTTGTTGAGGCACCAATTGATAAAGAAAATTAAGTTAAAAAGTTCTTTGACATGTGGGAAAGCTATATTAATACACTTCCTGTTGCTACCAAACTTAAAATACGAAAATGTCTCCAAAACACAGCTTGGTATGAAATCTGAAATATGGCTAGAGATACTCCTATTGTATAAATTATTATGTGGTTTTGCGAGTGCAACAAATCGTTGCACTTTTGGGTTATGATATGGCACAAGAGCGGTGGGCTAACATGGGTCCAGCGTGGTTTAGGACTGTATAGGATTTCTATTGTATTTGATATGGCTGTATACCATGATGTTTACGATGCTGTCAATATAGCTTTGATTGTATTGAAGACATGTATATTATCATGCACTGTTTTATGTATTTACATGTATATTGTCACAAGTGAGGTCAATAAGAAAAAAAGAAAAAAATTTTTTTTTTTACAGATCAGAGAACATTATGGCCATCTCAAGGGCCATTTTACATATGAGTTTCCAAACTTTTAGCATAATGGGGTTAAGCAGAGCGATTTCAGTTCTCTACTCTCACCTGTTATCTGTTTTACATGATTAACTAAATGGTCCAAGATAAATGGGTGGAAGATTTGGGTGTGTTGCTGGAGAATGAGTGAAACAAGGCAGACTACAACAAAAAAAAAAACCAAAAAAAAAACAAACACATTTTTAGATAGAGCTTACCTTACCTTACTCCAACTAGCCTATATCGCTTGGGTGGGAATGAGGTGCAAGACAAATGCATTTTGGCAAATGCTCGTTTGTTCAAAAATTTAGTTAATGTGTGGCGCTACATCCAATCAACTTAGCTGGGGGCTCCCCAGTGTCCCTAAGTGTGCCTGTTTGTGATTTTAAACACGTATATTTCTAACTTTACTTCCCTGGCTAAAGTTATTATAGTTAGGAAGAGGCTGGCGGTTGAACCTCCCTTGTTCCAAAGCTGGTGATATCTGGTTCACGATACTATGAACTGCAAAACATTTGTGTATACAAATAGCAAGACCACTAATAAATTTCACAAAATTTTGGGCGCCTGCTAGAACTCTTAATGTGTAACAAGGATTGTGAACAATGAAGATGATTGGGAAGGTAACAGTTCTACTTGTATTCTTTATTCCACGGACCAATTGCTGTATGTATGTATGTATGTATGTATGTATGTATGTATGTATGTATGTATGTATGTATATGAATTTCTGTTAAGATAACTGGATACTTTTAAAGATAGCTGGATAGAGTCAGGAGTATGGTGAAATATAAACGGTTTTATTAAAGCAAATACACAATCCAAATAATGCAGGATATAAATAATTGGGTATAGTTGGATAGCAGATAAACGGATTCAAAAAAAATATTGAAAAGCACATTGTGCCAGGCAAAAGCAGGAACAATATGGACACAGGGGGAATGCAAGAAAACAGCGAGCTGGTAATGATGGCAATCAGCCAGGTCCAAGAAAACAAAAACACTGGTTAGGCACAAACATAGAATACTGTTCAGGGAAAACAATCATGACCAGCAAGGTGCATGGTGGGGGTAGTCAATGATGCAGGTGATTAAACAGGGGAGTGAGATTAACTCTGCAGATGAGGAGAAAATGTCAGAGCACCCAGCAGCACCTCTGGTAGCACAGAGGTACTGGAGGCCTGATTCAAAATAAGTCCAAACAATCTCAACTTTATGTCTAATAATCAAATTTAACCCAATCCTGCAGGATGGGTATGTCACATCTGAATGCCAAATGCAGAACCAGCGGAGAAAAAAAACAAAAAAAAAAAAAAACCCAGACACCACCTAGGCTGGAAAAAGGGGTACTGCTCCAACACCGAAATAGACAAGGAAAAACTGCAAGACAGAGTGGAAAACTAGACATCCTACTTGCTGAAGCAAACGTTAGGACGAAAAATAAGATCCAGAGGCAACAAGGATAGCATATGTAGCACAGAAAAGGCCAAGGTTTGTTAGTACAAACAACCTACTGAAATTAGGGTGGTTGGAAGCGAAGAAAATCCCCATGAAGAATACATGACCTCTGGAAGAAAAAGGATGGAAAGGGACACACACACACACACACACACACAGAAAGACACACACTATCTTTGAACACTGTTCAAAGTGTCCTGGAAAAAGGACAAGAGACATTCCAGGGTAAAGGATGAAATGAGAAACTCCCTCACATACCACCTCGTTTGGTTATCAAAACACAGTGGTAATCTATAGAGGAGGCCACTAAACTGGCCCTGAACATGACATTCACAGAAAGCCTCTTCGTTTAAAGAATCCAAGTCCCAAAACCACTCAGCCATACACCAGGCTAGGTAACATTTGGTGCTACTGGAAGCACTGGGAACACCCTCCAATCTTCAGGTCTACTTTAAGAATACGAGGGCGAATGGCCTGCCAACTCCAGAAGTCAGCCTCCTAAAAGAAGAACACGAACAGAAAATATCACAGATGGCTGAGGAAGAACATCTAACCATGCTAAAAACCCAGGCCGCCTCCTTCACCACCAAGCGCACCTGGTCCCTCTGACAGCCAAGGAATTATGACAACTATGAGCGGTAGTCCTAGATCATCTGACTAGAACCTCAGGAGGTCCAAAACTGGAACTAGTCAACAGCTTTGCTATGAAGCAAAGACCATTTTATTTTCCCTCTAGCAAACTGTCAGAATCTCATACTGGTCTACATCCTCAGTTGCAACCAGTGTAGAATGAAATGGAAACCCCAAGGGGAAAATACACACAAAAACCTGCTGAGCTAGGAAGAGACTGAACCCGGCAATGTGTTGCCAGCATTTTCTCTGTCAGGCACAATGAGTTATGAGCAGGGGGCAGAGCTAGTCATATACAAAACAAGAATGGTCAGGTATGGGAAAACCACTAATGCCATGTGCCTTGTAAAATAAGGAAGGAAGGAAAGGAAAGGAAAGGAAAGGAAGGGCTGAGGAGAGCAGGCTTTACTGTGCACAGGAAGTCTGTCAAGAGGAGGGACTAGGTTGCATCTGCCACCCATGGCTCAGCACAAAATCAGGTAACCTCCTATGAACAGATACCCCATTGCATATGCATAATGGGGGCTGCACTTTTACTCCAGACCCAACCTAACCTTCCTACCATAAATTACCAAGGGGTCTGCACAAAGTGTAGGCCTTCAACTGAAGGCTGACTGCAACTTTGCTAGCTCCACTCTAGTCTGGACAGGGGAGCCCACTCACCTGCTGTCAGTCCAGTGCTGTGCCACATGATGGAAGACAGAACAGGATGTGGCATCGGTGACCGGCCCCCTTCCCCAGAGGAGAGTGAATGCAGTGACCACAAAGAGTGAAGCAGAAATTAAAGTCTACTATCTTGATGCCAATGAAGTATATGAGAGCATTGTGCAGGAGAAAAAAAAAAAAAAAGGGAAGAGAGCATTTAATACAGTGCAGGGGGAAGATCCTCAAATGACCTAGTGACAAGTCATTTAAGGGGATCAATAGTTGAAAAGAAGCTTCTGGAATAAGGTAATCATTCACCAACAGTCAAGTAGAGGGCAAGGTGATATAAGATTTGAGTTTGAGCCACTTAATATGAAAGGGTCTCTATATCCTGAGAACATACCATCCTATCCAGTAAGACATTTTCCGAAGTTCGATACACCTAGTATACACATTCAAATAAGCACATTTAAAACTACAGTAACTCTAATAAAAATACACATACAGATCAGCCACAACATTAAAACCACCTGTCTAATATTGTGTAGGTCCCGCTCGTGCCGCCAAAACAACTGACTTCACAAGACCTCTAAAAGGTGTCCTGTGGTATCTGGCACTAAGGGCTAGATTTACTAAGCTGCAGGTTTGAAAAAGTGGGGATGTTGCCTATAGCAACCAATCAGATTCTAGCTGTCATTTATTTAGTACCTTCTACAAAATGATAGCTAGAATCTGATTGGTTGCTATAGGCAACATCCCCACTTTTTCAAACCCGCAGCTTAGTAAATCTAGTCCTAAGACTCTAGCAGAAGATCCTTTAGTCCGGTAAGTTGTTAGGTGGGGCCTCTGATTTAGTTTTCCAGCATATCCCGCAGATTCTTGATCGTATTGAAATCTGGGGAATTAGGAGGACAAGTCAGCTTCTTGATCTCTGTCATATTCCTCAAATCATTCCTGAATAATTTTTGCAGTGTGGCAGGGTGCATTATCCTGCTGAAAGCACCCACTACCATCAGGTAATACCATTGCAATGAAGGGGTGTACTTGGTCTCCAACAATGTTTAGGTAGGTGGTACATGTCAACGTAATAGCCACATGAATGTCAGGACCCAAGGTTTCCCAGCAAACCATTGCCTAGACCATCACACTGCCTCCGCTGACTTGACCTCTTTCCATAGTGCATCCTGGTGCCATATCTTCCCCAGGTAAATGATGCACACGAACCTGGCCTTCTACATTATGTAAAAGAAAACCAGGCTAACTTCTTTCCTTGCTCCATGGTCCACCTCTAGCACTTGCATGACCATTATAGGTATTTCTGGCGGTGGACAGCTGTCAGCATAGGCTCCCTTAACGGTCTATGACTACGCAGCTGCAATGCACTGTGTTCTGACATCTTTCTACCATAGCCAGAATTTTTTTTCCTACAGCCATTTGTGGTCTAGCAGATCTTCTGTGGGATTGGACCAAGGCTCATAAATGAGCTCCCGATGCGAATCAATGCACTTTGGGCACCCACAATCCCGTCGCTGGTTTACCGGTTGTCCTTCCCTGTATCACTTTTGGTCAGTACTAACCACTGCATATCAGGAACACCCCACAAGACATACTGGTTTGGAGAAACTGACCCAGGTGTGACAGGATGGACCACCTATGCCACCTTGTCTGTTGCTGCTGGGAACCAGCTGGACTTACTTTGCCACAGTTCTCTTTGGTTATCCCAAATGCGCCCTCTTGTCGCAGTAGGAGCTTAAAATGCTGCTACCACTGGACTTCTATACCAGCATCCAGAACCCGGTTTCTTCTGGGTAACTGACGCTGCTAGCGTATCTTGTTGCTGGTGTACCTGAGCTGGTACTCCTGACCTCTTCCTATTTATCAGAGTTGCGCTGGATGGAATCCCCCTGGCCTATTACACTGACCAGGGCTGCAGGGTAGCAGGCAGAGCGGTGGTGCCGGAAAAGCTGGGTGCAACCTCAAACAGCCGGAGAATGGATTAGATTTAGGGTCTAATTTGCAGGTCATAGAAACACAGCAATATTGAAGATGTTTTCAAGCATGTCTTTGAAGCAAGTGATGTTTATATGCTCTCACACTGGTTGGAGGTACCACTAATCAGGTCAGATGAAACAAGAACAACTTTTCAATACAAGCCAGTGCCTTTTATACAATTTGGGCACAGGATATTTTTAAAGTCAGGAAGCAATGGACATGGATTTACATGCATTGCAAAGCCACCATTATTTACACTTATCTATGAAATTCTAGAGACGCTGTGATGTCTTGCATCACATGCCGTTTACGACGTTCAGTAGGTTTGAACACTGACAAAAGGCCACACAGTAACAACCCCTGCTGGGCCTTTGGCCAGAGCAGGCATTAGTTAGCAATTCCTGCTATCAGACTCCCTCCCCATATGCCTAATTGGAGGTTTCCACTAGCAACCTTACAAACCCCAATGACACTTCCATAAAAAAAAAAAAACATCCCAATACACAACAGACCTCTATCCACAAAAGGCTCATTGTATCAGATCTATACACATCAGAAATAAGGCATTTCCTTTAGAAAGGTTAAAAAACAAAACAAATTTTCTACCCTGGCCTTAAAAAATAACGATTTCCTATCTCAAAATATACACAATATCAAAAATAAGTGCATGTGCAATTATATAAATAAGCGCCCTGCGCTATCTCCTTTAAATACATTTATACCAGAAGTTATTTAATCAGTGATCCAGTCACACCAGGTGTCTAGCCATCACAATTTTTCCCTTGTCAAAGTTGCTCTGATCCTTAAAATAGCCCATTTCTCCTGCTACCAACACAAAGAACTGACTATTCACTTGCTGCCTAATATATCCCAAACATGCCATTGTAATGAGATAACCAATGTTATTCATTTCACTTGCCAGTGGTTTTAATGTTGTGGCAGATCAATGGATAGAAATATACATATACACACACACACATACATACACACCTGAAAGCACCCTCAGATTCTTTTACATGTTATTTTTTCGTTCCATCAAGGCCTGGCTTCTGGTGCCTCCTTGACGATTAATAAAGGCTATCCCTGTTTTGTTGTCTGAGAAAATTCTCGAGATGCTTCCCTTTCAAATAAGTATGAATGGTGAACCGCTTTCCATACTGCTCTCATTTCCAAAATGTTCACATGACGATTTGTTTAACTTTATGACCATTTGTCTTGCACTACTGGTCCTAAAAAGGTGAGCTCCCCAGCATGCAAGACTGGTATCAGTTAGAATTAATCGACTGGACCTAGGAGTGACCTTCCTTTTGTTTTTAACTTTTGTTAAATGCGGTAGCTGACTGGGTAATGACTTGGCAGTCCATTTGTGATTCCATTTCCTCATTAGTTCCATCTGGAGAACTCAGGTTTGCCATCTCGCATGGAATACTATGGCGGATGAGAATATCCTCAACAATTGCAGCCTTTTTCTATTGGATTAGCCTTTGCTTGTCATCTAGCATGCCATCTTTTTTGTGTTAATGCCCTGTTCTGTATTGTGTCTATTAGGACTCCCAGAAACGGAGTCTGACAGGATAAGATGACTTTTCTTTGTTCACAATCCAGACATGCAGATTCAAAAACCTGTAATACTTGAGCAGTCTTGTAACAGACACTGTTTTTAATTCCCCACCACAAGAATGTTGTCCAAATAAGGCCATATATATTCATCCTTTGCATTCTCAATACAATTATAAAAGTTTCACTTCAGTAAAAGTCCTTGGAGAGGTCACTAGCCTAGAGAAAAAGGCAAATGAACTAAAAATGTGGTTGCCCAGAATATAAAACATGGAGTAGTTTCCTGTGATTAACAATCGCAACAATATGAAAATAGTCATCTTGAAGATCTAAGGATGCAAGAGAGTTTCCTTCACTTATGAACAGGAGGATGGAATTCACAGACCCCACTTGAGCCTTCAAATAAAGAATTGTGCAAAAGGTTTCCGATGCTTTTCTAACCAGGAATAAACTAAATAAAAAGGAATAAACTAAAAAGTAAAAAAAATAAAATATCTATGCCCTTTTACATAACAAGAGACTGCACAAGCCTTCAATGTTTGCAGACTGTTTCATAGACCTTCTAACTCTGCCTTGGCAGATACAACTCTGAACAAAAAGGGTTCCTTTGGGGTACTGCTAAAACTATTCTGTACCCATTTTTTTTACAATTCAACACCCTCTGAACTGTGAAGGAGTGGGTCCACATCCATATGATGTGCTATTCTGCCCCCTACTAGTATCAATGGGGAGATAATCCCATACGAGATGCAGAGTTCCATTCCTTGTTCCTGATGATCAAAAAGATTCCTTAGAAGTACTTGGCATATTCTGTCTGCCATATTGACTCCACGGCTTATAACCCCTCATATTCCTTAATTGCCAATGAGCCAAAGGAGGGTACCAAGACATTCTCTTTTACAGTAAGTGGTTAGACCCAGCCCCAGAGGACCATTTTATATACAACAGTGTCCAACCTATCACCAAATAGGAGGGATACTGCAAATGGATCACTGGTCAGGCTATTCTTTGATTGAGCTTATGCTGCCCAAGCGCAGAGCCAGAGGGATCTCATGGTCACTGCTGTTGAGACCATTGTTCTTGCTGAGAAAACAGTGGTATCCAGAGACTGTTCACACAAAAATTCTATGCCTTTGCTCCATAATCTCAAATGCTTTTCAACAAATGTTGTCTACAGGCTTTTCCTTGTACATTTGTATAAAGTGCTTCACTCCAAAATTTAAGTGTTCGTCACTGAGCCAAAAGCCACACCAGACTTAAGAGCAATTTCAGAAGATATGAGACTTCTTAAAAAACAACTCAATCTTCCGATCGATGGAGTCTCTAAGAGGATCCCCATATTTAATATGAATCCTAGCTCTGGATGACATACTTGGTATTAAGCCATCTACTTTAGGGACTACACCCCCCTTTATGGTGTCTTCATTGTCAAAGGAGCAAATATAGTCCAGTCTACTTAATTTAGGTTGATGCTTATCCACAAGTTCTGTTCCATTCAAGTAAACTTCTTTAAAAATCTATGATTGTTTAGGATCTTGTTTGTTTTATCCCTTGCAGGGCACATAGATCTTCCTTAGTAAAAAAAAAAATGCTACTTTCATCCAGTCTGCAAGTTCCTTATATTTTTCTGATAGTTGCCATTTCCCTTTTGCGGTCTCTATTTGTTAAACGTGCCCTTTAATTTGTCCTTCTTTGCTTTAGTGTTCTGCTTGCTCAGCTCGTTTTCCACACTTCTATCCGTGATCACTACCTGTGTACCGACCCGGCAAATGTCCCACTAACTGTTTGTGTATCTGCTGAACCATTTGACTTCAGGTAATATCACCAGTATTTTAACCGCAGAAGAGTTAGTGTGCATTCATATGCTTGGTCCTCAGTGTTGATGTGTAAACAGGTCAGAGTCGTGGTAAGGACAAAAATTGAGGTCCCCAAAGAGCTCCAAGGCAGAGGACCTTGCTGACATGCTCAGCATAAAAATGTCATGTCCCCACAAGTCACTTGTCAGAACAGTGTGCGTGCTTCAGATGTGGAGAGAAGAGTGTGCGCACGCCACTGCTGTAGGTCATAGGCAAGCAAGCACATGGCACGCTCAAGCACATTTTACATTTGACGAGAATAAAGAAACAGTCGCCTCCCTCTGCTGCTGAAAGAAAAGTGGGTAGTGGAGCATGACAGAGCCCACCGAAGACTCAAATTATAGCCCAGAGAGCAGTGGAGATAAGCATGCTCCCGAGGCTTCAGAGGAGAGCAGTTTAGACACCAGCGGTGATATTCCATTGCCCTCCAGTGGAGCAAAGTGTAGTTACCCAGTGATGTGTCCTACGTAAATTCATTTCCAACCTGCTGGTAGCCGTGTCTTTCTGGTGTCCAGAAACAGTGATGGCTCCAGGGCGTATAACAAAGCAGTACTGCCTGTACTGTGAGAAAACGCTCTCAAAAACAGCCCGGCACATGGAGTATGTTCACCGCAATGAGACTGAAGTAGCCTGGGCCATGCAATTCCCCAAGCACTCGAAGGATCGGTGCATGCACTTGGCACATCTTCGCAATAGGGGCAACTTAACACGCCCGTAGTAGACACTGTGAAGCTGGTAGCTAGCTATGACGAGGAGACAAGTACATTTAAGTCGTCCTTGCTGGCACTCAAGGACAGGCATGGCCTGAAAAGATAGCTTTCGAGCAGGGTTCTCTTACTTCTCTGTCTGTATGTATTACCCAGTATTGTCTTATTAATGCTTGTTCCCAATTGTAAAGCGCTACGGAATTTGCTGGCGCTATATAAATAAATGTTGATGTTGATGGAGTGCCGAGCCATGATGGAAGGCTGCACTACTGCGATTGAAAAAACACACAAAAAACTTCAGGAGGATATACGAGGCGAGATGGAACTAGTTGATCTCATCGCCTGCCTTGAAAAACTCTTGAGTCCAAGTGGATGCCTCAGCTCTTACCTTTCACGGAAGATGTGAAAAAGATGCACTTGTACTTCAATGAGAAGCAGCAATACCACCGAAGTGGACTATTCACCAAGCCTACTGCTAAGCACTTCTTGAAAGTCACCCTGGCACAGGTGATCTTGTTCAATCAAAAAAGGGAAGGGGAAGTTTCAAAAAGTGTTCACTACCTTCTCCTCGAGAGACACTTCGGATCTCCACAAAGATGTAGCCTAGCGCTTACCGAGGTTGAGAGGAAGCTCTGTCGGCACTTCACTCGCATTGAAATCAGAGGAAAATGAGAGAGAAAAGTCCCCATTCTGCTGAGACCAGCCATGCAAGCTGCAATGGAACTTCTCAGAGAAGTGTGAAGACTGTTGAGTGGATATTCAAAAAATCTACATGTTTGCCAGACCTGCTGCCTTGTCACACTTCAGAGGCTCTGATTGCATATGACTGTTTGCCAGAGAGTGTGAGGCAAAACATCCCCACACACTGTCTTCCACGAAGCTTCGAAAGCACACTGCCACTCTCCCAAAGTCCTCAACCTAAAACTACACTGAACTGGATCAGTTGGCAGACTACCTTTGACACGACATCAGGGTGCACCGGTAGTATTACTGCCTCCCAGGAGGCACCCGCCAACTCGACAAAATCAGCAAACTGTTAATGGCTCTCGAGAGTGGTAGACTGGCCAAATTCAAAGGAAAGAATTTGTACAAGATGCACATTGATTCGGACGTTAAGTAGGAAGTCTGATGTATGCTTTTGAATTTTACTTTGGTCAGGTAATTTACATATCGGTTTATTTTCAGAACCAGTCCAGCGACTGAGCAACATGTCGGATAATTAGCAATCCAACATGACAAAGGGACAAGTGGTCAAGCATTCGGTCGACACTTCCATGTCAGGAGAGGCGGTGTATGGACCTTACAACACGGGACCAGTGCACAGCCATGGCACCCACAGTTAGGTGTAGCACACAATTTCACTAGGCAAAAGAACTTTGCATTATCTGTATTTTGCAGAGCCGTAATAGGCCACTCCTTTCAGGTTGCAAAATGAGGAGGAAAACCTCGGACAGAGAGAAGGTCAAGGCTGTTGTGAAACACCTGATGAAGTTTATAAAGACATGTCAGGTGCCTGGAAAGTGTGATTGTGTTGCATGCCCCCATGGCTGAACCATCCATACTGAAAGATCAGAACTGGTTAGGGTGAAATGCTACATAAAGAACCGCATAACAGCTTTAAAGAGGGATCAGCCCTGTTCAGTAGTTGAACAGGGCTGTAACCTCCATGGCGAGGTGTAAGCGGGCATGCAGAGGTCCTCAGACGGCCAAAATACATGAAGCTTTCCCCATCTTGCAGTCCGTGTCAATACTTTATGCAAAGTCAATCTCATGTGGTAACTCTGGAGACAAACTGCTCCTACACATACCCCTATCATTGTTCTGTCGACAGGGCATTAGAAAAGGGGGTGTCCCTGTTCTCTATGTTCCAGACATGGGTCCTCAAGATGCAATAAAAACCATACGTATGTGCGTACTAGCTCGTTTGTGAAAAGCATTCACTGAACTTTATGTGCATGCACTTCTCAATTAACATGTAGGAGATAAGGACTTATCCATATAGATGTTTGTGGGGTAAAAGATAATCTTACTTTGGCCATGTCTCCACTTCAGGTAACAAGAGGGTACCTGGAGGCCTCTATTTGCTACATGTCAGAGGGTATATATATATATATATATATATATATATATATATATATATATATATATATACCAAAGGGATTGTCAAAAGTGTGCAACCTCTTTAACAAACATTTAAGGTAGGACACCCAAATTGATTTTAGCGCAACAAGCTGAAGTACTTGCCTGGTGTTACACATACCATAGACTTGTGAAACCCTGCTATGGTTTATATAAATATTGCAAATAAAATAGAGCTTACTGAAGATCTTCAAAGTGTTCTCTCTCTAAACTCCAAATTTCTTCCACTTGAACACCTTGACAACCTACACAAGAAAAAAAAAAAAAAAGAAAAGTTGACTAAAACTTTTTCTTCCAAAATATAGTTTTAAAGTTTACCCAACTCAATAGGTTACACCCAATGGTCAATAAATTATACAGCCAGAACTTTCATTATGTTTAAACAATGGCTAACTTTTTTAAATAAGTTTTCCCTAGCTGGAACATTCAAGGAAATGCAAGGATATACACTCAGAAGGCGTTAAAAATACAAATATAATCATTATTTATAGGGTGCCATCAATGGTAGCGCCTTACCACAATTTTACAGACATGACAAACACGAGTACCTAGATAAACAGTGAAATGCATACAACATAAAGCATCCATGGATGGTTACAGGCTACCCATAAAAGCACGAGGTAGTCGAGGACTCAGCTTAGACTGGGCACACACTAAAGGAAGTTTCTAATGGTAAATTGCTAACAATATCGCAACGACTGAAGTCCCGGTCAGCACGCTGATTCATGCACACACACTAGACACGTTTCAAATGACTTTTTTCATGATTTAGCGTCCAAGCTGTGATCTTTGCCAGTGTGTACGGAGTCAATCTTTTGTGACGATGATTAGGACAGACCAAAAATCACAGCTTGGATGCAAACGAGTGTAAAAACAGTTTCTTCTTTCTCTCCAGATCTGTGTTTGCAGTGTTCTTGCCATAGCGAGAAGCTACAAAACACAAGCTTATTGTGGCAAATATATTAAAATAAATCATAGTAATTGGCCAGCTGCGAACAGAGTTGACGAACGTACACTACACACAAAGCTGTAAAATAGAATGCATGGTGATGTATTTCAGTTTCTGGAATCTTTGTTTGTAGGTGTTTTGTCCTCTGGTCTCCCAGCAGCAAGCAATACGCCAATTTAAAAAAAAAAAAAAAAAAAAAGGCTGAACCTCAGAGAGACTTTCACATATGCCCATGCTACAGGAAATACAGGACAACAATCCAGATGACTTCAGGAATTTCCAGAGACTGGTTGCAACCCTATGATTTTTGGGCACAGGAAGGGCACTGGCTGACAATGCACATTGAATAGCAATTTCACCGCAAGCTCTGGGACTGATCATATCAGAGATCTGTGAGGTTATCGTAGAAGCTTTCAAGGAAAATATATGAAAAAGTTGGTGAAAGAAATCTGAATTTAAACACTTTTATTAAAATAGAAACTGAACATATTAAAAAACACAAAATATATACATTTTACAAGCAATAAACACTTCCACTGTGTACCAGCATACAGTAGAAGTGCTGATTTGGGCCTATGAGAAGGAGGGGCATGGAACCTCTACACACCAGAGATGGGCTAGCAAAACTAATATTTATCAGAATTCAGGTGAAACATAAGTAAAGTAATAAAAACAAAAGTGCAGTATAAGTCATAAAAGTTTGACTGAACATTTTCAGCATAAACAGTTCTTTGTTCTCCAATGAGGAAGGACTTCCTGTGTACTGAAGGATCTTGCGCCTCCTATAGATGTTGAAGTCCTATAGGCAGGAGGGGCATATGCTTGGCTTCCCACAATGCAATGTTTCCTGCAGGGTGGGACTGGATGGAATGTATGAGATAATGCAGGCCGTAAATGATCTTACTCCTTTGGGGGGGAGGGGGGGGGGTTTGCGACAATGTAGTGCCTCGTGAGAGTTCCCCCCATCCTGCCACTTAGTTCCCTTTGTTGCTGGGTGGTTTTAACAGTGTCCTGTGTTGGTAGGCCTGGTATTTGCTGGCCATCTTGTGTCAGCTGTGTGACAGGAGATGATGTCTCACATTCCTCTGTCACATCACATAATCCAGCTTCCGATAACAGAGCAGGCTGTGTAATATCTTAATAGAGGTATTTATTCGTGCAACATTAAAACAATCTTTCTCTTGCAGTTTCTGGCAACGATTGAGCAATGGCAACTTATTGCTGAAGAATTTGAACCACTGTGGAAAATTCCCAAATTGCGGTAGGGCTATAGCTGGCAAATATGTAATTATCTCATCACCCTCAAAAAGTGGATCCTACTACTTCAATGGATTCTTCAGTATTATACGGATTGCCATTGTCAATGCCAAAATATAACTATTTGTGGACATTTGTAAAAAAAGGTGGGGGGGGGGGGGGAGAGGAAGTGTCAGATGGGGCAATGAAGCAGACTCTTCTTCAATTAACAATTGGACTTTGCCACCACACAAAAACACAAAATAGGACTAAATTTTGTGGGGGTTTTTTAGCAAAAAAAGCCTTTGTGCTGCACGATAATATATTAAAACCTTACCCCCCCCTACCCCCAAAAAAAGCTCACAACTATAAGAAGCTTTAATTACCGCTTGTCAAGAGCAAGTAGAGTTGTGGAAAATGCTTTTGGTATATTGAGCAATAGATTTAGGATTTTCCATTCCGCCATCCATCTGCTCATAGACAAAACAGACACGGTGGCGATTGCTTGTTGTGTCCTACACAACTTTCTTAAGCAGAAAAGCCCCAGTGTGTGCAATGCACCTAGTAATATGGAGAACACTTTAGAAGTTGAGGAAATGGTAGTGATGACACCACTTGAGTCTTCCCAGATGAGAAATGCCAGCCATATGGCAAAGTTACACAGGGAGGCTCATTTGCAACATTTTAACAGTGAGTGCTGTATACTGGCAGAATGACATTTTGTAATGTATGTACATTTGCATTGTATGTTACACTGAAAAATTGACAGCTACATGTAAATAGGCATTTCACACATTGCATTAACAATGTTAGATGTTTTGCTTACTATGCCACTTGTAGGTATATCTTCTGCTTACAGATAGTCAGATGAGGACCTACTCTCCATCTGAGCCAAGTTGCTGGTAGAATGTCTGGCTATTTCCTGGTCAACAGTGAAGCGCAGGAGTCAAAGTAGCACAACCTAGATAGACACAAACACACACACACACACACACACCAGCCCCTTCCCCTAATCTTTTTGAGCCCCCAATTTATTAAGTTCCTTTTTTAAACATAGTCCTCACGATCTGGATCTTCCTTTTGACCCACTCTACATTTGTCTTTGGATAATAAGCAAGGCTCACTCTGACCATGTCCTCCAAAGCAAAGCTCCTCTTCTGCCTGTTGAAACATTCCTTTGACTTTGTCTTCCAAAAGCAGGAATGGAACCTGTAGGCCTCAATGAAGTCCATCATGAGCTCAACACTCAAAAAGATCTTGGGAAAACTTACACAGCCAAAAAAAATAGACAAACTCTAATGTGATAAAGTGCTTACCTTGCTATAATGGCAATGAAATTAGATTAAAAAATAAATAGTTCTATCTATTTGTATACTATGAAACTTCAGGCAAGATTCTTCAGACACAGCTGCAAATATGAAGGCTAGAGACGAAGGAACGTTCACCCGCAATGCTCCACACACTGCAGCTATAGCTGCTATCATTGGTTTATACCAGCTGTGAACGCCCAGGTCTGCGTCTATAAAATTATAGAGGAGCCTGTCACCAGCGGTATGCGATAAGATGGCGGATGAGCAGGTGAAAAATAAATTATTGAGGAGTGGAGGCAGATTGGGAAGAATAAGTAATGCAATTGGAGAAGGTTAAAAGAGCCAAGCCAATGAGTCCAAGGGAGATGGAGTTGTAGTCATGCTGGTCTTACCATCGACTATCACAAGAAGAAATGCCGAAAAGTCAATCACCGAAAGGAACCAATTATGCAGAAGCTCCTACATATGCTCCTAAGTATACACACATTGTACCATTATATTGAACAATGGCTTATTTCAGTTGGTATGTACTAGCATGGTAACATGCCTGACCAGATCCAGTAGGTACATTAGCATAAGGTTAATTCAAGCAATGTCCAAGGTGAGCAAATGATAGCCCTACTGCTAAAAATGATGCTTTCCCTTTAATCGTTAAACATAATGAAGTTAATTTTCATATGTAGATACCATAGTCACTTCCACGGAAAGTTCGGAAGAAGAGAAGGAGGGCGCAAGCACCAATATTTCTATAACTTCTGGTGATTGAAAAGGTGTAGCCGAGAAGATGTAAAAGCTGCACGAATATTTTAAAGAATTGAGGGCTAACATAAATGACGTTAAGAAAAAGTTCCACAAACTGGAGAAAAATTACCTTGACTTGATTCACATGTATGAGAAAGTTATGTTTGAAGCCTGTAAAAGTAAAAATTACTACAGAAGTTTAAAATATTTTTGCGACAGGATGGACTTCCTACATGCCACCCTGTCCGTGTGTTTCTGGGGACCGGCTGGGCCTGCCTTGCCTCGATACCGTCCCCTTTTATCCAAAATTGCGTTCCTCTAGCCCCAGTAGGAGCTACCTGCTGCCACCACTAAGCTCATTCACCAGCACCTTGGACCGCTTCCTTCTGGGCAAGTCTCGCTGCTAGTGTACCCCCTTTCTGGTACACATGACCTATTGCCTTCAGATCAGGGTCGGTTCCCCCTGGTCTATCAGACTAGCCAGAGCTGCAGGTAGCGGGCAGAACGTTTGTTCTGGATGCAGGGTTCCAACATCAGAGCAGCCGGATAACAGATTACATCAATCTGTAGGTCACAGGAATTACAGCAGGTAAGTAGGCGTCAAAGCAGGATCTTGAAGCAATGATGTTTTATTAGCGTCCTACTAAAGACAGTTACACTAGTTTGTGGCACTAGTGATCTCCAGAAAGATACAGATGGTAAAATGATACGTTACATAGTCAAACAGTTCACTTTTTATACAGATTTACACAGATACCCTGGTAGGAGGTAATCCAGCCTCCTGTCTCTCTAATCAATCCAGGTGCTTCTTGCAGCCTGCACTAAGGTCAGTCAGGAGGGGTTTAACACCTTTTTGCACGGCTGCTAGCAGCACCACAATGTCTGAGGTTTTATATTGAAGGTTTACCATCAGGATATAACATTTTCTGTATTATTCCTTTAACGCAACTTGCAAAATCCACATTAATCTGTGTTCACTTGCATCCAGAGTCTTACACACATAGGAAGTCTACCAGCAAGTCCAATTACTCCTCCTGTGCTTTCAAGCTCAGACATGTTCGTCACTCAGCGATGAAAAGGTCTAATTAACATGAGATTACCTGTCTCCACAGACAGTTTAAAAAACACATCCCCTCCACACATGCTTACTTGGTATTTCCTATAGAAAAGTTACAAAACTCAAACATGACATACTGCCTCAGAAATCAATACATTTCTAATACAGTATCAAAAATCAGTACATTTGCAATTATATTAAGTTGGTGTACTGCGCTAATTTAAATACAGTCATACAATAATTTATTTATAAGGGATCCAGCCACAATTTTAATTAGTAGATTAAGATGTTCTACAATGTGAAGCCTTTTTTCACATCAAAGTTTAAACGATTGTTAATGTTTAGAAATAAAAGCTCTTAAAAACAACTCTGATTAATTTGGTGAACTTACTAGATAGGTAGGCCCGAAATAAAAGCAAACCTAGTTAACATGTTCTGTGGTATAGACACGGGGTGAACACAAGTGTATTGCTTCTACTCAGCCAATCATAGAAAATTAAATACACAGTGGGAATTTTTGTAGGACTCTAGCTCAAACAATTTGAATGCGACTGCCATGTCTAGTTTACCATTTTCATAGTTTAGGATTGCAGGACATCCATTTTCAGAATAATGCTCAAAAATAATCTCAAGCCTTCTTTTGATCTTGGCTGTCTGTATTGAAAAAAAACCCAAAAAAAAAAACTCTTGAAAAACAGGATAGGATTGGCACATCTGGAAATCTTGCTTCTAGGTGATTAATAACTAATTATTTACCATAGATATTAGTCTTACATTATTCTGATGCTAATGCTACTGCTTTTATGTGAAGGTCTGACCATTCACTCGCAAGATGTAGATTTTTAAAATGAGTAGCAGGTATGTGTTTCAATTCCATATTGCATAGTTTTCTAGAATTTAAAATGGGGTCGATATCTGTTAAATTGACATCTTGCCTTTGCCAATCTTTAGACAACGTAGACAAATGAGGCAGAACATCTGAAAGTCATAAGTGAAGCTGTGAAATTGTAGGTGCTCATATTTGCTTAAACTTTCAGTGTGATGTCATTACATTTAGCAGCCTCTTTCCAGTGCAGCAATGACACTCACCAAGGATTCTCTTAAAGACTGTACAGCAAAGTCAGACAGCCACCTAGTGTCACTAGCCATTTTAAGTTTAAAATGAGACTGATCATTATATTCTGGATTTCAGTTAAACCAGCCAACCTAAGAAAAAAAAAAGAACAGTTGTCTTAAGATATTGTTAAATTTTACTAAATAACGCACCTCAGCAGCTGTTTGGGCACTAGCAAGAGCCAGGCGATGGTTTATACAATGACAGTTGACCATTACTCCACCTATTTCATCTTTTAATAGTTTTGCTACTCCTTTGTGCTTCCCAATCATGACAGCTACAAAAACAGGAAGACCAGATTGTTTGCCAAACATCTAAAAAAGCCATTGCAGTTCTAGAACATCCTATGGACAGATGAGACAAAGATCAACTTGTACCAGAGTGATGGGAAGATTATGGAGAAGGAGAGGAACTGGTCATGATCCAAAACATACCACCTCATCAGTGAAGCATGGTGGTGGTAGTGTCATGATGTGGGCATGTATGGCTGCCAATGGAACTGGTTCCCTTGTATTTATTGATGATGTGACTTCTGACAAATGCAGCAGGATGAATTCTGAAGTATTGCAGGCAATATTATCTGCTCATATTCAGTCAAATGCTTCAGAACTCATTGGACGGCGCTTCACAGTGCAGATGGACAATGACCCAAAGCATACTGCAAAAGCAACCAGAGTTTTCTTTTTTTTTTTAAGGCTAACAAGTGGAATGTTATGCAAAGGCCAAGTCACCTGACCTGAATCCGATTGAGCATGCATTTCACTTTATGAAGACAAAACTGAAGGGAAAATGCCCCAAGAACAAGCAGAAATGGAAGACATTTGCAGTAGAGGTCTGGCATAGCATCACCAGGGATGAAACCCAGCGTCTGGGGATGTCTATGCGTTCCAGACTTCAGGTTGTAATTGACTGCAAAGGATTTGCAACAACTATTAAAAAGTGAAAGTTTGATGTAGGATTGTCTGGTTTGTCCCATTACTTTTGGGACCTTAAAAAGTGAGAGGCACATACAGAAACCGTTGTGATTCCTACACTGTTCACCTGATTTGGATGTAAATTCCCTCAAATTAAAGCTGAAAGTCTGCAGTTAAAGCACATCTTGTTAATTTAATTTCAAATCCATTGTGGTGGTGTATAGAGCCCAAAATATGAGAATTGTGTCGATGTCCCAATATTTATGGACCTGACTATATATCTAATATATAAATGCTTAGTGGCGTCTGTGTGTGTGTGTGTGTGAAAAAAAAAAAAAAAACAAGTTGCAGCGCCACCTGCTGGGCAGAGTTATACACTGACCTAGTAAATTCTTATTAGTGTGTGTGGGGAAAAAAATTCAAAAAGGGCTGAAATTTGGTAGGGCTCAAACTCATTTTCGTGAGGTAATTTTACCTTATGAACACACATGTGTAGAGGCGTGCGTTAGTGTGTGTGTGGAAAAAACTATTTTCTCAGAAAGGGCTCATCCAATTGACCTGAAATTTGGTATACTGACATTATTTGACAAAAAAATTAGAATAGTCAAGTCAGTTAACTTCCATCATCCCCCCTTCCCCCCGTGGGAGGGGTAGTAAAGGCTAAATTTACGAGTTGAGGGGTCAAACTCATTTTCGTGAGGTAATTTTACCTCATGAACACACATTAAAAAGGGCGCTTGCGTCGGGAAGTAACGATCTTCCCCTGAGGAGGCCTGGGCTAGGCCCAAATGCATGACAAGAACCTTTTTAAGACCTTAAGTATCTTGATTTGACTAGAATGCATGAGTATCATGCACGGGTTAATATATATATATATATATATAGATAGATGGACCGCCTATGCCACCCTGTCTGTTGTTGCTGGGAACCGGCTGTGCTTACTTTGCCACCGTTCCCTTTCGTTATCCAAAAAGCGCACTCTTGCCGCATTAGGAGGAGCTTACACGAGCTGCCACCACTGGACTCCCTACCGGCATCCAGTACCGGGTTTCTTCTAGGTAAATGATGCTGCTAGTGTACCTCGTTGGTGGTGTACCCGGGCTGGTAACTTTGGACCTCTTACTATGGATCTGGGATGCTGTGACAGGCCAGGGGTGGATTCAATCACATTGACCAGGGTTGCTGGAAACACTTGGGTCCAAACCTCAGAGACAGTCGGAGAACGGATTAGATTTCAGGTCTAATCTGTAGATCACAGGAATACAGCAATATTAAAGATGTTTCCAAGCAAGTCTTTGAAGCAAGATGTTTATTTGCTCTCACTGGTTAAAGGTCCCAGTGATCAGGTCAGTTGATATCAGAAGACGACATTTCATTGTACAAGTCAGTGCATTTATACATTTCAGACACATGCTATTTTTAGCATCAGGATATACTATATTTACACAAACATGGATTTACATGCATTGCAAAGCTAACAAAATTTGCGCTTATCTATGAAATTCACTCTGGACAAAGGCCACACAGTAACGCTTTGGCCAGAGCAGGCACTTCATCTCAAATCTTCATTAGCACTTCCTGCTATCAGACTCCCTTGCACAAATGCCTAATTGGTGGTTTCCACTAGCAACCTTACAAATCCTAAACAATGATACTTCCATACTAAATACATGCCAATACACACAAGACCTCCATCCACAAAGGCCTATTGTTTTAAATATATGCATCAGAAATAAGGCATATCCTTTAGTAAGGTGAAAACAGGAAAAACAGTTTCTACCCTGGTCTCAGAAATAACGATTTCCTATCTCAGAACATATACAATACAAAAAAATAAGTGCATATGCAATTATATAAATATGCACCCTGCGCTATTTCCCTTAAATAAATTGATACCACAAGTCATTTATGAGTGATCCAGTCATGCAATAATATATATATATATATATATATATATATATATATATATATATATATATATATATATATATATATATATATATACACACACATACACATACACATACACACATACACATACACATATACACACGTGAGAGAGCGCAAGCACACGACATAAAAGTGAAGATAGTGTCAAAAGCCTATGTTCTTTGTGAAATTGACAGAACACCGACCACATTAAATGAGCAATTTCTTGTTCACTTTTTTTTTTTTTATCCAGTTTCTACTCTCCTTGTAAACTAAAACAATGTAATCCTCTGTCATTAGGGATATCAATATGCTACATACTCCAATGGCCTCCACAGTCACCAGATCTCAATAAAATATAGCTCCTTACGGATGTGATGGAACGGGAGATTTGCAGCATGAATGTGCAGCCAACAAATCTGCAGTAATTGTGCGAAACCATCATGTTAACATGGACCAGAATCTCTAAGAAATATTTCCAGCACCTTGATGAAATCATGCCACTAAGACGACAATTTTCTTGAGGTAAATGTCGGTTCTTGCCCAGTACTAAAAAGTTGTATGTAAATAAAATGGCCACTGAGCATAAATTAGGAAGCCCAACTAGAAATACTTATGCAAGGAACGCCAGCATTCAGGATTTAATACTTGAACTGAAATCTTGCAACAAAAACATAACCCTGCACACATTATGGAGGCTAGTGGTATAGAATGGGGATATAAATAAAGAACACATACATGTCATCTGTATATCTCAATGGATGCTACCCTAAACTTACTGTCCCCACAATAATTTTATGCAAACTGTCACTACTGGTGTACCCCCTCGCTGGTTCACCTGGGCTGGTACCCCTGACCTCTTTCTATAGATCAGGGTTGCTGTGGATGGATCTCCCCTGTCTATTACATTGGCCAGAGCTGCTGGGTAGCGGGCAGAGCGGTAGTACCAGAAAGCTGGGTTCAAACCTCAGAACAGTCGGAAACGGATTATAGTTGGGTCTGATCTATAGGTGACAGAAGATTACAGCATGGAAGAAGTTGTCAAGCAGGTCTTGAAACAAATGTTTATTTAGCTCAAGTGTCCAGACAAGGACAGTTCACACTAATGAGGGTACCAGTGACCAGAAAGTCAGATGAAACAATAATGCTACATTTCAGTACACATGCATGCTGTTTTATACAGTTTTGGAAACAGTCTAGCAAGGGGTAAAGCCAGCCCCCTGAACTCTTTGCTAGCCCCAATAAGTCAGGGTTATTTTAGTATCAGGATGCAATGTTTCCCAAAATATGGATTTAAATGCAATTTACACTCATCTGTGACATTGTACATCACGTGTTGTTTACAATGTTCAGACATGTTCTAACATTCTGGACAAAAGGCCACTCAGGAACAACAGTAACGACCTCTTGTGATACATTTAGACTAAAAAGGACATGTTGGTTACTCACATGAATAGACTTAACTAGCCTTGATGAGGACTCCCTCTCAATGCTACACAACAGATTAAAACAAATGCTTATTGCATCAGACACCTCAGAAAAGAATGCATTATCTATACAAAGTGCCACACGATACAACAAAACTAGTACATATGCAATTATATAAATAAGCGCCCTGCACCATTTCCTTATAAATAAATTATTGTATGAATTTATTTAAAGTGATCCAGCCACAGGGGGTTATACCCGTGTCAGTCCAAGGTCACCTGCAGTGTGAATGGTGCGACCTGGGTTTTTCAACCCGGGTCTCACAGAAAAAAAAAGCTGATTGGGGGGGGGGGGGAATTAGGGATGCTGGAGGATGACATCATTTCAATGCTGCAGAGAAGAGAGAAAGGAGCAACCATGATACACTGGCTAGATGACAAGGTGCGAGAGCTATTGGCCGTTAGAGGAGAGAAGGAGATAACAGAAACAGATCACAGGCACTGTTTAGGATGCAACAGTGCACTATAACCTATCAAAAATCCTAACACAGCCTGGGATAAAGTGCAGCCAGCAACAGGTGGTAAATAAATTGAAGTCACTTCGCAAACAATACTCCAAAGTGCATGACCACAACCGGAGAAAGAGTAGTGCTGCACGCATGGAATGGCAATTTTCTGATCAATGTAACGTAGTGTTTGGCAACTCTGCCCTGCCAAATCCCAACGCATTGTTATCAAGTTACTGTGATGCTCAAAGTCCTACAGCTAAAATCAATCACTCAAGTGTGCAATCACTGATTAGCAATGATTCGCTGGAGAAACATACTGATTTGGAGTGTTCAAATGCAACAGAAGAAACCATTAATATGTCAGTAGAGGAATTGGCAGACTCACAACCGTTGCCATTGGCACAACCTTCGACATAGTCGCAGAACCCGACATTACGTTGAACAGTAACTTTATTAAGGTTACAATTTTTAAAGTAAATTAAATAAATGTGAAAATTTAACATTACTGTGACAGGATAGACCGCCTATGTCACCCTGTCTGTTGTCGCTGTGGACCAGCTGGGCTTACTTTGCCACCATCCCCTTTCTTTATCCCAAATCTGCCCCTCCTGTCGCAATAGGAGAAGCCTGCTGGCACCACTAGGCTCCTACACCGGCACCTAGAACCGCTTCCTTCTGGGTAACTCTCTCTGCTAGGGTAGCCCCTTGCTGGTCCACCTAGACTGGTATACCTGACCTCTTGCCTTCACATCAGGGTTGCTGTGGATGGTTCCCTCTGGCCTATCACACTGGCCAGAGCTGCAGGTAGCAGGCAAAACGTTGGCACTGGAATGCTGGGTCCACCTCAGAACAGATAAGATTTGGGTTTAATCTGTAGGTCACAGAAATTTACAGCAGGGTAAGTAGTCTAAGCAGGATCTTGAAGCAAAATTATGTTTTATTAGCTCCAGTGTCCTAATGAGGACACATACAGTCACTACTTGAAGTTACTAGTGACATCAAGAAAGGTACAGATGGTATGAAGCATTACATGCTCAAACAGCTCACTTTTTATACATATTCTGACCCACATGTCAGCAGGGGGTAACGCCACCCCCTGTGCCTTCCCTCCCTCAACATGTCAGTTATTTTTAGCATCAGGATACAATATGTTTTCCCAAACATGAATTTACATGCAATGCAAAGTTAATATTTACACTACTCTGCTATATGCTAAAACTTGCTGCTAGCATTATCAGAGACGCAGCCACACCAGACAGGAAGGCAGCAGCACCCTGTTGCATATGAAGGCTAAACTAACAAGTTGGTCACCGAGTGATAAACCGGGTTAATTAGCATGAATTTACCTTTTTCTAGGCAGTTTCAAAAACATCCCCTCCATTCTATTGCCAACTTGGGAATTCCCAAAGGAAAAAAAAAAAAAAAAAGTTACAACCCCAAACAAGACATTTCCATACAAAACATGCCAATATAACACGATAAGTGAATTTGCAATTATATACATTGGTGCTTACACCACTAATTGAAATACATTTCTACATGATCCAGCCACACTCCGTAAACTAAAAACTTAACTAGAAAACTCCAAAATAAAACTTTAAAACATGAACACATCTTCTTGCAGCGTTAAGCTATTGTGTAGGAGGAAGGAGGCCTCAAGCTCACATCAGCTTATAACACTGATATTTGATTTTGCAGCAATATTCATTCATCCTCGGTGGCACTAGTGTATTTCCTTTCTTTTTACCCCCATTTGTAGTTTACAATGTTCCTAAAAGGAAGAAGCTGAAGAGGGAACAAGCAACAAAAGACATGACAGTAATGGTAGAGAAGCTCAAGAAAATGGATAGGACTACAGCGGCCAAAGACTACGCACGTCTCCCACGCTTCATGGACAACAAGCGCGAGTTGCAGGACTCTTTCAAAACGCAAATAATGAGTATGCAGGAGTGGATTCAGAGGGAGAATCGTGAATTAATGAGGTCTTGTCTAGATCGCCTTATGCCACAAATTCAAGGACATACACAACCTCAACCTCCAATACCACATTGAGGGCCCTTACCCTTTATATAACAGAGGGCAACAAATATTTCCCGCTAACTAAATGGCTCCCCATAGCTCTGAGTACCGACATTACCATCAGTTATATGTAATAAAAGTATGTACAGTACAGTTAGGTTTGCCTGTTTTTAAGGCAATAATATTTAAAGTGTTTTGTATATGTAAAATGCTTCCAACGTAAGCACTTGAAAACGTTTTATTTTGCACTACTGCATTGGTACATGTGTCTAAACTGTATATTTTTATATTTTTTACTACAATAGTATTGTGACCTTTTGAAAAAAAACACAGACTTAGTGATTTATATTTGTACATGTGAGAATACCGGGTTTAACGTAACCTTCTGGACCGCACAGCTGGCCTACCCGATACCTATCCAAGATTCAACATCACCCAGGCAAATATCCGAAAATAACACAAACAAGTTTATTTAACAAAATGGTAGCACAAAACAGCAACAACGGATGTAAATAATAAGTTGCAACAAATATCACTACAGTCTGGCATAGACAACATACAGGGTATAATAAAAACACCTCACCAGTATTCTTGTTACTTTCAGGGACTGCTGGCTCTCTCCTTTAAGACTACCAGCAATGTAGTGGCCCAAAGTAACTGTCACTCCGCTTTCGGCAGACACACAGCTCCAGAAGACCTGGAGAGGTAGATCAGGGCACGTCAGTACTCCAGGGACCGATTGTCCCTTTCCTGTCAGGGGCAGATATTAGTATATCAACGCCAGCCTGACCTCAGCTATCACTCTTAAGTGAATGCCAATTTGCTGTCCTCTAGAGCTCTCTTTTAAACGGAGAAATGTCCTCATCAGCAATTCCAGGACCAGCCTGATCGGTACTTTCCTTTCTTTACCTTTTCACAGGTAAACTGACAGACCAGGAGATAGCAGATGAATTGTTCCTGATTTAATTAGGAACACATATTGTTAAGTAGCTATACAGCAAAGTTTGTTTAAACAGAGATCAGGATCCAGACACCTTTACATTTACATACACAATGCCTTCCTCCAATTAAACCTAGAGCTCTGCCTGTAGACCCATTTGCTATGCTAGCACACTTAGATCCACAGCTAAAGGAAGACAGGAAACCCCCTGGTTTGATGTCCATTCATACAGGACTGGTGGACAATAACCCTTTTGCCTAGACTGAAACAATGGACTAGTCTGCATGCTAACGTTGCAAGCCAGCAGTTACTTCAAAACAGAATATACACAAGTTTAAATATGACTGGCAAATATGGGTGAACTAGAGGGCTAGAAAAAGTATGTTTGATACCTCACAGTAAATATGACATAATAGGTACCCTTTAAAAACTTTTAACACTTTGAATAAAAATATTTTGTTCAGGTAACCCTTTGTACACTCTACTCGCTTATTGACGACAGATTGGCTGTGGTGGTGGTACAAATGAGTTCTGCAGATGTATTTGTACATTCTCCCTCATGAGTAGTAGAATCCAGTGTTACATAGTTCAGAGTCATGTACGTTCAACTCTGGTAGAAATTGCTCTCTGTATTTCACAAATATTGCGCAGAATACAGCAAGCAGCAGCTACATGGGGCACAAGTTTGGTATCAATGTCATTGCGCTTCAATAAACACCGCCAACTTCCTTTCAATCGTCCAAAAGCATTTTCAACCACCATCTGAGCAGAACTGAGGGTATAGGTGAATAGAATTTGTTGCGCAGAAAGTTAATGTTGCTGGGTGAAGCTCTCATAAACCATCGCCCGCAAAGGAGCAAGCTGCATCCCCAATGATGTGTCCTGGGATCTCTACCCCATTCACGGTCTTAGATTATTATCATCCTTTATTTGTTAGGCACCACAAGATTTCCACAGTGTCATACATGGTACAAACAGTGGACTATACAGGGTAAAACAGTAGCATAGTTGATGAGGTTGAAAAAAAGACACCAGTACATCAAGTTCAACCTATTTTGGATCTCCTGCGATCCTGCACTTATATTTGAAATTAATCCAGAGTAAGCAACCGCTAATCTGTTTAAATTTTGAAAATTCCCCCAGACTCAATATTGCAATCCAATTTTTACCCTATATCCACTGCTATCCTTTATTTTAAATTAACGGTCGTATCCCTGTATACACCTTTCCGCTAAAAATTTGTCTAACCCTTTCTTAAACATATCTATTGAATCTGCCATCACAACCTTCCCTGGCAATGAATTCCATATCTTGACTGCCCTTACTGTAAAGAACCCCTTCCTTTGCTGGTTGTGAAATTTCCTCTCCTCTAACCTTAGGGGATGACCACGTGTCCCGTGTATGGTCCTTGGGGTAAAAAGTTCCCATGAAAGCTCTCCGTATTGACCCCTAATGTATTTGTACATAGTAATCATATCTCCCCTTAGATGCCTCTTTTCTAAAGTAAACATGCCTAAACTGGCTAACCTTTCCTCATAACTTAATGACTCCATACCCTTTATCAATTTTGTCGCCCTTCTCTGAACCCTTTCTAGTTCCAAATTATCTTTTTTATAGAGTGGTGCCCAGAACTGTACTGCATATTCAAGATGAGGTCTTACCAACGATTTTTACAGTGGCAAAATTACACTGTCTTCCCTTGCATCTATGCCCCTTTTTATGCATGCCAATACTTTGTTTGCCCTTGCAGCTGCTGCTTGACATTGAGCACTTTTGCCAAGTCTACTGTCTACGAGCACTCCCAAATCCTTTTCCATTATAGATTTTCCTAAATTAATTCCATTTAATTTATAGATTGCATTCCTGTTTTTGATCCCTAAATGCATAACCTTACATTTATCTGTGTTAAACCTCATATTCCATTTAGCCGCCCAATCCTCCAGTTTATTTAAGTCCCTCTGTAGAGAAGCTACATCTTGCTCTGATTTTATTACCTTACAGAGTTTAGTGTCATCTGCATAAATAGAAACTTTACTCTCTAAACCATCACCAAGGTCATTAATAAATATATTAAAAAGGAGTGGCCCCAGCACGGAACCTTGAGGTACTCCACTTATGACTTTTGACCAATTAGAAAATGTTCCATTTATCACAACTCTCTGTTCCCTATTCTCTAACCAGTTTTCGATCCAAGTACAAATTTTGATTCCTAGACCCAGTTCCCTTATTTTGTAAACCAACCTCTTGTGTGGCACTGTATCAAAGGCCTTTGCAAAATCTAAGTAGACCACATCTACTGTCCTGCCCTGGTCTAAGTTCCCCCTAACTTCCTTGTAGAAACTAATTGGATTAGTTTGACATGACCTATCCCTCACAAATCCATGTTGATTCCCACTAATAATTTTATTGCGTACCAAGTAATCCTGAATACTGTCCCTTAAAATACCTTCCAGTAGTTTCCCCACTATTGATGTCAGGCTTACAGGTCTATAATTCTCTAGTTGTGATCTTGTCCCCTTTTTAAACAACGGCACCACATCTGCTATTCGCCAATCCCTTGGTACTGAGCCTGATGAGATTGAATCTCTGAAAATTAAGAATAGCGGTCTAGCTATTTCCGAGTATAACTCCATAAGGACCCTTGGGTGTATGCCATCTGGACCTGGAGCTTTATTTATCTTAATGTACTGAAAAAAGAAATAACTGGTGGTAGTCTGTAAGACGGTACTGACTACACCGACAAAAGACACGACCACTCTGACTGAAGAGGAGGGCGACCTGGCAAAAGAACTACTTACCAGAATGCAGATGTCTTCAGATGATGACTCGCTGTCTCCCGAAAATGACGTCATCCTCAAGCTCGACTGCCCTTTAAGGCGGCGATGGCCGGAGCCGCCTGTCATTTATGATAGGCAAGTACTATTTTAGAGGTTTATGATATTAGGGTTAAGATTAGGGTTAACCCTAATATCACTTACATCCCTAAATAGGTACAACACCCCAAATAACACCAAGACTTCAGAAACTCCGGGCATGACTATTGCAGCAAAGATGGAGCAGAAAAGCAGGTATAGAGACAGGAGGGAAGAAGACCCGGCTCATAAGAGCTTACATTCTAAGGGAGGGTAAACAGACATCAGGCACAGAAGAAAGTCAGTTAAGGCATGGGAGGAGTGAAGAGAGGGGCCAGTGTTGGTTATACCTTTTGATGTTAAAGGTTTTCAGCGGTGTAAATGTGGATGTTAAGCCATAATGCTTTTGTAACTTACAGGTTTTGGTTTATTAAAGATAACCGATGAATAAACGTAGCTACTCACAGTTGGTAACTTGTAGTACAGCAGTAGTTCAACAGTAGTAACAGTTTGAATACAGCTGAACTTATACACTTGTATATACAGTATACAGATGCAGGCAGGTTAATAATGCACTTGGCAGTTTGCTATATGCGAACCACCATCGTGCAGGTATTAACCCTCCCAGAGTCACAGTGCATTTCAAGATGGCCGCAGCCGGCCACAAGTCTCTTTTCCTCCAACAAGAAAAAAAAAGGGTTGATAAACCATGAAAGTTATACATTCTTGGAATTCTTTTGCTTTTAGTCCAATACCTTTTCTCAAGATTGATTGTAGATGGACTCACACGATTCACTTCATATGTGATGTTTGGTTGATTCTCAAGACTTTCAAACACTAAGATTTCAACAGCATTTCTGTAAGGGATTTTACCAATTTCCTCTATCTTTTCACTGCTTGCTGGTGACATGGCCTTTGTCATTTTTAAGCTTTAGCCACAGGTGTATTAGCCAGTTTTGCATCAAGATCCCATACTTTGCAAGTATATTTTCAATGTATGTTGATCAATTGTAACAGTTCCATCATTCAAATTTTGCATGATCCTCACACCCAACAGCTTGTTTACAGGACGTAGATCTTTCAATTTGAATTTCTACTTCAACAGGTGTTTGGTACTGGTGATGGGTTTCTCTTGGCCTGCTAGCAGTAGATCATCTACGTACACAACTACGAAGAACATCTTTTCTTCTATGGTTTTGCGATACAAGCAAAGATCAGTCTCTGACCTATTAAAGTCCATGTCTAGCAGTAGCTCATCAAGTTTAATGTACCAATATCGACCACTTTAAGACCATGAAATGACTTCTTTAGGGAGACAGACCTTACCTACTTGGTAGACACCCTCGTTAGTGTTCAGGTGGCTCCATGTAAATCTCCTCTAACAATTCTCCACTGCAGAGTCAAAGTCAAGCTGATACAACAAGTCATTGATAGTGGAGATGGCAAACACTAACCTCAGGGTGCTGTATCTGGCAAAAGGCGAGAAGATCTCTCCGCAACAGACCCCAGACCTTTATGTGTAGCCCTTTGTAACAAGACAGGTTTTATAGCATGCAATGATACAGTCTGTATTCACTTTCTTACAAAAGACCCACTTGTTATTGATCGTTTTGCAGTTACTCGGCCTGTCAACTAGAGTCCATGTATGATTGTCATCCAGAGCTTTCAACATTTGTTTTTCACTGTTCCCAGTTGTTGCTTGATTTTGCTCTTCAATGTTTTGCGGTTCACAAAAGGCTAGATTAGCGTACTCCTTGCTATATCTCCTATAGCAGTGGTTCCCAAACTGTGCACCTAGGCTCCCTGAAGTGCCTTGGAGATCTCACAGGGGTGCCTTGGCCAGGGCCAGTGGTAAGCAAGACGGGGGGACTACTTGGTAATTATTTAGGCTTAGGGGTGTCTTGAAAAATGTTTTGGAGACCCTAAGGGTGCCTTGAACTGAAAAAGTTTGGAATCCACTGTCCTAGAGGGAATACCTTTGTTACTCCTCATAGAACTTCTGTTTTCCAGTTGAGTAGCCACAATTACATTTTCCGTCTCTGACTCTTTCTGCTGCCTGAACATCCAGTGTCAATTTTTTATTGTGGCTGCTGTTCCACTACTCCACTAGATGGCAAGTTTTCGTGAAACACATCTCTGGATTTAAGTAGGTTTGTTGTCCCAAAGTCTGTATCCTTTACTCTATTGGCAGAACCAAAGCATGATACACTCCAATGACTTGGGATCAAAGTTGCGTCGCTTTTCTTTAGGAATATGGACATACGCCTTACAGTCAAATACCTTACAGTCAAATACACAGAGATTGTTGACACTTGGCTTTTTACCGGGCCACGCCTCTAGCAGCATTTTACCTTTCACAGCTACTGTGGACACTCCGTTTTTAAGGTAGACTGCAGTAGACACTGCTTGGGCCCAAAACCTTTTCTCCAGACCTGCGTCATTCAACATAGTCCGTGCTGGTTCAACAATTGTTCTGTTAGCTCGTTCACTCACACCATTCTGTTCTGGTGTGTAGGCAATTGTCAGTTGGTGCTGTATGCCATATTTTCTTAAGAATTCAGCTAAAGTCCTGTTGTAATATTCTCCACCATTGTCGGATTTCAAGTCTTTTAGTTTCAGACCTGTTTGAGTCTTTACAATGCGCTTGTATTCTGCAATTATCTCTACGACTTCACTCTTAACTTTTAGGAAACAGACATGCGTCATCCTAGTTGCGTCATCAACGAGTGTCAAAGTATTTGTAGCTACTGACTAATTTCACCTCCATCGGACCACAAACATCAGTATGCACTAGAGCTAGGGGTGCTTCAGCTCTGGTTTCTGACTTAGGTAAGAGGCAACAAGTTTGCTTACCCTTTATGTAGCTCTCACATGTCAGTCTTTCAGAACTGCTCACAGTGATGCCTGTCTCCATCCAATCAGTGAACTTGTGGACGTTGTCATATCCCAGATAACAAAATCTCCTATGCCACAGCTCCATTGATTGACTTATCTGAAGCCGCCATTGCAAGACATTCTACAGCAGGCCTGTCCAACCTGCGGCCCTCCAGATGTTGTGAAACTACAAGTCCCAGCATGCCCTTCCAGCTATCAACAGGTTGTCTACTGGCAAAGCATGCTGGGGCTTGTAGTTTCACAACACCTGGAGGGCCGCAGGTTGGACATGCCTGTTCTACAGTGTCTAGGACATGAAGCTGGTTATACCAGGTTGCTGTTGCAATTACAGTACCTTTCTGGTTTTTAACCATACATTCGCGAATTTGACCTCAGAACCTGTTTTTTATTATTATTTTTCATTAAAGAAAGCTTATAGCGATAAGGTTGGCTCCCAACTCTGGTACAAACAATACATCTTGGATATTTGTGATAATGGTTTCACATTTTATACTCGGACTGTGATAGTCCCGACTTTTGTTGCAGTAGGAACCTTTCTAGATTCCTTTTACTGTAACTGGATCACATGGTTTCAACAAACTGAACCATTCATGATTGCAGCTGAAATGTCTTGTGGCCCCCAAGTCCATATAAAAGTAGTCTCTTATGACTTATCTGCTACATTTAATGCTGACTCATTAGGTTTTTCACGCTTTTCTGTTGCGCAACTTCTAACTTTTAGTCTGCATTCAGATGCCTTGTGCCCCATTGCATGACAGAGCATTTAAACTTAAGTTTCTTGAACTTTGTACTTTGTGAGTAGAGCGGCAATCAGCATTTGCATCAACAGGAATTCTGCTTGAATTGCAGCAGCTTAACTCTCACACTTTCTGTTGTTAACTTGGTATCATTAGACTCCAAAGCTATTACTAGGAAATCATACTCTGGTGTGAGATTCTGCAGCATCGTCATTGCGACTTCGTCATCATCCACTTGTGCTCCCACTGATGCCAATTGCTGGGATATCGACAGCATTTTGTCTATGTACTCATTCATATTCTCACAGGTTCTCAATTTAGTCCCGTTCAGCGTACGCCTCAAGTTTATCCTTCTCAGACGTTTGTTCTCATATGCATTTTTCAGAGCAGTCCACATCTCATTTGCTGAATCTATCATTAATGATGAATACATGTGCTGTTCTACATCTTAGACAATGGTGCACATGGTTCTATTCATTTTATCAGCATTTGGACTGGCATCTGGATCTACTGTGACTTTCCACAACTTTTCCTGCAGTAACTGCATTTTCATTGCAAATTTCCACGTTGCATAATTCTCCTATCATACTGGTGTCTGTTGTGCATTTCTTTTATTTATTTTTTATTATTTGTGTACTGAATAAAAGGACTATACTGTAATATATCAGCTTACAAATATTCTCTTGTATTTTTGTTATATTTAGGTTTAAGCGTGTACCTTAACACACGGTTATATACTAACAGCCGAAAGAGAAGATAACAAGCAGAGAATATAAGAAAGTTAGGAGGATGGCTGGTAGGCTTTAAGGAACAGGTGAGTTTTAAGTGCCCATTTGAAGGAGCACAGGGACAGACAGATGAAGCGAAGGAGGACGTTCAAGTGAAGGGGGGCAGAAATCTTGGATTGTGGAGTGGGATGAGGTGATCAGAGTGGAGGTGAGGCGACGTCATTGGCTGAGCACAGGGAGCGGGCAGGAGTGTAAATGGAGAGGAGGTTAGAGATATTGGGGCAGTAGAGTGGGAGAGAGCCTTGTAGGTGATGGTGAGGAGTTTGAGAAGGATTCTGAAGGGGAAGGGAAACCAGTGTAAAGCAAGGCAGAGAGGTGAGTCAGAAGAGGAAAGGCATGAAAGAAAGAGGAGTCTTGCAGCCGCATTAAGTATAGAACGAAGGTGGGCAAAATGGGAGCAGGGGAGGCCGGTAACCAAGACGGGAGATGAGTGCATGTATGATAGTTTTGGTGGCATCTTGAGAAAAGGCTGGATGCGGGCAATGTTGCGTAGTTGGAAGCGACAAGGCAAGGAATTGAGTGTAGGGGCAAAAGAGAGAGGAGTCGAGGGTGGCGCCCAAGCAGCGGAGTTGGGTGACAGGGGAGATGGTGTTGTTGTTAACAGTGATGGAGAGGTCATGCTGGAAGCAGAATCTAAAAGGAGGAAAGACAATGAGTTCAGTTTTAGAAATGCTAATTTTGAGAAGCGCGAGGACATCCAGGAGGAGATGGCAGAGAGGCAGTCAGATAGACGAGAGGAGGGTGGAGGAATGATCAGGAGAAGAGATGTAGATTTGAATTACCTCTGATGAAATCACTTTTCCGTGAAGAAACGCGTTATGTTATTCTAAGCTACACTTGGCCATTTGCATCTGCTTACATGTTTGTGTTTGAGCTATCTGATATCCCATTGAAACTCTGGAGAATCTAGTGACGGCACGTCCACCATATAGAGGCTGAATCGGCAGAATTATTACCCTGAGAACTATTAGTTCCTTGTTGTCCCCGAAGCGTAGTGTTGGCTGTGCCGTTTTTGATTGATCACACAGAGCCGCCGTACATACCTGTGGATTACACCACTACAGACCATTATACGGGACAGTTCATCGAACAAGGTCTGTTCATGTTAACCGCATCAGCGGTGAGTGTAATGGTGTTTTTGCAATAATACTATTATATGGATTGACGGTCAGTACACTCTCTATACCTATACGCTCTATTTATTGAAGGGGACTTTGTATCGATCAACGAGGGAATTCTACATTCACTTCTAATGTGTTTCAATTGGTGTGGCCACACCATTTTATTCAGTCACTCTCATTGTTGGGATATTGGAGAATATCTTGTCCATATTATTGGGACATTGGATTTTCTATTATTTTTTGGCTCATTCTTTCATTACCACCTATTACTGTAGCAGTTAATCCAGGTGCCATCAATGTGTTGCAGTATTTTGATGTGATATTGCATGATCACAATCATTGTTTGAATATACTGGCCAGTGTTTGTTTTATGCTACGATATATATTTTTATCAATAGTTTTTATTTTCACAGATCAAGTAATGGGTGTGTGTGTGTGTTTCAGTGGCCAGCTCTGTTTCTACTGTTTTTTGATTGCTTTTCATTTTGAGATCTCATTTGATCTCTACAGCTGCAGACCCTGTTACCACGCATATCTCCATATTTAACTTTCATATCTCTGCACGCCAGGTTTAGTGTTGATGTAGATTTGAATGTCATCAGCATAAAAAGGTGATACTGAAGACCGAAGGGGGGATGAGAGCCCCAAGGGAGGTAATATACAGCAAAAAAAGTAGAGGGCCAAAAACAGAGCCCTGAGGGACTCCTACAGGGAGAGGGAAGGGGAGCAGGTGTGAAGGAAGAACCAGACGTGGCTACAGAGAAGGAAAGGTTAGCAAGGCAGGAGGTGAACCGAGTGAGGATTTCTAGGTTTCTGCTTCTTCATTGTTCAGCCAATCAAAACTCCTCTTGTGATGACAGACACTATTTTCAGGGCAGACCCTTGTTCAGTATGAATGGGGTTGACCAGGGAAATTCCCAGGTCCAAGGTGCATTGTGAACAGGGTCTCTGAGCTGGTATGCTTTGTGACTTTGAAAAAAAACAGACTTGAAAAACCCATAAAATTGCAGGGGTGGCAATGTGAACGTGGTATAACTGTCTGGTAATTTTCTTGAGAACCATGCATATAAATAACTGATGATTAAATGAACCCATGTACATCAAGGATGCAATTCACTTGTAAAATCTGACATATGTTATAATAAATTATACCAGGCACACCCAGAAACAAATGCAACATAACAAGTGTTAACTTAGTAACTGCAAGCTATGATTTCTGCATGCACAATCAGGTCATATATGCAAAAGGTTTCAGCAAACATTACCTACAGCAGGTATAGAATCAAGATAAGCACTTTTTAGATAGTCATCCCACATACATGTATAGAAATGTAACAGCTCACTTTTTGCAATAACTCCATATATAGAGCCATGCAGCCAATGGCACACCTGCAAATAAACTATACATTAGAATACTACACATGATTTGTTAAATTGCCATACATTCTTATGTAAACAAGATCTATACTATAACCTGCAGCAGTTAAACATCATTAAGCCATATACCCAATGCCAAGTGCAAGGACAACTGACACCATATGTCAAACAAACACATTCCATATAACAAAATGCTAACAAAGGCTAACAAAAGTCCTTGCATTTGGGGAGATCAAGGGAGGACACAAGCTAAACTTAGAGGAGCTCTAAGCAATGGATTGCGGAGACAACAATTTACTTTTTAACAGAGCTGCAGTGTAATTTCTTATTAACACTAAGCAATGTATTTTACTTTAATGGTTCATAACTGGAAATGTCAACTTCAGAGTTTAGTCTCTCTTTAAGTCTCATAAACCACATAAATTCACCATGAAAAATAGTTTAGTATATGTATCATTATACTAATTAGTGATTGAGTATATATATATATATATATATATATATATATATATATATATATATTATTTTTATACATTGCCATTAGCAATAAAAGCAGAATTTTACTTAGGGTTTTGTGCCTAGGGCAATACCTCTAGGGTTTTACTTGAGTTGGTGTTCCCCACTGGGGTTTGTTCTTTGACTGGAGATTTAAGGCAGGGCTAAGAGGAGATAGTATGAATGTGACAGTATGGCACTGGAACTCTTGTTAACTCCAACCTAATAAAAAAACGAATATGGTTAACTGTAAACTACAACTGTACCAGGAAAAGTATGTAGGTTACAGGAAGTTCTAAAATATTGGAAGCAAGTCACTAGAAGCAAATGCTAGCAACTAAGTACACACCAAAAGGAATCTATGTTTAATATTATAGCAAATACTGGGCAACATAGATTATGTCAAACATGGAGCCACGAGTGTTTCACATTATGACCACAATCCATTACTACCATCAATACATTACAACTCAAATGTTTTTCAGACTAGATTGATATTTTACCCATGAACACATTGATGAACTCATGTGTTTGTCCCTTAATTGACCCCGTCCATGTCTTGCTCTAATGCTGCAACAGCAACTCACTATTATTAAAACAACACGCACCAAACCCTTTGATAAGCTCGGTGAACACTCCGGGATCACTCTCCATCAAACACCATTCTCCGGCACCGCCCGCCATCTCTTTCCAACCTGCTTTACCACATGTACAACTCTTACAACCATGTGTGCGACTGAGTCACTGAAACGAGCGGTCTGCACTTACAAGAGGTCTAACTAAACATTTGCCTTCCTGTCTCCAGTGGTACAGTCATTTTGCTGAAGCTACTTCTATTGCGCAACTATTCCGACTACTTGCAAACGGATAATACAGTAAAACCTCAAGGAATTAGAGATCTAAGTTTATAATGTATAATTAAATATTCGATACATAGGACGCCATTATTATGTGTTTTTATGTATATGCGACAGGCTTGTTGAATATTGGAAAAAAAAACTTCATAAGTCGCACTGTGTAGAGGCGGCCATATTATGTGAGCCGGAGACTATTTGAATCATCTATGGTGTTTTCACAAAATGAACAGCTTGCAGCTCGAATTTGGCTAACGTTGGCGTACTAAGAGATTTGTCTCATTAAAGTGGCCGTTCGCTGGTTCAAGAAAAAACAACTTAATTTACAAACTGAAATGTGTGAGTGAATGGTAGAACAGGGAAGGAATTCAAACTGGTCCAGGAGTTTAGTTTAGAGCTCCCCCAGCTGGAAGAATTGAAAGGTACACTATGTGATGAGGCTGAAGTTAGCTTCTTATTCGACCAGCTTCTTATTCAATTCTTATTCATGCTCCAACTTCTTATTCAGAAAAGCTTATTTTTAAAGGATTAAATCCAGTTGGATCACTGATTTTACATCAGATTAACTCTAAAGAGGGTCCCTTATACAAACTGCAAGAGTATTTAGCCTGACCAGGGGTGGATTGGGAACTTAAAATGGCCCTGGAAAAAAATTATTGCAGTGGCCTTAGAACTCATGACTGGTGGTAGGTGGATTGGCTAACCACTAAGGCAATGTTCTTTTTGAAAAAAGGGTGAGAAGCTCAACAATACAGCATGCATGCTACAGATGAAAGCGCTAGCTAATAGTACTCTTAATTATTCAATGTGTGTATAGATATACTCACATGATCGCGGCGCCTGCATCCCTCTTCCCCTCTCTGTTTGCAATGAATGTCAGGCGTGACATCATCACGTCATGCCCGACATTCAATGAAGAGCCGAGCACAGAAGAGGCAGAAGAGAGAAGAAAATAAAGATGAAAGAAAGCAGTACAGAGGTAAGTGAAAGAGGAGAAACGCAGAGAAGCACAGGGGGTTGAAGAAAGGGGGACAAAGGTAGCATGGCACAGGGGGTTAAAGAAAAGGGACAAAGGCAGCATGGTACAGGGGGTTAAAGAAAGGGGGACAAAGGCAGGATGGCACAGGGGGTTAAAGAAAGGGGGACAAAGGCAGCATGGCACAGGGGTTAAAGAAAGGGGGACAAAGACAGCATAGCACAGGGGGATGATGAAAGGAGGGGGCAAAGGCAGCATGGCACAGGGGGATGAAGAAAGGGGCAAAGGCAGCATGGAGGGCGCAGTGTGATCATAAGGGGGCATAGCGTGGTGATGATAAAGGGGCACAGTAATGTGTGTGTGATGGCACAGGGAGCTTTTGGCAATGTAGTGTGTGTGACGTAGATGGTGGCTAATTAATGGTTGCTATTTTGTTTACGGGGTAATGGGAATACTATTTTAATGTTGGGGCTGGAGGAAGGCCTAATTATTAATCATGGATGCTATTGATTTAACGGTGGGGCTGGCTGTAATGTTCTAAATGTAGCCATTTTTTTTCCAAATAGGTCCTCCAACATTCCAGGATCCGGACAAGCCGCAACTAAAGAAACCATCTGCCACATGTGGTAAAAGTGAGAAGAACAGGTAGGACAGAGCAGCATAGTGTGTGAAATGTTGTGATTCTAGTAGGGACAATGTCAATGTTTGGTGAGCCCAGTGGGCGCAGGCCAAGACTGAACTCTTTCTGTACACACTGCATTCTTCCTATACTACACAAGGGTGCTAGATATCCTGAAAGTCAGGAGTGCTTGGACAAATGTCACGCTCCGGTGAATTCAGGACCTAGTGATTTTGATGTGCTAGCCACGCCCCAATGGCGCATTGCCACGCCCCCAATCGTGTGACCACACCCTTGAAAAATTTTCTTGGTTACTCAACTATAAGGGGGGCCCCATGAATTTGTTGTACCGGGGTCCTGAATTCCTCTTGGCAGCCCTGGAGTTAAATCTATGGCTTATAGGTTATGTTATATACTCAGGTTTACCAAAAAAGAATGCAGACCTGTTAGGAACCCCAACAGCCAGCAACGCAAAACCCGGAGTCTACTCAGAAGTCTGGTTTTCGCTAGAGCCCCTAGTGGTGGGGACAGACTTGGCCGCAGACAGCTGAGGGTCGTGAGCTGCGCACTGACTGGGGAGAACCCAGAGATAGCGTACAGGAGTGATTAGCAGGGTGAGATCCAGGCAAGGGTCGAGGGCCGGCAGCAGACAGAATATCCAGTACACGAAACCGAGGTCAGAGGTCACAGGCAAATTAGCAGCGTAGGAGTCCAGGCAAAAAGGTCTAGGGGCACAGGCAATCAAATGAAGTCAGGTATCAGGCAAAGGTCGGCAACAAATAATCAAATCCACAGGAGCAAGAAATATAGCAGGCTAGTAGCAGCAAAGCAGGAACTTTAACCGGCAGGGAGGGCTTGCCCCTTCCTCCCTTAAATATGTGATGTGGCCCAATAGAATAATCCCTCGTATCAGAGGGAAGGACAGCCCAGCTGGGCACTAAGTATTAGTATTGCGCGCGCGCCCGGCTATACTGGACGCCGGGGCGCGGTGCTGCAGCACAGAGCGTCCCGACCGTTGCCTCAGCGGAAGTGACGTCCCGGTCGTCATGGCGACGGCCGGGACGTCGGGGCACAGCAAGAAGTGAGTCGCGGCGGTGCCTGAAGCCGCCGCGGCTCGTGACAAGACCACAGTTGAGTAGCATGGTGGTTTTAGTCGCTTGCACTTCAGCCTTACCTCACTGAGGTCATGAGTTCAATTCCAAAACAATGTTTGTATGGGTTTCCTTTGACGTTGGAAGTTGATGTGCAATATGTTTTTTCTCAAATTTTAATGTGCCTGCAGATTTAACAGTTGACTGCCACTCCAATGCCACATGATTTGGGCAAGTTGTTAATTTTGTATGCATTTGGCATATACCTTCCTTAATGATTCTGGCCCCCAGGGCACATTATGTGTATGCTATTACTACGGATGACCTACCCTTTGGAGGGGGGGATTGTTGTTTGAGTGCACAGGTTCCTTTTTTAGAAATGCAACTAGCAAATGCAAACCTTTTTTTTATCATCTATTGCTTATATGTTATTTACCCATCTTGTATAGAAAATTACTATAGCCAACACCGGGTCAGCATAGTGGGTTAGTGTCTAGCACCTCTGCCTCCCTGTGTTGGTGTCATGAGTTTGATTCCTGACCAGTGCCTTATCTGTATGGAGTTAGTGTTCTCCCCATGTTAATGTCAGTGTGGATTTCCTTAAAAAATTCAAATCCATGCTAGTATTTTCATTTGCTGCTAACAAATTCTCCTGTCTGTGTTTTACAGCTTTTACACATACTTACCTACTTTCAGTAGGCGACGTCTGGGAGAGGGGCGTGGCTAATGAGCGGGAGACGGCAGGGCGCCTCGAATCGCGTCGTTTGGCCCCGCCCCCATGAGTAAAATGCCGTTTTATCACGGGGGCGGGACCAAAATGACGCGATTCTTGGTGAATCGCGTCATTTTGACAAGGGAGTCCTGGGATGCGGGAGAAATGCCAGCTCTTGCGGGAGCACGAGGGACTGACCCGAATTTCGGGAGTCTCCCGGACTTTCTGGGAGAGTTGGCAAGTATGGTTTTACATTGTAAGCTCTTTTGGGCCAAATTGCCTTCTCTGTACACTGAGGCAGAATTAGTGGTGCTATATAAATGTTGCAATGATGATGTAGTATTAACAAAACAATCTAGCTTAAATATTAGTATTTTTTTAATTGAAATCTACATTCTTTATTGTCCTTATAACCACATGTTGTGTAATTGTAATATATTAATAAAGACACACACATCAATGCTTGTATTGATTATATACTAAGATTTATAAAATTTTTAAAGAAGTATAACTCTTTACAGGAAGAAAAAAAAAACATTCATATAGTTGCCTCATTACATTTGTTTGTAATTTGATTATTTTTTTTTTTATACAGTTTTATTTTGCGGTTATATTTCTCAATTTTGGCCGAATTTCGCCCAGCGATGGAGGGGTTCTGGGCCTTATTGAGGCATCTTCGGGAGCTGTAAAAGAAAATTTAAAAACAAATAAATCCATGGCCACCTAATTTTGAAAACACACGAGTTAGCAGAAACGTGTACTGTTACATAACTTTAAACTGACAGCAATGTCTAATGGGATGCAAAATACATTTGGAGCAAGAGGCCTAAGGCTTTTGTGTTGCAGTTTTATATATATATATATATATATATATATATACACACACACACACACAATTTTGTTGTGGCAAGGGGAGGGGGGCGTTGAGAGTGTATTTTTCCAAAATACTTTGTAGGCCCATAATGATGGAAACCTGTGACATTTATGTCAACTTTTATTAAACATGTGAGACATCAGGGATTTATTACCAGTACAATGGACATCTAAATGTTATAAAATTATGTAAAGGCTTTAATGTAAATACTTACCATCTACCGAGGCCTCCGCCTCTTGGCAAGCTGCCTCAACCTCAACTTCCTCTGCGACCTCCATCGCTTCTGTTTGTACCTCCTCATCCTCCTCCTCATCCTCTGCCTCCTCCTCCTAAGGCTCCCTATCTGCCTCCTCCGCCTGAGGCTCCCCATCCGCTTCCACCTCCACTGCCTGCGGCTCGCCATCCGCCTCCACCTCCTCTGCCTGAGGCTCCTCATCTGCCTCTGCCTCCACCTCTTGCTCCTCCTCTACCTGGCATCGTTCAAGACGTCAACGGTCTGTTTGATTAAAATTAACATATAAGTGTATTGTTCAAAGATTAACGTGCATAACAATTATATAGATGTAGTCAGATAATATTGTGATCAGACATAGTGAAACTTTATAAACTGATAAAGATTAAGTTCTCCAAAAGCATATAAACATGACAGACACACACCACTTTCACATGGCCTGTAACAATGTTTGCTTTAGGCTTAGGATATGTGGACTGTTTCAGTTTTACTCAGCAATTGTCAAATAGTCATTTTTGGGGGGCACATCAAAATTCATGAATGACTGATTAGGTAGATATAATACAGTAGGTATTTTTGTTTGTCCTGCTAACATGTGAAAATCATCTAAGGACAACTGTGAGTGTGGACATTGTTTTCAAAGATGCCATTGAATTATTTTTGCATTGCCAAAACACATCTGGCACTGTAATATTAAAAATATTTTTAAGGTAAGGTCAACAAGTGGCCTTAGTGGGTAGCACTTCTGCATCCCAGCATTGGGGTCATTAGTTGGAATCCAATACCTGCCTTAATGGTCTGAAGTTGGTCTCTCAATCATTAAGGAAAGTAAATGTTCAGCCACAAAAATTCAGAGACAGGAGCAAAAACATGTTCCATTGGAGGGGGAGTTACATTTCTACTGTGGCGGAAGATTGATATGTAGTGGTAGGCCATGCGCAGCATGGCGGTTAAGTGGATGGCCCTTCTGCCTTACAGCACTGGGGTCTTGAGTTCAATTCCCGACCATGGCCTTATCTGTGAGGAGTTTGTTCTCCCCGTGTTTGCGTGGGTTTCCTCCAGGTGCTCCAGTTTCCTCCCACAATCCAAAAACATACTGGTAGGTTAATTGGCTGCTAACAAAATTGACCCTAGTGTGTGTCTCTCTGTCTGTGTGTGTGTCTGTCCATCTCTGCATGTTAGGGAATTTAGACTGTAAGCCCCAATGGGGCAGGGACTTATATGAGTGAGTTCTCTGTACAGCACTGTGGAATAATTAGTGGCGCTATATAAATAAATGGTAATAATAATATCATGTGATTTTGGTTAAAGTTTTTTAAAAATTAAACTAAGTAAGTATGTTTAAGCACTAATTTTTGCGACTAATAGAGAACTCACATCTCCTTATCTCCTCCCTGAGCTCTCTCAGTAGCTCTGGTTGACGGCGGCGGAGGTCGCTCCAGCATCATTGTAACTAAACAACAGTACACCAACGCCAAATATATCTGCGTAGCCTTACATAGGCCCGCAAATTCAGGTCATTGCTGATGTATTTGCCCGAGGGCATGCTGTCCATGCCCTCGGTCAGCACCCTCAACTCTCCGTGAAAACACTGCATTATATGGTAGCAAATCATAACTTATTATGTCAAAAATATGTATATCACTTTTTACAAAACTCAGTTTGTTATTTAATTACCACATATATCCATATAATTTTTTCAGATCCACATTACTCCGTTGTAATAATGATCACAATAACAGCATTAAAATGAGTATGGTTAAAAGGATTATATGGTTTATATAATTACATATGTGATATTTAAAGGGATAATCCATTATGTATTGCATACTATGTACACCTGCAAATGAAAGACCATTGGACGATCACAGTGGGTGGGATGGAGTGTGAATAGAGATAGGGTTGGAGATGTAGGGAGCAGTGGAGTTGGTGAGGGCCTTGGCAGTTAGAGTGAGGAGCTTGAAATGGATTCTGTAGGGGAAGGGGAGCCAGTGGAGGGCTTGGTAGAGTGGGGAGACAGAAGTGGAACGGCGATAGAGGAAGAAAAGCCTAGCAGCGGCGTTGAGTACAGATCACAGAGGAGCGAGATGAGAGAGGGGAGGCCGATAAGGAGAAGTTTGCAGTAGTCCAAGCGGGAGATAATCAGAGAGTGGATGAGAGATTTGGTGGCATCCTGGGAGAGGAAGGGCCGAATGTTGCATAGCTGGAAGCAGCAGGATTTGGCAAGAGAGTGAATGTGAGGGGCAGAGGAGAGAAAGGAGTCGAGGGTGACGCCCAGGCAGCGAAGTTGTGGAACAGGAGAGATAGAGGAGTTGTCGACAGTGATAGAGAGGTCAGAGGGGAAGGAAGTACGAGAGGGAGGAAAGACAATGAGCTCAGTTTTAGCAAGATTGAGTATAAGAAATCAAGAGGACATCCAGGAGGAGATGGCAGAGAGGCATGTGGACACCCTGGAGAGAAGGGAGGGAGAGAGATCAGGTGAAGAAAGGTAGAGTTGAGTGTCATCAGCATAAAGGTGGTATTTGAGGCCGAAGGAGCTGATGAGTTCACCCAGAGAAGAGGTGTATAGTGAAAAGAGTAAGGGTCCAAGAACAGAGCCCTGTGGGACCCCAACTGGAAGGGAGGAAGAGGGGGAGAGAGACCCAGAGGTGGAAACAGAGAAGGAAAGGTCAGCAAGGTGAACCAGGAGAAGACGTGTCGGAGAGGCCAATGGACTGGAGGGTGTGAAGCAGGAGGGGTTGGTCAACGGTGTCAAAGGCCGCTGAAAGGTCATTCAATCCTTGTGGCATCAAGGTCCTAAGTCTGAATATCCAATATGCCTCTCTCCTGCAGAGACGGTTGAATCTATCACCACCTCTATTTGTTTGGCCAATTTGCTCAATACCCTTTATTTTAACTTTATCCACATCACCCTTTTGGCACGAAAAAATATGATTAGACAAACTGGGTTTTGCCTTTTTTTAATATATTCCTATAATGTTCGAGGAATCTAATATATAGCGGTCTTATAGTGCGTCCAACATACTATTTAGCACACCCACAGATAATGAGATAGATAATATAGCTAAAATGACAGTTCAGCACATTCTTAATTAAAAATCTTTCTCCAGATACATATGAAACAAAATCACAACACTTATGTTCTATAAAAACACATGTTATACAGCAGTGATGTCCACATCTGTAACATCCATTAAATCTCTTAGTTAGCCAATTAATAGAGTGATTACTAGTTATAGTTCCCATATTTCGGTTCTTATGAAAATGGCTAGGTGCAAGGTTTTCCTTTAATTTCTTTGCTCTGCGGAAAATTACATTATTCCCTTTATTGAAACATGGACCAATGAGATCGTCATGCTCCAAGATAACCAAAATTTTATTGATAATGCTCCTAATTTCGGATGCATATGTATTATATTGGGTTATAAACATCATAGATCTATCCGACTCTATAGTACAGTTCTGATTTTGATGTTTCGAATTGTCATTGTCTTTATAAGACAATAATACAGTACGGTCAATGGATCTAACTTCCTTCAATGCTGCATCTAACAGGGATTGTGGATATCCCTGCTGTAAAAATGACAAATATAACCCCATAGCCTGTATTTTAAAATCCTTTATTAGAGTGCAGTTCCTCTTAATTCGGAGGAACTGACCCATAGGAACATTTTCTTTCCATTTTTTGGCATTATTACTCTTATAATGAAGATACTTAAGGTTATCAACACTTTTAATATAAGTTTTAGTTATAATACTACTGTCCCTCACCGATAGTGTGATATCCAAGAAATTAATCTCATCAGGATCCTGATGACCCACAAAATTAATCCCAGAACAATTATGGTTTGAATGAGCCAAAAAAACTTGTGTAGATTCCTCATCACCATCCTAAATAAAAAAACAAATCATCTATATAACGGCCATAGAGAACCAGGCTCACCCCAAACTCCGACCCCTAACTGTATTGCTCCTCAAAGAGACCCATGAAGAGGTTGGCATAGCTCAGGGCGAGCCTGGTTCCCATGGCCATACCATGTGACTGTAAATAATATCTAGAATCAAAAATAAAATAATTGTGCTTCAAAATAAATTTTATTGAAAAAAGTATAAAGTCACTTAAGGTAGAACTAAAATGATCATCATTTCTTATGTAATAGTTAACTGCTTCTAATCCTCGATTATGAGGGATATTGCAGTATAAAGCCTCCACATCACATGTCATGAAGCAATAAGATTTTTTCCAATTAATTATATGGATTAAATGAAGAAAACTAGTTGTGTCTTTCAGTGATTTCAGTAAAGGGACATATTTCTGTAAATGTGAATCTACAAATAAAAACAGATTGATCGTGAGGGACCCAACACCCGGAACTATAGGTCTTCCAGGCAGTGAAATAAGAGTCTTATGAATTTTTGGCAACTGATAGAACATGGGAATAATCAGATAGGTAATATTTAAAAAATAAAATGTGTCTTTATCAATCACACCATCGGTGAGGGCCTAATTCAATAATAGATACAATTATCGCTGATACTGAACCGTGGGATTTGAATTTAGTTGTCACGAGCCGCGGCGGTACGCCGCATCCTGGCATGAACTAGCAGCCGGGCGTGTGTTTTAGTTTCTGTGCTCTGTTATTATCCTTGTGGCATAGATGTAGGAGTGTGTAGGGACAGCCTCCAACACCAGGGGGAGCTCTCCTATGATTTAAACTGGTTCACTTATATTTTTATACATGCTTCCTGGTTATGTTATAACCTATGCTAGTTCTAGCTAGTAATTAATTAGCTGCCTCCTGAGGCTGATTGTCAGCCCTATCCTCCTCTGTCCTTATTGCTCTTAGTACTATTTAAGGCAGTGAGATCTGAGCCTCACTGCCGGTTATAGCGTCCTGTTTCAGTACTGCTGCCTGCTCCTTTGTCCCTGTGTTTGGTGTTTAACCTAAGATTGATTCTCTGTGTATGAACCTTGCCTGTTCCTGGATTCTGAACCTGTGCCTCTGACCCTGATTTACTGCCTGAACCCAGATTCTTATTCTCTGCTAGTGACCCTGATCTTTCGCCTGTCCCTGGATTCCGAACCTGTGCCTGTGACCTCTGACCTTAGTTTGTTCTGTGGATACGCTGTCTGCTGCCGGCACCGACTCTGCCTGGACCCCACGCTGCTGTCCACCATAACACTCTATTCCTGGGTTCTCCTTAGCCAGTACACAACTCTCGACCCTCTGTTAGTCTGCGGTCAAGTCTGTCCCCACCACTAGGGGCTCCAGTGAACACCAGGCTTTCGGAGCAGACTCTGGGTTTTGTTGTACCGGCTGGAGGGGTTCCTAATATTATAACCGGCCGTGAAGATTGGTGTTATATTGCCATGGACAACAGCGACTCAAATCTTTTTCCAGCCCAGGTCCTGGCTAACCAGATCCAGGAAATTTCGCAAGTAGTACAGGGCCTATCCCAGAGCTTGGCAGCTCAAGAAGAGGCTTCCAGAAACCTGCAGCCTCGGCAAGCCTCCGCTGGCGTCATACCAGAGCCAAAAATTAACTTGCCTGACCGGTTCTCGGGAAACAGGTCTGCTTTCCGCAACTTTAAGGAGAGTTGCAGGTTATACTTTCGCCTGAGACCACGCTCCTCCGGTTTTGAACAGCAAAGAGTAGGAATTGTTATCTCTCTACTCCAGGGCGACCCTCAGTCTTGGGCCTTCTCCCTTCCACCAACCAGTCCAGCCTTACAAACCGTGGATGCCTTCTTCCAGGCCCTGGGGTTGCTATATGATGACCCAGACAAGGTGGCCTCAGCTGAGTCTCATCTCCGGGCATTAAGGCAAGGACGATGTACCGCTGAGGAATATTGTGCGAAAATCCGGCGATGGTCCACCGATAGTGCCTGGAATGATCCGGCACTGCGGAGTCAATTCCGCCTCGGTCTCAACAAGCAAATTAAGGACTCCTTGGTTCAGTATCCTGTACACGTCTCTCTGGAAGATTTGATGCAGCTCGTCATTTAAATTGACCGTCAAGTTAGAGAGAGGAAAGCTGAACGGGAGTCGTTCATACATGTTGGCTCACCACCCAGTCAGGACACTACGAATATCTTGTTATGCCATTCGGTTTATGCAACGCTCCGGCAGTCTTCCAAGATTTAATCAACGATGTGTTGCGGGAATTCCTTGGAAAATCAGTGGTCGTCTATCTGGATGACATCCTAATTTACTCACAATCCTTGTCTCAGCACCGTCAGCATGTTCGTGAGGTCCTACTGAAGTTACGTGAACATCATCTCTACACTAAACGAGAGAAATGTGAGTTTGAGGTGTCCACTGTGGCCTTTCTGGGGTATATCATCTCTTCATCAGGATTCGCGATGGATCCCGCTAAGGTTCAGGCAATCAGGATTGGGTCCTCCTTACTAACCTGAAGGCGGTCCAAAGATTCCTTGGCTTCGCTAATTATTATCAAAGATTCATAGCTTCATTTTCCTCCTTGGTGGCTCCTATCACTGCTCTCACCCGAAAAGGAGCCAACCCAGCTGAATGGTCTCCAGAAGCGTTGGCGAGTTATTCAGCCCTCAAGGCCGCATTTATGTCAGCACCAGTTCTTAGACACCCAGATCCGGAACTCCCATTCATTGTAGAGGTAGACGCCTCAGATGTTGGTGGAGGGGCCATCCTCTCTCAGAGACCCTCAGACTAAAAAATTGCATCCCTGTGCTTAGCTGTCTAGAAAGTTTTCACCCGCAGAGAATAATTACGACGTTGGAAACCGTGAATTATTGGCTATCAAGTGGGCCTTAGAAGAATGGCGGCACTGGTTAGAAGGAGCCACACATGTAATTACGATCTTCACTGATCATAAAAATCTCCAGGATACACACGACCTCGCGGAGGCACTTGATCAGGTAACAGGTCAATTGAACAATCCCATGTTTGGTGAGGAGGAAGATGTTCAGATCTGGCCTTATCAAACACATCCTGAAATGACAGATACTGACTGGGAAGGCAGCTGGATTGAGACTCAGACGAGATGCTAGTAGAGGCCAGGGGACGAACACAGGAAAGACAATTCTTAAAGCAATTAGGACTCCAAGATAAAACTTGTGAAGTGGTCCAATCCATCTGAGGAGAATGTTGTTGGAGCCAGGGTAATCCCAGAATGACTGGGCTAGTAGAGGATGGCAAAACATGGAAGGATATCATCTCTTTATGTAATGCTCCTATTTGTAATAGAACAGGTTGAGTGCATTTCCTAATGAGACCATTGGAGATACGAGATCCATCAATTGCAGAAATAGATACAGGATGTTCCAGAGAGGACACGGGTAAGGACCCTTGAGACACGAGGGAAGAAGACACAAAGTTCCCAGCAGCTCTTGAATCTAACAAAGCATAGGAACGAACAGGGCCAAAGGGGCCATATAATATAACTGGAAATGAGCACACAGTAGATAATGATGATGGAGGAGAAGATTTGACATTGCCTAAAGAACTTCCCCAGAACAAATTAGGCTTTGGCGTTTCCCGATTTCTTGGGACACTTATTCAGGAAATGTCCTGGATCAGCACAATAAATACACAATTTATTTTTAAATCTTCGATCGCGCTCCTCCGGAGTTAAACGCGATCGTCCTAGTTGCATCAATTCTTCTTCAGGAGTAGGAGAAAGATAGCGATCTGATGTTCTAGATACAGGACGGCAAGAATTATCCTTTTCAGCAGATCTTTCTCTGAAATGTAAGTCCACACGATTACACAAAGAAATTAGAGCATCTAAAGTAGCAGGCATTTCCTGGGAGGTCAGAGCATCGTTGATCTTGTCAGATAGACCGTGCCAAAAGTGGCCACTAAAGCATCATTATTCCAACGTAGTTCTGATGATAAAGTGCGGAAAGAGATCACATATTGCGCCACTGATCGTGACCGTTGACGAAGCCTGAGAATACTTGATGCTCCAGAGGCAACACGACCAGGTTCATCAAAATTTTTCCGGAATGTGGCTATAAAGGCAGAGCTATTAGAAAGGAGAGGGTCATCACGCTCCCAGAGCGGGGAGACCCAGGCTAAGGCCTGGCCAGACAACAATGATATTAAAATATAAGAGAAAGGAGTTCTGTCGCACCAGTGAAAGAGAGTGATACCTCATTTATTACCTTGAAAAATAGTATATTATTTATATGGGTAAAGAGGGTGCACCAACCATCAATAGATAATGTAGACCGAAAAACAAAAAGAAATGGATCAGGTGCACACTACTCTCTAATTTTACAATTTGATTGAGAATGGAGAGAGGTAAACATAAAACTTAACTTTTATTAATTCAAACAAAAAAGCGAAATAAATCCGACTATGCTAATTTAAAAACAAGTGTGTGTGTTAAAATCCACCGATTGAGTAGTTAACCCTCTAATAGTAAATATAAGGGATTGATACTAGGTAGTCTAGTAATCTTAAAGTGTACAAATTTAAAGCTCTTGTTTGGTCCATTATCCTCCCTTGAAAAGCCACACACATTTAACAGTGTGTAAATAGTAAATGTACACTATTATGTTACATGTTTTTGACTATCAAACCATTTAAAGGCTAATTTTCTTTTCAAATTTCGACAGTTGGGCTTACTATAAACAACGCTTAAAAATAAAACTTGCTGATGGAAGGAGGCATGCTCAGCAAACCAGTGGGGGCCCACCGGAAGACCAAAGGCTAACACCACTAGAGGAGTATGGCCCTTTCCAAGGAGTCTCTGGTTGGGATGGGCCAAGTTTATACAGGCTGTGACCCACCCCTAACCCAGGCGCTATCTTCCCTAGGTACATGAGGAATATATAATATTTCTGTCTGTTAATATTTATGTTGTGTTTAGGAACATGTGGCACCTCTATCAGTATATGCAACCTTTCTAGTCATACTCTGTTTGTGCAGCACATAATAGGGAATGAAATGGCCACACTGATTTGCAAATGTGTTAATGTGTTGTTCCAATTCAAAGCATAAATATGGCTCCTTCATAATGTCAAAACCACATATACTTAATAGACATGGCTGCTAGTTTGGAATACCAAGGCATGTTTGCGTCTAAATTCCCTGTAGTCATCACCGTCAACATGGATGCATCACACTTGCGCAGAATTAATATTTGTCCAATGAGCATTTTTTTAGGTTGCTTAGTTTAGAAGGTAATTTTTTATTTTGATTTTCTTTTTCTCTATATACAGAACGTGAGGCGGAGGAGGTGGCTGTAGACATTTCAGAAGTGGGGGTGCTTGCCCGTGATGTGAAGGCCCCTCAAGAGTGAGGCTGCATGAGTCTTGAGGAAGCAGACACTGTCGCACATCAGTCAACATTTTGAATCTGCCGCTCAGTCTGTAGACATGCATGTTTCTGAAATTTCCACAACCCTTACCCGTATGGAGCGCAAATTTGACACCCAACTCACTACTTTAAATAATACACTCTCAAATATTGCCACCCTGTTGTACAAAATCCACCAGGGCAACGCCCACCACTAACTGTCACTTCTTCACCCATTTCAACCCATACCACACACGCTTCCTTCTCCCCCACAGACCACCAGCTCCCACCAGCTCTCTCCTAATATTTCTCAAAATTCAATTTCTCCAGCTCCTTCTGTGGTGCCCCAAAACCCTATTAAACAGCACAGAGAAAGTGCATAAACGCTTTTAAAAATGCAGGGCTACAAGGGGTTACTAGAGGCTGAGGAAGACACAGTGGGAATGACAGTTGACAGTTGAACTGAAAGTACGTACCCAGGAAGATGTGCAGGAAGGAGGAGTGTGTGATATAGCAACAAGAAAGGGGAAGCTGACAAAAGAGACTGATCTGCTGCTGGAACTGGTGACATTGCCAGCACACACGGCTGGAGAACGGCTGGGGACACACAGTGGGGCGTCCAACACAGTCTACACGAACTGCAGAACCTTTTCAAGGTAGAATCCTAGCCTGCAGTGTACTGCACACACCCCAGCGTCAGAGGGAAGAGTGATGAGAGAACAGCGCCATCTTGTGACTGAATTGAGCAACAGTCCTGTGTTTTGTTATAATCTTTAACACTGCCTACAGTTTAACATCTACCTTTTAGAGAGAAAGTACAGAGACTTAATCAGGATTATTAACCTTTCTGGAAACCTCTGCAGGATATTTAAACACTACAAAATTCCTGTGCACAGTTTAACCCAGGACTGAATGTAAAATATGGTAACGTTACCAGGGATAATATTGGTGCACCAAATGTTTTAGATGAATGTTAATGTTAAGTGATTTACCTAAAAATGTATTTATTTATATTGAAGATGTTATTGCTATTGTGCCTTATACTCACCAGGTGTATATTATATGTTAAATGCTATTGTGCTCTATGCTGATCAAACCATTATTTTGTCATTACCATTGAGCTGAAGGGGTCAGTGGCGCGGTGGCTTACCAAAATTATCCTTACCGCATTCTTAATAAACCCAAGTTGTTTGACCAATCCTTGTCCCTTTCATTGAAGTATTTATCTCCTGACCACCGGATATCCGAACAGATAAGAACCTGACTCGTGTCTGGAGGACAAGGTAAGGGAAGGAAACCCCATCCGTCTTGACCACCACACTTCCCTCCTTCTGTGTCTGCTGCCCCTTCTGTGTCTGCTGCCCCTGCCTATTCCCCTGACCCGTCGGTCACATCCTGCTGACCAAGAGAGCTCCGATGCTTGCTCTGAGCCCTCCACATAACTGGGTACTCGAAACCAGGCACATGTTTTGAGACCACAGCGTGGAAAAAAAACGCAAAAAAAATAATGTATTTAATTTTTTATTATTTTTCAATTTGTGAAATACATAGATAGTGTAATGAAAAATAAATTACACTTTATAACAGTTTGGTTGTTGGTTATTGTAGACATATTAGGCTTTCTGGACAAATTCATAGATATTTACGTTTGTCAGTACATCACTTAAAGCACTTATTGCCAAGTGACTTGCAAAATCTAAACACATGTCTTATTTGGGCAAAATTTGAGTGGAGTGAAATAATACACATACCCAAGCATCCACCCACAACAAGACAATACCCCCAAACTCCAAGGTACCTAGTAAACGACGGGGCATACTTTAGGACATTAAAAAAGTTTGTTCCGGTGGGGCGTGGCCTGACTGCCATACAGAGCGGACGTGTTCTATCTGAGCTCCGCTCACCCACCCTAAATATCTTCTTATATTAGCGGTTTTCCCAAAGTAACACTCACTAAACAGCGCCATATAAGTCATTAAACTCTGGGCTGTGTAACTGGGGTCTCTTAAGCCCAAACGTGTAGCCTGGCCAGGTGTTTTGAGGACGCAGAGTCCCGCTCAGTGTGCGCCGCAGATCGCCCTGATCCTCCTGGAGGCGTCAAGCTGCTGTACCCAAACACACGCTGGATGCTGTGGAAGCTGCAGACTGTGATACAATCAACCCAGGGGACGCAGCTTCAGGAAATATAGAGGTGAGGCAGCGCGGGGGGAGACACGAGAACGGGCAGTGTCTGCCTATTCTAAATACCTGCATGAGCTGTGGGGATGTCTGCGCTGACGAGCGGCTGCCCAGCGGTGGATCCCCTCGCTTTCCCTGGATCCCGGTGCAAGGATTGAGTGACCGGATATCACTGGCGCCATTACCACCTTCACTTCCGTTACTGGAGCCAGTGCAGTGTCTGCTTTTGCCGAGCAGTTTACACACTGAAAGTTAGTCTCTGCTGCCACCTTGTGACGTTTTTGTGCTACTACATCTGTAAAGGAAAAAGTTACAAAGAGTTGGTGCTGCCATCTTGTGGCTATATTATACACTATACTCTCCACAAGTCTTATCCGGTGCCCTACTGCCATCTAGTGGCCAACTGGTGTAGATCATAAATTTGGCCATCTAGACTTTCTTCAACACAGTCTGTTGCCCTCTGAAGCCATCTCGGGACGTTATACACATTCTACTGCTCTCGGGCGAGAGGAACGAAGATTTATCATCCTCTACTGCTAACTCAAAAATTGCAACTGTGAGGCGTGGCCTGACAGCCATAACGCACGGCCGGATTACTTGAGAGCTCCTCAGCTCCAGAGCAAAAACCCGGGTGTGGTGACGGTGAATAGCGGGACACCGGAGCATATACCGCCCCTCTACTTAACTGTCCCACAACTTACTATGTCCACTTAACCCACACGGGTCTGTCCCCCGCCCGTCTGCCTCATACTCAACAATAGCAAACGGTTTCCCAGAGATTCTGCACTCAACATGAATAAATCTACGGGCAAAGGCCGCAAAGGCGCACCAGTTGAGATAACTCAGCACTTCTCCCGCCAAGACAAAGCACACACTTCATCTTCTCCTAACTCACCCTCGGAGTCCCAGAGCGACCGAGACCCTCCTACCACTGCTTCTCCCTCAACCAAGGCGGACTTTGCTGAATTACGAAACTTAATAGTAGAGCGCACTAACGCCTTTTCCGTTGATCTACAGAAGGCTATAGGCGATCTCAAAACAGAAATGGTCGCAATCTCCAAGAGAACTTCGGTTCTGGAAAACAAGATGGAGTCGTCACTTACATTCCAAAATGAAGCCTCAAAAGATATAGACTTCCTGCTAAAGGACAACGATTTCTTGAGGGACAAGCTGGAAGATGTTGAGAACAGGGAACGTCGCAATAATCTCAGATTACGCAACATCCCCGAATCAGTGGAACCTGCGGATCTGGAGGACTATGTGAGTAGGTTCTTCTCTTCTCTGGACTCTGCCTTATCCAATCACCCAATGCAGATCGAACGGATTCATAGGGCCTTGAGACCACGCCCGAAAGACTCTGAACCTCCTCGTGATGTGATATTGAGACTACTATCCTTTAAGACCAAGGAACTTATCACCAAAGCGGTTCAGAATTCTTCATATACTCTTTACGAAGGGTCCCGTATCCAAGTTTTTCAAGATCTTGCCCCCTCAACGGTAGCCAAGAGACGCGACCTCAGGGAGGTTACCAGCATCCTTAGAGAAAATGGTTACAAATACCGCTGGGGTTTTCCTTTCCGTTTGATTATTGAAGTCGAGGGCCGCCAAGTGTCAATCCGAACACCAAACGAAGGAAAAGACCTACTCCGCAAGCTCCATCTCTTCCGTCTTGACAGGACCGTGGGTGGCGATGTCCAGAGCTCCTCGCAACAACCTCCTTGATTTGTAAATCTGTGTCTCTGTTAGAGGAGACGTGTAGTAATATTGTGCCTTAATTTGCTCTGTCTGTATCCTCTTTTATTCTTCTAACAAATGTCAATATTTTCATGTTGCTCTCATAATTTCCGTAGATATTGTTGTCTCTGGTTACAAGTTTAGCTTCGGTTTAACCTTATTATGTTATTTATGTACGGGCGGGAGACGTATCCTGTCCTCCTAGCCACGCACCCACATACCTTGGGATCTTCTTAGCAGTCTATCTGATAGTTTATATTTTATACGCACTCCCGTACTCTGTGCCTTAGTTCTGATAATTGAATAGGCAAAATTTTGCCTCGTTTTTAAGTTAACATAGCTCTTTTAGGCACTATCCTAGTAGGTCTTTCCTCTGCTATTGAGGCCTGAACCTACACCCTTGCCTTTCTTCTTTCATAACTCCTCCTTCCTTTACTCTTCTTTCCCTTCCCTTCCCACTCCTCGCTCCCCCCTCCCCCTAAGAATACCGATCATGACTCTCACAACACTCTCCCTCAATGTTAAAGGCTTAAACACACCTCAAAAGCGCTCTATGCTATACCATACGTTACGAAAACTTAATGGTGATATAATTTTTTTGCAGGAGACTCACTTCAAAGCAGGTGGCCATCCCTCCCTGTCCTCAAGAGGATATCCTGATGCCTACTATTCCTCTCACTCAACAAAGAGGAATGGTGTTGCCATTCTTCTCCGCAGTTCAGTTCCGTTTGTTGTGTCAGCAGTTAAGGACGACCCTGAAGGCCGGTTTCTCTTCCTGTCGGGAAAAATTGGCCATCTAGATATAACCTTTGCCAACGTTTACGCGCCTAATACAGGTCAGACAGCTTTTTTCACACACTTATTCTCGGAACTACACCATTTCCGTAAGGGTCTGCTTTTACTCGGGGGTGACTTTAACACTGTTATGTCCCCCCTCTTAGACAGATCAGCATCTAGGCACACTTCCCTCCCATCTTCACATACAAAACACCTGCAGAAACAAGTGACTGAGGCCGGCCTATTTGATATTTGGCGAGCGCTATATCCCTCTTCAAGGGACTACACATTCTACTCCTTTCCCCACCAAACCTATTCCCGGATCGACATGTTTATGGGCTGCTCAAACATCTTCCAACATATAACTAGGGCTGATATAGTCCCCAATACGTGGTCCGACCACTCTATATTATCATTAACGGTTGACCTTTTTCAGAACCCTCGGGGCAGAACCTCCTGGAAACTGAACGAGACTCTTCTTAAACTCCCCGGGTTTAAAGATCTCATATCTGATTCTATCACGAAATACTTTGAGATCAATTCAGATCCAGAGATTCAGACCTCCACTATTTGGGAAGCCCACAAGGCAGTCATTCGGGGGGACATCATTCAGTTTGCCTCCCGCAGGAAAAAAGAACGTAACGCAACGCTTGATAAACTCACTCTTCAACTTAAAAATCTAGAAACAACACATAAGGAGTCCAACTCCCACTTAGTTTTGAAAGAAATCCAAAAGACTAGAGGCGAAATTCAATCAATTCTCGCAAAGAGAACAGAACGCCAGCTTAGATGGCTTAATCAAACATTTTTTGAAAAAGGCAACAAGGCCGATTCTCTTCTGGCTAGGAGACTGAGAGCCAAACGTGGCTCCCAAATAATCAATTCTATTAGAAACAAAAAAAGGGACTTATCTTATGATCCTAGGACCATAAATGAAACATTCCACAAATATTATGAAAATCTATATAACCTTCAAAAAGACCAAACCTCATTTAAAGCCCCTCCTCAAGCCATCAATACCTACTTAGATAATTGTTCTCTTCCTTCCCTATCCTCCCGCCAGGCTTCTACTCTTAACGAGGTTATCTCCAGTGAAGAAGTAATCCTTGCACTAAAGTCACAGAAGAACTCTAAAGCCCCCGGCCCTGATGGCTTTATGATGCTTTATTATAAAACATTCTCCAAAGAACTAGTCCCTCATTTGACACATTTGTTTAATTCCATTATGTCGGGGGGTAAATTCCATATGGAATCCACGCGCTCCACTATAGTGGTGATTCCTAAACCTAACAAGGACCCGACCTGTTGCCCCAGCTACCGCCCCATTTCACTAATCAACTCTGACGTTAAACTTTTTGCCAAAATCCTCGCAAATCGTTTAAATGCCTATTTGCCAACACTGGTCTTCCCAGACCAAGTAGGTTTTATCCCCACCAGGCAGGCTTTAGACAACACTAGGCGTACTATAGATATCATCGCCCACATAAACCAGAACAAGATCCCGTCAGTGGTTGTGGCATTAGACGCCGAAAAGGCCTTTGACAGACTCTCGTGGCCCTTCATGTTTAACACGTTAAGTCATTTCGGTTTAAACGGGGCCTTTCTCTCAGCCATCCAGGCCCTATATCACCGCCCCACCTCATCGGTATTGACCAATGGGCTCCTATCTCAGGCTTTTTCACTAGGTAATGGCACTAGACAGGGGTGTCCCTTGTCCCCCCTCTTATACGCTTTATGCATAGAACCTTTAGCTGCCGCCATTAGAAGAAACCCGGACATATCAGGGATCCAAATTGGCCCTCGTCATTTCAAAATCTCCCTATTCGCCGATGACGTACTATTAACACTCGCAAACCCCCTCATCTCACTCCCAAATCTTCTTAAAGAACTTAAAGAATATGGTTCCTTATCAAACTATAAAATAAATAATTCTAAATCGGAAGCCCTCTCACTCCAAGTCCCTATTGTCACCAAAAATATTCTCGAATCCTCGTTCGATTTTCAATGGCGCCCAAAGGCGCTTCGATATTTAGGGGTTCAGATCACGAAAGAATACAAACAGCTATTCCACGCTAACTACACCCCCCTATTTGACTCAATAAAAAGAGACCTGGCCAGATGGGACTCGCTTTTTGTCTCCTGGTTTGGTAGGATTAATGTGGTAAAGATGAACGTTCTGCCTAGAGTCTTGTATCTTTTTCAGACCTTACCCATTCCAATCCCAGGTACTTTTCTAACAAATCTGCAATCTTCATGCGGTACTTTCATCTGGCAAGGGAAAAAATCGAGACTCAAAAGGTCCTGCCTAGCCAAGTCCACCCAATCAGGGGGGTATGGACTTCCGCTCTTTGAGCGCTACTATCATGCAGTTAACCTCAGTCACATCATTTCCTGGCAGTCTGCTCCGGGGGTCAAGAGATGGGTCGATCTAGAGAACGCACATACAACAGATCACAATCTGAATTCGCTCCCCTGGCTCCTTAGAGCTCAAAGGCCGGCCTCAGTGTACTCGCACCCCTCCATACAGTTCACACTCAATCTATGGGACAAGCTCCATAGAAAGTGGGAGCTCACCTCATTTCCTTCCCCTCTTACCCCACTGTGGCATCACCCGGATTTTCCAGCAGGAAATATGCGGTCGTTCTCGCGCCCCTGGCAAAAGGCTGGTATCACTCAGTTCACTCACATTATGGGAGATTTTGCTCCCCGCACTTTCCCAGATCTAAGAGAAAAAAAGGGCCTTCCTTCGTCCTTACATTTTGCTTACACTCAAATCCGAAGCTTTATCCAATCACTTTGCAGATCTTCCAAGCTACGTACCCTTACTCCTTTTGAGAGGAGCTGTGTGTATAGGCCAGGAGACTCAGGATTAATATCACTGATATATCATAATTTCCTGGAACCAAAATCTGACACTGCGGAATCGTTTGAGATGGCATGGCTTCGGGATACTGGCAGAGATCTGGATCAGAAGGGATGGTCCCGGCTACGGGTGAGAATTTCCAAAATCTCCATTAATACCTCAATACGAGAAAACACATTTAAAGTATACACAAGATGGTATCTAGTGCCTTCAAAGCTCCACATAATATATCCGGATACTTCTGACTCATGCTGGAGAGGGTGTGGGGAGGTGGGCTCATTCTACCACATCTGGTGGACATGCCCCAGAGTTTCAAATTTGTGGTCCCAGGTGGCCGACCTAATGACAAGAATTTTAGAGGTTGAGATTTCACCTGACCCAATGGTTATGTTGTTATGCTCCCGGGTCGAAGGCTTAACCAAGCAGGCAGATAGACTTGTTCAACACATTTGTGCAGCTACTCGCCTACAGATAGCGAAGGAATGGAAGTCCCTTCATCCACCCAGCCTCCAAAGTGTAATCTCTCGTGTGTGGTACATGGCTTCCATGGAATACATCACCAGCCTTCTCCACGACAAAATTATAAATTTCAAAAAGGTATGGAATTTCTGGTATTCTTTTCATCAAGCAAACATGCCCGCTACTTAAAAGGTTGTTTCTTCAGAAGCTCTTACTAGGTCCTTACCCTCCCCCCCTTTCCCCTCTTTTTCCCCCTTACTTCTCTCTCTAAAAAATAAAAAAATAAAAAGCAGCATCGGTTCATAGTTCCAAGGCAGCTGATTTTCTATAATCTTTGACAGGGTCAGCCTATTTCCTCTCTATGGGTTAATTTACTGCTTCCCTTTATGTTTAGGAATTTGTTTAATAATATGTCATATGCCTGACTTTCTTCCCGTCTCTCATTTGCCATGTTCTGGCCCTTATGCTCAAATGTTTTTCTTCCCTGTTACTATCTGCTATATGGAACCTCTGTTTTCTTTTGCATAAATAAAGAGTTTAAAAAAAAAAAAAAAGTTTGTTCCACAGGGACAAGTGTGTAACGTCAGAGAACACTACAACATTTAAAAGTGAGTACCATGGATACTTAATTGATGCATTTCTGACCAATCTCAGAACATTAAGAGCTGTCTGTCCCTTATTACGTGGTCCAGAGATGTGTGTACTACTTAGATGTAGTGCAAGCAAAGGTTTCAGTGTCCTGTGCTCTGTGTTGCATGTACATGTATATTTTTGGGCCTTAGGTCCCTAATTTAGTACTTTGACAAAAAAATCCATTCGGCAACTTTGCATGAAAAGGTGGCCTTGTATTGTGCTTTACTTGTAAATTGTGTGGTGTGAAGGCCTGAGACATTTATTGGATTGTGGTTAAACTGTCATACTGTAATTTAGCTTCTAATTAGAGACATAATTTGCAGCACTTGCAGTGTATCATGGTTTGTATGAGTGAACGTTGTGTACCAAAGGCTGAACAGCCTACAGTGTTCCCCAGTATGTGTGGAAATGCTTCCAACAAGGCAGATATCCTACTTTACCAATGGTCTCTTTAATTAATGTAACACCAATAACAGGCACAAAACCCACATATGGTTCAGGAATATCAATTACAGGTGTGCACAATGGACAGAGAGTCATACATACAATACAATGCTGGTCCTATTATGGCCATCTTTGAAATTCTAAATAAAGGCTTACGCTTTCCTGGTAGTGCAAAGCCCCAGTGCCTGCCAGCAGGGCACTGGACCGGCTTCACTGTCACCTTGCTTTTGGCAAGCACACAGAATCACCAGACCTGGGGTAATTGTAGTCAAAGGATTAAGAACAAGGGTCGTCGCAGTCCTTCTTCCAATTTTCATCCTCCGTCAGCTACCCGGAACCATTACCTTCTACAGCGGCCAGATATTTCTGAGAAGAGCCTCATGCCTTAAGGCATAGGAATACAATACACATTTCATAATTAAGATTACATCAGGCACAGAAAGCCACCCTGTTGTGCTTGGAGATACGCTACGAAGCATTATTCAGTTTGCCTAGTGATGTATCTCAAAGCACAATATTTCAACAAATCTTTGTTAGCCTGTAATGTGTTACTAATTTTAAATGTTAATAGCAGGGCTAAATGTACACAATCAATATAAATGGTTACAGCATAATGTAATGTTGGTTATTCAGTCCATTGTGTTTGGAACAGAACACTTGCCTGTCTAGTTTTTACAGAGGACAAGTCACTAGCCCTAGCTAGATCTCCTGTTGTTTATTGTTAAAAAGAGAGGTAATGTTAAGGCAAAATCGTCGAAACGTGAAAATTGATGTGATGTATGTTTCTACAGATCGAGAATACACATACACTTACCCTTTTGCCATAAGTCAACAATAGGAAGCCTCAGACTAACATGAATACATGACCTACAGTACAATAGATATTGTTACACCGTCTCATATATGACCAATCTTAAGGCTCATATCCAACCACAGTGCTGAGCACAGACATGCTATGGGAATGAAAACAGACATAGGGCTAGATTTACTAAGAATCGTGTTTGGTGGCGGTTTGAAACCTCCACCCATCGCTGGCGGTTTAGTGGTTCAAACCGCCGCATTTACTATAGGGCGGCTTGAGGCTTCAATTTAAAATGACTGGCGATGTATGGCGGATTGAAAAAGCTAAACCGCCGGCGGTTTGGATGAAACCGCCATCAAAACCGCCATCCAAAAGACAGGACAGGACAGGACAGTTTTAATACCTGCTTCAGAATGGCTTGATAGCTTAACTATGCTGTTTGAACTATTTTGCCATTCAGAACATTAGAGAAAACACCATTGACATTTAAATTATGTTTCAATCATTATATATTGATTAAGGGGCAAAATGAATTAAATATTAACTTATGAGGGAATAAAAAAATGTCATTATTTTAAGGGGATAAAATTATTTAATTATTATATTATTTGGACAATATGTCATGACAAGTTGTGTAATCAGTTAATAATATTATATATTCACATTTTCTACATAATATAATGCTATAATAGTGTCCCTTTAAAAAAAAATATTAAAAAAAAATTCTCTCATAAATAAATATTACATTTATTTTGCCCCTTTATCAATAAATAAAGATTTTCCAAATGATTAAAATATCAATGGTGCTTTCTCTTATGTTCTGAATGGCAAAATAGCTCAAACAGCATGCTGTTTGATCAATTTCGCCTATTGCAACCACCTCTTTCATTTTGGCCGTTTGGATGGCTGTTTTGCGACGGTTTTGAAAACCCCAGCTTAGAAAATCCGGCTGTTTGTATGTTCAACATTGTTAAAATCGGGATGGCGGTTTGTAAAGTGGTGGTTTTGAAAAATTTCATTTCTGGCCGATTTGATGGCGGTTTGGGCTTTAGTAAATCCGGCGGTTTCAAAACCGCCTGAAAACTAGCCGAAAAGCGGCTGTTTGAGCAAACCGCCCTTTAGTAAATCTAGCCCATACTGAATTTCCACTGTTACTGTGTGCTAGGGCTGACACTCTAGGGGGACATGCAGATAAAAAGTACATCTTAAACGGTATAGGGTCAGTTTGGTCCTTGAGTTAACTTGCATTAAAATATATGTGAAAAATCCATATGGAATGGGTGGAAGATTTGGAGTAGGGTTAGGGCTTGGCCAAGTTTAAATGCACAAATTTGTGTTGAGTGCTTTGGGTGGACAATGTGATTTTGTTTTTTTTTATATTTGTGTTAAATTTTTGAAATTTCATTTTTGGGGTCTCCATTGCTTTGTGACATGGTTGTACACAGCTAACATTAGCCAGATTGGTAGTGCTTTCCTTACCTTTATAACACAGTCCCTCTAGGTCACAGGATGGCCATGCAGCCATGGCAAATTCTTCGCCTAGTAGCTACTTAGGCACACAGAACTTTGCACAGTGAATGGAGATAATTATAAATGCACCTGGGTGGATAACCCTATTTTGGGGGTGGGGTTTGACATCTCACTAGGGATTGTGTGCCAGTGGTCATTACTTACTGCTTGATTGTCGTTCTGGAGGATGGCCACTCTGCTGTGTGAGTGGAATGAAATTGTGGCCTCATAGTACTATTATATTTAACACTTTGCAAGTACTTGTGTACCTTACATTTAGACACATGTGGAAGCAGGCATTGGTTTTGCTCTGGCAAAAAGTGGCCCAAGCTATTAATTACACACACACTTACAGATCCTACTTGCAGATATTCCCATCCTGATTCTGGCTTAAGTCTATTGTTTGTTTCTTTCCAGGACCATTCGCAATGTGAATGCTATTGCAAATCAATATTAAATTCGGACACCCAGATCCGATATGAACATTAGACTTTAGATCAATACTGCTTGTCCCAAAAAAATTATCTTAAAAAAAACCAAGTTACATATATGACAGTTGTATGCAAGATCACAATCTGTGTCTTCACCCACAATTTAGTATGCTTAGAAGTGTGTATATGTGTGTGGCTGGAATGGAACATTGCATGACTGGAACAAAAACAATATAGTTGATGTGTAGCAGTTCAAAAATAGCTAAGGAAGCTGGTCAAAACTGAAAAGGGGGGATAGTGTCATTGTTTAACTGCTGGACAAAACCGGATTTAAAGGTAATGTTGATAAACAAGGCATTGGACTTGATTGTGTGGACTTTGTGTTTTGCATTTGTCTGTGGCCACGATTCCAAGCAAAGTCATGATTGTGTCTGGAGTCTATTTTTGGATTTGTGGTTTGAACATGTCCTATCCTAGGAAGTGTTGTTGGCAATGAATCTAACATTTAAGGACCCTACTTTGACAACATTTACAGAGGTTACTAAAAAATATATAGGATTAAGTTCACATAACATGTTGAACTTGCCCAATACAAAATCCTAACACCAAGAAAAGAGAGCGTACATAGTAAACACACAGATATACCTAATCTTATAAAGTTCAAAACCACAAATTAGAGAGTGTGATTTAAGGGGAAGGGCTGTATGTGGATAATGTCAAAATAAGCAAGGATGGCTACAATAGATAGTACAAGTTTACATGTACCTAACTGCAGTGCCGTAACTAGACATTTTAGTGCCCTGGGCGAGACAGGGCACCGGCTCCCCCCATCTAAGAGGGAGTGGCATTTGACATGTGGGTGTGGCCAACCTAATGTGTGGGTGTGGCTAGCACTTTACTGAAAGAATTCTTATATATATATATATATATATATATATATATAGTGATTTAGACCAAGAGGGCGCTCAGTGTTTATCACCAAAGTGCTTAAAGTGCTCAAAAATAAATACACATACAGTAGGCTGCTCCAACTCCAAATGCACCCATTGCAGATGCAGACAACCTAAGTAAACATAAGAGAAGAAGTGGCAAACATAGTGTAATACCATAAAATTATGATACATAAATGATGTGCTTTAAAAGCCGCGTACCAAATGTATAAATAAATCAGGCTTATCTGGTTAGTAATTCAATCCGATTCCAGATCCTCCTCAGGAGATAACAGGTTCATAGATTCACTAGAACTCAAAGAATAACAACATAGTGTAGTATGCCCATGTATCTGTTTAAAAAGGTTTTATTACACATCCGGGTGCATAAGCAAATGAATGCCCGTACATTAAAATATAGAATATATAGCTTATCTGATCAAGTCCTCAAGTACAGATATCCCAAGGATCCTTCTTATACAGTGGACCATGAATAGACAACAGAAGCGATACCTCCTCAATCCTTAACGCGTTTCGTCTGGAAGACTTTGTCAAAAGGTAATGCCCATCCATAATACCATATCTCCTTAAATAGTCTGGACATCCAGAAGATGCGAGTGCGCCAAACCACTATGACTTCCGTCTGCCGAGCTGTGACGTCACTTCCGCCAACATGGCGATACGTCACTTCCGCCCTTATGAAGCCAGCTCCGAGAGATGTCTCTCCTGCACATCCGCCCATTACATACGGGCCACAATAAAAACCAATAAAACAATTTTTACAATATATAAAATATATAACAAGTGGAGAGGATAAACTAGACAATAAGCGATCCTGCAGTATTTAACATATGACCCAAAAAAACCATTCTCCACATATCTCCTCAAGATGTATATGACACACATATCATATACATCAAAATACATCATGGTAGATTTTACAAAAAATTATACATTATACAAGACATATATAAAAATATTAAAAAAATAAAAAAATATTTTTTAAGGAAGACAAAAAGGGGAGAGAAAGGAATATCATTAGATCACATCATATGAATTGAGCTATCTCAAAAGCCTCATTAAGACCTAAAGGTGCTAAAGTTTTCAGTTTGTATATCCAGTACATTTCCCTACATGCCAATTTCTTGGCGAGTTCCCCCCCTCTCAAACCTAAATCAACACATTCTATAGCTTTAAACTTCAGAGTACTTGGATCTCCATCATGAAATCTAGAAAAGTGCCTGGAGACTGCATGAGTGTCAGATTTATTCTTAATTGCTCTTATATGTTCTTGAATACGTAATTTCAACATCCTTTTAGTTTTTCCTATATATTTTAAATGACAAGAGCATTCCAGAATATAAATTACTGATGTAGTTTGACAATTACTTGTCCCTTTAATTTTGAACTCATTTGAATTACTAAAATCAGAGAAGATTTTATTAGAGGGATCCACCCATTTACAAACGTTACATTTCATACATTTTAGAAAACCATCCCTTGATTTTGATAGGAAAGTTTCTTTATTCTTTTTATTTTGTAACATACTGTCACTCACCGGACTGTGAGTGCTTCTTCCCGGACATTTAGGAACCGTGGCCGTCCTCCATCCTGAGGGACTGCGCATGCGCAGCCCTTTCTATACCTTCAGTGTATGTTCCTTTAACTTAATTGGCAGATCAGGCAACCTCCCTATATTAAGCACCTGTGGTCAACACCACGTTGCCTGATCTTGGAGTCTCATTCCCCATGAGTCTCTGAAGGTGTTCCTGTGTTTCCTCGTTTATTCAGCCCAGCTGATTCCTGTGGTTTCCAAACCACTTCTACCTCTGTGGTTTCCAAACCACTTCTCCTACTGTGGTTCCCATACCACTTCTACCATCTACTGCATCATCGTGACTGTGAGCTGATTCCTATCCGCTGCCTCCGTGCACTACAGTCTTCTAAGCACTTCAACTCCACCTTGTATCATTGGGACTGTTAGCTGATGCCTATCCGCTGCCTCCGTGCACTACAGTCTTTCATTCACATCCACTCACCTGTTCATGATTGTGACTGCCCGCTGATTCCTATCCGCTGCCTCCGTGCACTACAGGCTTCAACCTGCAACTCGTCTGTGTTTCATCATCGTGACTGCTAGCTGATTCCTATCCGCTGCCTCCGTGCACTACAGTCTTCAACCTGCAACTCGTCTGTGTTTCATCATCGTGACTGCTAGCTGATTCCTATCCGCTGCCTCCGTGCACTACAGTCTTCAACCTGCAACCCGTCTGTGTTTCATCGTGACTGTTTAGCTGATTCCTATCCGCCGCCTCTGTGCGCTTCAGTCTTCAGCCCTTGTCAACTCTCCCGTGTTTCCTGGAGTCTGCTGCCACTATTGCTACCCGCTACTCTCCGTGATCAACTGTTTCAGTTCAACTCTGCTCTGGTGTCCCATCGTTACTGCACCTGCTGGTTGCTATTGGCTACCTCCGTGTTCCCGCAGAGACCCGCTGCTGTTACTTCTCAGCGCTACGCATCCATCTACTGCTGATCCGCTCTCCACGCCTTCCTGGGTTCCCTGCTGGTCTACCTACCTGTGCGCTGCACCTGCTAGACCACCGCTTCACCCATCCAGGGACTTTGCATCCTGCCGGCCTCCTGCCGTTCAGGTATCTCTGCACTTCTGTCTGACTGCCTTCTCCTGAACCACGGTATGCATACTTCCCATTGACTGTGCTGTGTATTGCATACCTTGCTGGACTGTGTTGGTTCTCCTCTGGAGTGTACTATCCGCTGAGTCTATTGCCATCATTGACTGTGTTATCTCATGCTGGATTACTTCAAGAGACTTTCTATATTGGCAGTGTTGTTCAGTCATTTATACATTTATATTGTGCATATTACTGTGGATCAAGGTCAAGGTGCCCGTGTATATATTGTGTTGCAGTCTCTCCCCGTGCACCTCCTCACATATATATTCAGTGGTACAACTTGCTAGTGGCAGACCACTGACTCCTGTTTCCAGTTTCACCTGCTCCAGTATCCTCTCACATAGCAGTGGTACAACTTGCTAACGCAGACCACTGACTCCCCGGATACCTCCACTTGGATTCCATTCCTTCACTCAGACAGCGGTACAACTTGCTATCCGCAGACCGCTGACTCTCATCACCTCCTCGTTTCTGTTGGACATTCCTCCTCACTATAGCAGTGGTACAACTTGCTACCGCAGACCACTGACTACCTTCACGTGTCCTTTGTCCATACAGTTCCTCGTGTATTACTACCTCCATATTGCCAGTGCTGCTAGTCATAGACTTTCCTGAGCATCTCATCATCTGCTATTTCCTGTTCCGTGATCACCCTGCTACCAGAGTACCATATTACCACCTATACTGCTCTGGTAAGCCTATCACCTGGTGATCCCTGGGTAAAGACTCCTAGTGCCCGTGACAGTAAGATCAGGCCATGACAGACCCAGATACGGAACCTACCGCTAAAGAGATGCTGCAGCATCTGGTCAGCCGTGTGGAGCAACAGGATGCTCGCCAACAGCTGTTACTTCAATGTTACCAATCGTTAACCTCCCAAGGAACATCTGGACAGACTGTTACAGCTAATATTGAAGCTCCTGTGCTTTCCTCCGTTTCCCCAGTGCCATCCCAGGTGTCTACAGTTCCTACGCTTCACCTGCCTACTCCGTCAAAATATGACGGGGACTCCAAAACTTGTAGAGGTTTCCTTAACCAATGTTCAGTCCATTTTGAACTCCAACCTCAAAATTTTTCTACCCATCGTTCCAGAGTGGCCTATCTTATCTCATTGTTTTCGGGACAAGCCCTGGCTTGGGCCTCCCCCCTGTGGGAAAGAAACGATCCAATTCTACAAGATAGTGCCAAATTCATTTCCACGTTCCGAAGTGTGTTCGATGAACCAGGTCGTGTGACCTCCGCTGCTTCCAGCATTCTTCGTTTGCGACAAGGCTCCCATACAGTAGGACAGTATGTCATTCAATTTAGGATCTTAGCCTCTGAACTTCAGTGGAACACTGAAGCATTAGTTGCCGCCTTCTGGCAGGGGCTTTCCGATAAAATTAAAGATGCACTGACTACCCAAGAGCTTCCTTCGTCACTAGAAGATTTGATCTCTCTTTGCCATCGTGTAGATATGAGATTTCGTGAAAGAGAGTCTGAGAAAACAACAGCTGTCAAAGCACCTCTTCGTTTAAACCCTCAATTTCGTCCAGCTCCATCCTCTGTGATTCCCATGGAGATAGGACGTTCCAAATTATCTTCAGAGGAAAGGAAACGAAGAGTAAAGAATAGACTCTGTATCTATTGTGCTGATTCCACGCATATGCTCAGCTCTTGCCCTAAGAGATCGGGAAATGCCAGGCCCTAACTAGTTCTGGAGAGGTGAAGTTAGGGTCCCTGGAGTCCTCTCCATTGTCTATGAAATCTAAAGTCTGCGCTTTTGATGTTACGATTTCCTTTGCTACCAAATCCTTTGAGTCACAGGCATTGATTGATTCCGGAGCAGCAGGAAATTTCATTTCTAAATCACTAGTGAATCAATGGTCCCTACCAGTGATCACTTTAAAAACACCCATTACTGTGACGGCTATAGATGGATCACGCCTCATCAATGGTCTCATCACCCAGAGTACGTCTCCAGTAACCCTTCAGATTGGTGTACTACACCATGAAGAAATTTCGTTTTTAATTCTTCCAGTTACGACAAGTCCGATTGTCTTAGGCCTTCCATGGCTTCAGTGTCACTCTCCCCAGATTGACTGGCGCACCCCTCAAGTTACGTCTTGGGGGTCTGAATGTCACCATCGTTGTCTCTCTCAAGTTATTCCTCTTAAAGTACAGCGATCTTCCATCTCATCTTCCTCCCCGGGACTCCCTCCTCAGTATGCTTCATTTGCCGATGTGTTTGATAAAGCTCAGTCTGAACGTCTTCCTCCTCATCGTTCTTGGGATTGTCCGATCGACCTTCTACCTGGCAAGACTCCTCCCAGGGGTCGGGTCTATCCTCTCTCGTTACCTGAAACTCAAGCCACATCTGAGTATATACAGGAGAATCTCCAGCGTGGGTTCATTCGACCTTCCACCTCTCCCGCTGGAGCTGGGTTCTTCTTCGTCAAAAAGAAGGATGGATCATTACGCCCTTGTATAGATTTTCGTGGACTCAACGCCATTACTATCAAGAATCGGTATCCCATTCCGCTGATCACTGAGCTATTTGATCGCATCAAGGGAGCTCGGATATTTACTAAGTTGGATCTTCGTGGTGCCTACAATTTAATTAGAATCCGTTCCGGTGACGAATGGAAGACCGCGTTTAACACCAGAGATGGGCATTACGAATATTTAGTAATGCCCTTCGGGCTGTGTAATGCCCCCGCTGTTTTCCAGGGTTTCATCAATGAGATCTTTCGGGACTTATTATATGTATGTGTCGTTGTCTACCTAGACGACATATTGATCTTCTCACAGGACCTGCCTTCTCATCACCAACATGTGGCAGAGGTCCTCTCCAGACTACGGAAAAACTCGTTGTTCTGTAAATTGGAAAAATGTTCATTCGAGTTACCCCAGATTCCATTCTTGGGGTATATAGTTTCCGGAGTTGGCCTGAAGATGGATCCAGACAAAGTAAATGCTGTACTACATTGGCCTCAGCCAACTACTCTTCGTGCCATCCAGCGTTTTTTAGGTTTTGCCAATTACTATAGACGCTTCATTCAAGATTTTTCATCCATTGCATCTCCCATTGTGGCCCTAACTCGGAAAGGGGCTAATACTAAGCAATGGTCATCTGAGGCTCTCCAAGCCTTTCAAATCCTCAAAGAGGCCTTCTCGTCTGCTCCCATTCTGCGACAGCCTGATGTGACACTCCCCTTCTTCCTAGAAGTAGATGCCTCTAATGTGGGCTTAGGAGCTATTCTCTCCCAACGCTCGGAGCAACAAAAATTACATCCTTGTGCCTTCTACTCTCGGGGTCTTCTGCCCGCAGAGAAAAATTATACTATCGGGGACAAGGAGTTGCTGGCCATCAAAGCTGCATTAGAGGAATGGAGATACTTGTTGGAAGGAGCTCGCCATCCGGTGACGATCTTCACGGATCATAAGAACTTGTCATATTTGCAATCTGCTCAATGCTTGAACCCTCGTCAAGCAAGATGGTCTCTTTTCTTTTCCCGTTTTGAATTAATTATAACCTTCAAACCAGCCGCTAAGAACAAGAAAGCTGACGCTCTATCTCGAGCTTTTGTGACGTCCTCTGATGTAGAAGAGGTTCCCAACCATGCTATTCTAGACCCCAAATGTATTTCTCTGGCTGCTTCATCCACCAAAATGCTACCATTTGGGAAGACCCTTGTGCCTCCTACTCTGAGGAGGAAAATCCTTTCGTGGTTCCATGCCTCTCGTTTTTCTGGACACGCCGGTGAACACAAGACCTTTGAGATTCTCTCTCGTAGTTACTGGTGGCCTTCAATGAGGAGAAACGTCAAAGAGTTTATTGCTTCCTGTGATTTATGTTCTCAGTTCAAATCCTCCCGCAGAACTCCAGCAGGGTTGCTGCGACCACTACCCATTCCGTCCAAGCCTTGGACCCATATTAGTATGGATTTCGTTACTGATTTGCCACCAAGTAAGAATCACAATACTATTTGGGTAGTGGTAGACAGATTTTCGAAGATGGCCCATTTCGTCCCTCTGTCCGGTTTACCTTCCTCGTCTACTCTGGCTGAACATTTCATTAAAGAAATCTTCCGCATCCATGGATGTCCGTCTGAGATTGTGTCGGATAGAGGAGTACAATTCGTTTCCAGATTCTGGCGGGCCCTTTGTAAAACCTTGGGCATACGATTAGCACTCTCATCGTCTTACCATCCGCAATCTAACGGACAAACGGAACGAGTCAATCAAGATCTTGAGACTTTTATTAGGATGTTCTCTTCAGCCAACCAAGACAACTGGGTAGAATTGCTCCCTTGGGCTGAATTCGCCCATAACAACATGTACCATGAGTCATCATCCAAAACTCCATTCTTTGTGGTCTACGGTCACCATCCGTCTTTTCCGGAATTTCCTGCCCTCCCGCCCACCCAAGTTCCTGCTGTGGAGACTGCTTGTCAAACCTTCAAAAATATCTGGTCTCAGGTCAAAACCTGTTTAAAGAAGACATCTAATAAATATAAGTCTTTCGCAGATAAGAAGAGGCGGGCTATTCCACCACTAAAAATTGGAGATCGTGTCTGGTTATCTACCAAAAATATTCGTTTGAAGGTTCCATCTATGAAATTCGCCCCTCGTTTCATTGGTCCATATAGGATCATTCAAGTTATCAATCCAGTATGTGTTAAACTTCTTCTTCCTAAGAATCTTCGGATTTCCAATGCCTTCCATGTGTCCTTGCTCAAACCTCTCATCATCAACCGTTTCTCGACTCCTCCCTCAGCACCGCAGCCAGTTCAAGTTCATCAGGAGGAGGATTTCGAGATTACTGAGGTATTGGATGCAAAAATTTCGCGAGGAGTCCTCCGTTTCCTCGTTCATTGGAAGGGCTTTGGTCCTGAAGAGCGTTCATGGATCAAAGCTGAAGATCTTAATGCTCCTGCCCTTCTGAAGAAGTTTTATTCCAAAAATCCGGACAAGCCCGGTTCCAGGCGTTCTGTGCCCACCTTTAAAAGGGGGGGTACTGTCACTCACCGGACTGTGAGTGCTTCTTCCCGGACATTTAGGAACCGTGGCCGTCCTCCATCCTGAGGGACTGCGCATGCGCAGCCCTTTCTATACCTTCAGTGTATGTTCCTTTAACTTAATTGGCAGATCAGGCAACCTCCCTATATTAAGCACCTGTGGTCAACACCACGTTGCCTGATCTTGGAGTCTCATTCCCCATGAGTCTCTGAAGGTGTTCCTGTGTTTCCTCGTTTATTCAGCCCAGCTGATTCCTGTGGTTTCCAAACCACTTCTACCTCTGTGGTTTCCAAACCACTTCTCCTACTGTGGTTCCCATACCACTTCTACCATCTACTGCATCATCGTGACTGTGAGCTGATTCCTATCCGCTGCCTCCGTGCACTACAGTCTTCTAAGCACCTTAACTCCACCTTGTATCATTGGGACTGTTAGCTGATGCCTATCCGCTGCCTCCGTGCACTACAGTCTTTCATTCACATCCACTCACCTGTTCATGATTGTGACTGCCCGCTGATTCCTATCCGCTGCCTCCGTGCACTACAGGCTTCAACCTGCAACTCGTCTGTGTTTCATCATCGTGACTGCTAGCTGATTCCTATCCGCTGCCTCCGTGCACTACAGTCTTCAACCTGCAACTCGTCTGTGTTTCATCATCGTGACTGCTAGCTGATTCCTATCCGCTGCCTCCGTGCACTACAGTCTTCAACCTGCAACCCGTCTGTGTTTCATCGTGACTGTTTAGCTGATTCCTATCCGCCGCCTCTGTGCGCTTCAGTCTTCAGCCCTTGTCAACTCTCCCGTGTTTCCTGGAGTCTGCTGCCACTATTGCTACCCGCTACTCTCCGTGATCAACTGTTTCAGTTCAACTCTGCTCTGGTGTCCCATCGTTACTGCACCTGCTGGTTGCTATTGGCTACCTCCGTGTTCCCGCAGAGACCCGCTGCTGTTACTTCTCAGCGCTACGCATCCATCTACTGCTGATCCGCTCTCCACGCCTTCCTGGGTTCCCTGCTGGTCTACCTACCTGTGCGCTGCACCTGCTAGACCACCGCTTCACCCATCCAGGGACTTTGCATCCTGCCGGCCTCCTGCCGTTCAGGTATCTCTGCACTTCTGTCTGACTGCCTTCTCCTGAACCACGGTATGCATACTTCCCATTGACTGTGCTGTGTATTGCATACCTTGCTGGACTGTGTTGGTTCTCCTCTGGAGTGTACTATCCGCTGAGTCTATTGCCATCATTGACTGTGTTATCTCATGCTGGATTACTTCAAGAGACTTTCTATATTGGCAGTGTTGTTCAGTCATTTATACATTTATATTGTGCATATTACTGTGGATCAAGGTCAAGGTGCCCGTGTATATATTGTGTTGCAGTCTCTCCCCGTGCACCTCCTCACATATATATTCAGTGGTACAACTTGCTAGTGGCAGACCACTGACTCCTGTTTCCAGTTTCACCTGCTCCAGTATCCTCTCACATAGCAGTGGTACAACTTGCTAACGCAGACCACTGACTCCCCGGATACCTCCACTTGGATTCCATTCCTTCACTCAGACAGCGGTACAACTTGCTATCCGCAGACCGCTGACTCTCATCACCTCCTCGTTTCTGTTGGACATTCCTCCTCACTATAGCAGTGGTACAACTTGCTACCGCAGACCACTGACTACCTTCACGTGTCCTTTGTCCATACAGTTCCTCGTGTATTACTACCTCCATATTGCCAGTGCTGCTAGTCATAGACTTTCCTGAGCATCTCATCATCTGCTATTTCCTGTTCCGTGATCACCCTGCTACCAGAGTACCATATTACCACCTATACTGCTCTGGTAAGCCTATCACCTGGTGATCCCTGGGTAAAGACTCCTAGTGCCCGTGACACATACTAGGTGCCAACAGTTTTTTAAGATCCTTAGTGTTTCTGAAAACAATATCCGGTTTATCAGGTAATATTGGGTTCAAAATAGGATCCATCTTGATAATACTCCAGTATTTATTTATAGTGTGTCTTATTCTTTTATTTTCAATATTAAATTCAGTAATAAAAGGGATTATTTCTTTTTTAGAATTCCCCTTGATTTTATAAACCAACATATCCTCCCTTTTCCTTAGTTTAGTTTTCGTTAGAGCACTTTCCAAAACTTCTTCAGGATATCCCCGTTCTCTAAACCTTTCAGCATAGATTTGTAGTTGGGAATCACAAGTGTCTTGATTCGAACAGTTCTTTTTTATCCGGCTAAACTGAGAGAATGGGATATTCTACTTCCATTTATCTAAGTGACAGCTGTCATAGTGCAGATAACTATTGCTATCAACCTCCTCAATGAAGGTACTGGTTTCGATACAACCATTCCTTTTTTCCAGCGTTAGATCTAAGAATTCTATACAAATTTCATCCGTTTTTGAAGTAAAGGTTAAGTTATATTCATTAATCCCAATAAATCGAAAAAATTCCTGAAAAGATTCCTCCGTACCATCCCAAATTATAAAGATATCATCAATATATTGCTTATAAAAGACGATATTATTTTTATAAGGATTATTAGAATAGATCTAAGTATGTTCCCATTTACCCATAAATAGGTTGGCAAAGCTAGGGTCAAAAATTGTGCCCATAGCTGTGCCACAGATTTGGATATAAAATGCCTCCAGGAACTTAAAATAATTATGTGACAAAATGAATTTGACAAGATTACATAGAAATTTACCATGGGCCACAGTAATGTTCTCATCTTGTTCTAAAAAATATTTAATAGCTGCCACTCCTTTTTCATGGCTAATTGATGTGTATAGAGCTTGAACATCAATAGTAGCCCATCTGTACCCATCCGTCCATTCAAAGGATTCAAGTAATTGTAGTAAGGATGTTGTATCCTTTAAGTAAGCTGGTAAGGTAATAACATACTTTTTCAAAAATATGTCTACATATTGAGAAATAGAACAAGTCAGAGAATCAATTCCCGCTATTATGGGCCTCCCCGGGGGTCTCACCAAAGACTTATGTATCTTAGGGAGATAATAATCAGGATGATAGGATTTTCCCGTAATAGATATTGAAACTCATCCCTATTTATAATGTCATTAGACAAGGCTTCATTTAACATTATTCGTAATTCATCAATAAATGGTCTTGTACGATCTGATGTAAGCACTCTGTATGAATCTGAATCTCCCAATAATCTATTTGCTTCAGTAATATAATCACTTTTATCAAGAACCACAATACCCCCTCCCCCCTTATCAGCTTGTTTAATAACGATCCTGTCATTATCTACTAAGGACTTTAAAGCCACCTTTTTCTGAGAAGACAAATTACTCTTAAACTTAGTTCTGGCTTTATTTTTATCAATAAGATCTCCCTTCACTAACTGAAGAACTATATATATATATATATATATATATATATATATATACACACACACACACACACACACACACACACATACACACACACATACACACAGTGGTGGGATTCCAATAAATTAACAACTGGCTCTCTGCCCTAATGACCATTTAGAGTATGCAAAAAATATATAGCGATAGCTATTCTAATATTTTATGCACTTAATACTCAAATAAAAACAGCAAAAGTGTCTGTGTCTGTGTGTTAAGGAATTTAGACTGTAAGCCCCAATGGGACAGGGAGTGATGTAAATGAGTTTTCTGTACAGCAGTGCGGAAGAAATTCATAAGATTAGTTGTTTTATGTAGAGGACAAAGTATATATTTATTTTACATAAACTGTACTGGGCATGAATTTAAGGGGGGTTCACATATACTTATTTCGAATTGTGATACTAAATTGTCTGTCTTATTCATTTATTCATATAATTGTGACAAAAAATTGTCATGTGTTCTCCTTGTCTCTCGCGGCAGATGTAGTTGAAATTCTTTTAATATTATGAATTTACTCTACCATGTTAGAAGGGAGGTGCTTCACTGTGTGGGCCAGCAGAGTTTGACTGAGAGGCTTGCAGACTTGCTCTGCAGAAATGCACTGTGGTGATTGGTGAATTATTACAGAGGGGCAGGGATATTGATGTCATGGCAGCTTATCTGCTACAATTTTAGCTTTTTTTCACAAGAATATAAGGTACCTTAAGGAGAGTGTTCTAAAAATGTATGATGTAGGTTTAGCTGTCTGTTATGTAATGGGGAGGTAATATACTCTATTAAACTCTATTTTCTAGCAGAAATGCAGTGGAATATCGCTGAACAAAAATATATTTAATCTGCATTGTTTTATATTTGTAAATTTTTACTTTATATTGAAGTTTGTGAGAGAGAGAGAGAGATTAACTTACAACAGTTTGGTGCTTCTTCCCTTAAGTTCCGCAGTGGAACGACAGGAAGTTCGGCATTTGGAATACAAACTTGCGTTCCATGCCGACCTTCCTGTCAGTGTTCCACTGCGGAACTTAAGGGAAGAAGCACCAAACTGTTGTAAGTTAATTTCTCTCTCTCTCTCTCTTCAGCCCTTAAACGAAACTTAAGGGCTGAAGGTATGGAGGCAGGTAGAGGGCGGCTGCTGCGACACCTTGGCCTTGCGCCCTGGGCGACCACACCGCACGCACCACCCTCGTTACGGCCCTGCCTAACTGGGCCCCAAAGGACTATGAAGTGATTGTTGTGTATGACAAGATGAAGAACAGCAGTGTAGTAAGCAGAAGATACTTCTTTGTGACTGATTGCTGACACTATTGCAGGGTCAGATTTATTATTAACAGACATTATTAAATATTTGCAGCACAATACATAACAAGTCAGACAGTGGTCTTTGAGATAAAGTTCCTTGGATGATGAGCAAACAATCAGGGCCAATTAAAGAAACACATAGGCAGGGTTGTAGCATTGGATAAATACTTCAATGTGTAAGAAGATACGCAATTCAGAACTATAAAATGCATGTCATCTTTGCCTGTTGAATGTAAAGGAAAAAATTACTACACCAATATTAGCTCACATCTAACTTTACTGCATGTACTTTTTCTGCCTTGGTGCACATGAAGGTGGTCACTGTAACCTAACATGCAAAGTGTCTTGTAAGGCTCAACACAGTACTCTCTGTAATAGTGGCTTGTGGGTTTCAGCTATATCTCAGTTTAGGAGTATGGTTTGTGGTGGTTTGGTCTTGAAAGTATCTAAAACACCATCAGCTATTAAAAATGTGGATTGACTAACGTGGCCTAGGCAGACACACAAATCTCTATCACAATTCCATAGGTTTATTACAGCAATATTGTATGCAGCACACACACTTTACAATAATATTAAATGTTATTTATCAGAACACTATAGATACTTACATTCTTCAACTGGCTACGACACCATGGGCACCTCCTGCAACTCTAAAGGTAAGAGCTGTGGGCCCTTAGCCCTGCCAGCACCTACATGTTGTGGCATGTTGGTGAAACAGCCTCTGGTTACAAAGGAAAGACATTACTTGTTGTACAAATGTGGAATTTTCTTCAGTCTAATGCCTACTATTACATGATATACTTTAGATTCCTTGATGAACACTGTTATCCTCCGTTTTTACTAACAATGTTAGGTAATAATATTTGAAAGGGAATTGCCATTGCCTTACCTAACCATTATGCCATTTAATCAATGATATTATTCAAACAGCATATGGGTCATGTTAGGACAGTTGAAAGCTACGTCAGAATTTCAACTCTTAAGGACATTGATGTTTGCACATTTATCCAGTAGTTTTTGACACCAAAACATTTTGGGGGGTGGAGGACAAATGAATGTTCAAAAAATTACACAAATTTAAGGAAAATTCCTAAAGCATTTTCAAGTACACTTGGAGGTTGGCCTAGATTTTAGAAGCATGGCAAATGGAACCAATTAATTAGGACAACACCACATATATGTTTGGCAAGCCATTTCTTTGTTTTGAATGTAAGCATATATTTTAAGTCTACTCATTATTCAATCATATAGCATTTGTGTATTTGACATTTGACCTTTAAAGGAAACAGTACTAATAAATGTGATTTACCTCAAAAATATGTATCAATGACATACTGCCTGAAGTTGGCCCCCTGATCTGATTCCCGCAGTGTGGCTTCAAGTCCCCCACCTCGTCCATCCCAGCAACCTCGTCCACCACCCCTGGACCCCCACTCCGGATGGCAATATTGTGAAACACCACACACAGACCTATGATGTCACATACTTTACTCTGCCCATACATCGGTGCTCCACCAGACCAATCAAGGCATCTAAAGCAGGCCTTAAATATGCCTGTGACAGGATGGACCGCCTATGCCAGCCTGTCTGTTGTTGCTGGGAACCGGCTGGGCTTACTTTGCCACCGTTCCCTTTCGTTATTTCGAATACACCCCTCCTGCTGCAGTGGGAGGGACCTCCTGCCACCGCTGAACTCCTTTATGGCGCTCAGAACCACGTTCCTTCTGGGTAACTTTCACTGCTAGTGTACTCCGGACCTCTTACTATGGATCCGGGTTGCTGTGGATGGATCCTCCCTGGCCTATCACACTGACCAGAGCTGCAGGTAGCAGGCAGAGCGGTGGTAGTGGAAAAGCTTGGGTCCAAACCTCAGAATCAGACGGAGAACGGATTAGATTTAGGGTCTAATCGGCAGGTCACAGGGTTTACAGCAATATTGAAGAAGTTGTCAAGCAGGTCTTTGAAGCAGAGTGATGTTTATTGCTCAAGTGTCCCGACAAGGACAGTCCCACTGATTTAAGGTATCAGTGGTCAGGTCAGATGGAACATCAGAATGATACATTTCAGTGTACAAGTCAGGGCATTTATAACTTTCAGACACATGCTATTTTTAGCATCAGGATATACTCTATTTACACAAACATAGGTTTACATGCATTGCAAAGCCACTAATATTTATACTTAGCTATGAAATTCTTAAAACCCTTGCTGTGATTTCCTGGATCTTATTTCAGAAGCAGGAGACCCACTAGCAAGTCAAAAGGTCTGACTGGCATGAATACTTCAGACAGTCGCCGAATACCCATTCCCACAGAACAACAAAAAACCCAATACAAGCTACTTCCCCACATCACAATACACAAAAGGCTTGGTAAACACAGGCTCATTGTATCAGATATATACATTAGAAATAGGCATATCCTATAGCAAGGTTAAACAACAGACAAATTTCTTCCCCTGGTCTCAGAAATAACAAGTTATTTGAAGTATTATGGGTGTTTATTAAGGAATCGACACAAAATTTGGACCCCTTAGGTAACTCTTCTTCCCGAATCCAAAAATCCAAACCGACTTACTTTATCTGCCTCATGTTTTGCGTTACGGCAAAAACGCACATTTTTCAAATATAATTAAAAACGCTAGATTCAATTGACATTGGGGATCCCATTTTTTTTTTCTTTTTTTAAAAAGGTATAAATTTCTACCGCAAAAAAAAATCAGCCAGGTACTCTGTTTCATAGTGGAGAAAAAAAATAATGAAGTTGATGCTCGATTACTGCTGTACAGCATACATAATTTACACATTGTTAAAAAACATACCAAAAAAGTGAACTAAACTGAGGCAATGGGATAAAACTCCCATACAGGAAATGAAACAAACAGAAACTGATGGGAACTGTATACTATTACACTACAGAAAATATACATTACATTACAGAAACTATATATACATTATACTACAGAAAACCTACACTAAGCTACAAGAAAGGATTCTATGCTACAGGAACGTTCCCTACATTGCAGATAAAGAATCGGACCGAGGATACAAGAACTTGATAAGTATCATTGATATATATATATCCATAGAGCTATATGTGTATTTGTAACGTGGATTTATCTATTTATATACCTATAACTGTGTAGCTCTATTGTCTGATATCTGTGATAGTTAAATCAATATTATAAATACTGATTCTTATTAAGGATACATATGTGAAGCAAGGATAGTGTAAGGAATAATGGTGGTGAACCTAGGGTTAATGTTATATTTATATACTATGTTATGTTGAACAACGTTATGATATATGTGTGAATTGTGAATACAAGCTTTTCTGTGTTAACAGTAAAATACTTTGATTTAAATACATACATATGTTGTGAGTATTGATTAATTATAACGAATATATACTGTGAAGTACTGCTCAGATACAGTGATTATTGGATAAATAGTTCTGTAAAACTTGTGTTATTTAGTGTGGTCAAAAGACTGAGTAAGGCAACACTGTGTAAGGAAAAGTGCATAAAAGTGTGAGTTTTATAGCTAGTGTATCTAAGAACAGAATAAGAGGATAGCATGCACATGTAAGGCGCTACCACAGGTCCTTTAACATTGGCGAGCTTAGTTGGCTGTTTTAATTGTAATATACTAGGATATAGTAGTGGAAATTGTTATATTGTTAATCTAATTCGGTAGAGGGGCGGGGACGAATAGCATAGGTACACAAAGGAGGTGATACTTATGTGTTATTAGCGTACGCTTGCTCTGGAAAGAGGTTTGGACAGATAACATTGTTTTACTTGAGGCCTAGAAGAAATACAATTAATTACAGCGAATCTAGTTTAAAATTTAAAGTTTCTTGGATACTCGTTGTTTTATTTATTTCTTTAAGAAGAAACAGTTTGTTGCACTGTGAGCGTTTGTGAGAAACGTGGATTCACTTTTCAAGGTTGCAACAGTCATTTGGAAGGGTCCTGCTGAGAGGAGAAAGACGTTCCAGAATTAAAGAGGATCTTTCTGAAAGCAGCATTTTTAAGTCTCGGAGGCTTAAGGGGACCGGTATTACTACAGTGAGAAGTAACACTGAACACAGAACAAAAATGACTTCTGTATCTGGACAGACGAGTATGAGTTTTATTATCATTGAGAAGTTGTCAGCAAATAGTATGTTTAACCCAGTGATTCCTAATAACTACACATCTGCTGAAACATTATGGGCAACACTTTTAGAACAGGCATATACACATGATACGCTGTGTATTAACAGGAGAACCGTGTTCAACAAAAGAACTAAACGTCTCCAAATGTTAGCTAAATTGGTACATGCTTATGAAGATAGGATTTGGACATCTGAACACGCCAAGATGGTACTTAAATACAAAAAGGGCACTGATGCAAATTCTCATTGCCAGTGCTGCATGGAAAAGGTTACAAGTGTTTCCATACTTGAAGCACAATTGGAAGACAAAGATATGGCCAATATAGATAGGGGAAGGCAGATTTGTATGCTCAATTCCCAAATATTAGAGAAAGAAAAATATTACACAGATGTTGATAAGGAATTGGCAGAACGGTATACAGAGATCAATGTATTCAAGGATAAGGTAGTATCTAATGAAGTTCTAATTGCTGAATTACAAAGTGATTCAATCAATAGAGCAGAGATGATAACCAATATGCAAAAAAGTATCAATGAGTTATCATCCATCTCCACAACACATAATACATCCATGGCTAGAAAGCAGGTATGTATAACAGATAAGAGAAGCAGTGAAACAGGGAGTATAGGACATAATATACATATGCCCATACTTACTTTTGCGATAGATCAGCGAAATCCAATAGCCTCAGTGGCTAACCTTGTAGCACGCACATTAACTTATTCCCTAACACCCATGGGGAATGGATCTAATGGTCGTGCACAATTTTTAGATGATCAAGTTTTTGGCCTAGGCAGCGATTGGGAAACTGTACATACCGCTCCTACACCACAAACAAGTCACAGTAATGGCACAGGATTGCATGTTCCCCATCGAAATTATAGTATGGAGAAGACTCAATTTCTGTTGAAAATCCATAAGGAAATTCCAAAATATGATCCCATTATAGACCCTTTTACCTCCTGCGATATTTTTAAAGGAAATTGTGGAAAATTTAGTGTCGCCCCAGAACATCGCATGGATGTGGTTACCCACTCACCTCAATCAGAGGTATGCAGCAACTGGAAAAACTACTCCCAAAAATGGTCAATTTCACTATGAGGAAGAGAGACTTTCTGTCCTCATGAAATTGGCAACTGGCCATTGGGAAGTTACCCCAGAGATCCTATCTAACTTTAAACCAACCATTCATGATGAGCCATTGTCTCTATGTGGTAGGTTTGAAGAAATGTATAGAAAAGTCACCAAAGATCAAGGTATAGATGTTCCACAAGGCATGATACGCATGTTTGTGGAAAAGTTTTCTTACGTTGACACAGCAATTCGCTTAAGTGCGGCTAAAGAATCAACGCTTGCAGACGCAGCAATGGTTATAGAAGAGTATAGACAAGATTTAATGAAAAATAGAAAGTCACTGAAGATGAGGGAATATGTTGTGGTAAACGGAAGATCACAAGATAACCGATACACAACATATGGCAATGTGCGCAGACAGGCACATTTTACACCTGCAGCTCCTCCACAGGAGAAATGGGTGAATGTGCAATGTTATACATGCCTAAACTTTGACCATGTAAAACGTAACTGTCCACAAGGTGTTCGCAAAGAGTATATAAGGGACTCTGAACACCTGGGCAATAATAATGGCTTTAAAAACAAGCCTCATTTTAGAGAGTTAGATGAGCAAACACATAACCAGTCAAAACTGCAGCATCTGAATCAGATGCAAAAATGTGTGTCGCTTGTAATTACACATACTGGCCAAACAGGACAGTCTCATATACAGTCACATAACTCAGTGACTCCACAGACAAAGAACTCTTTAGAACAGGTAAACAATTGTGATGTACAGAAAGCACAAGTAGCAGTTCGCACAGCAGATGTCCCTACTGGGAATCTGGTGCAACTAGATTGAAGGTTAGGGACCCCTAAGGATCTGGCACCAATATGCAATATAATATTGGATTCCTCAGGGAGACACCACATAATTTTCAAAATAAAAAATGAATTACTTAAAATTCTGCTTGATACTGGGGCAGAAATTTCAATCACTAATGTAGAACATGACTTACTACCAGATAACCCTCTATGTGTGGTGACTGAATTTGATCACCAACAAGGGGGGATAAAAGCCCAAAGAATTGAGGAAGTCACTGTGGAAATAAATCAACAATGATTTCACCTTAAAAATTCCTATGTGGTATTATTCAGGTTCTGATAACATTATCGGAACTGATTTAATGACACAGAATGGCTGGATCTTGGATCTAGCAAACTGTTTGTTATGGAAGGACCCACGAAACTCAAAGGTCTGTGTGATAAAGGAACATCACTTAGGACCACCCATACATGAAATTGCTGGAACAGCTAACATGGTTGTACACAAATGGCCAGAGGTCTCGCATAACACAGACCTTGAACCTATTGTATACAAATTCCCAGAGCTGTGGGCTCAAGGGAAGAATGATTTTGGAAAGATGATTGATGTTCAGGTGGACATACAAGGACCAGATCCACCACCTCAACGCCAATATCGTTTCCCCCCTGAAGCTATGGAACCAGTGATAGAAGCCGTGACTGACTTAGAAGCAAGGGGGGTGGTCATAAAGGGAAATTCTAAGTGCAATAATCCCTTATGGCCTGTCAAGGAGAAGGAGACCAACACCTGGAGACTCACAATTGATCTCAGGGTTTTGAATAAATAGACCCCCATGTCAGCACAGGTGGTAGCAGAGACACCAGACATATTGGCAAGAATAAACTGCAAAAGTTAGGTATTCTCTACCATTGATGTAGCCAATGGTTTCTTTTCGATACCATTAACAGAAAGCTGCCATTACAAATTTGCATTTACCGTGCAAGATCCGCAATACATGTTTAGCGTATTTCCCCAAGGATTTCACAATAGCCCCACATACTTCCATCAGGCATTAGCAGAAGTACTGAGTGTATTTTTACACCCAGAATGCCTGCTGCAATATGTGGATGATCTACTACTCCATACAGAGACTATGGAGGAACATTTCACACTCCTAAAGGAATTGTTAGCCCTACTAGTACGTGCAGGGCTCAAACTGAGCCCTCACAAAGCAAACCTGGCTGTCACGGGCACTAGGAGTCTTTGCCCAGGATATCACCAGATGATGGACTTACCAGAGAAATAGAGTTGGTGCTATGGTTCTCTGGTAGCAGGGTGACAACGGAACAGGAGAAACAGCAGATGGTGAGAGAATGCTCGAGGAAAGTCTATGACTAGCAGCAGCTGGTAATGAGTAGATGAATGTACACGAGGAACCAGATGGACAAGGGAACGTGAGGAAAGTCAGTGGTCTGCGTATAGCAAGTTGTACCACTGCTATAGTGAGGAGGAATGTCCAGGAGTAGCGAGGAGGTAGTGAGAGTCAGCGGTCTGCGTATAGCAAGTTGTACCGCTGTCTAGGTGAAGGAATGGAATCCAGGTGGAGGTATCCGGGAAGTCAGTGGTCTGCGTTAGCAAGTTGTACCACTGCTATAGTGAAAGGATACTGGAACAGGTGACTCAGGGAACAAGGAACAGTGGTCTGCCTCTAGCAAGTTGTACCACTGAATATATATGTGAGGAGAAGCACAGGGAGAGAAATGCAATGCAGAGTATACACGGGCACACAGAACTTGATCCCACGATGATATGCACAATATAGTAATGACTGAACAGCACTGCACAATAATAATACAAAGTCACAGGAACTATCCGGGCAAAAGGTAACACAGTCAAATGATGGCAATAGTCTCAGCGGATAGTAAACTCCAAAGGAGAACAACTCAGTCCAGCAAGATATGCAATACACCAGCACAGTCAATGAGAAGTATGCATACCGTGGTTCAGGAGCAGGCTGTCAGACAGGAGTGCAGAGATACCTGAACGGCTGGAGGCCGGCAGGATGCGAAGTCCCAGGAGGGTAGAAGCGGTAATCAAGTAGTTGCAGCGCACAGGTAGGTAGACCAGCAGAGATGGAAACAAATACTCAGGAAGCAGTAGTATATAGAACTGGACACCTGGAGAACACTGAAGAGTAGAGATGGTCTAGACGAGATGAAAGCAGCGAGGCGTTGATCCGATGCAGACTGACGAGTTGACACAGGTAGGAACACTGTAGAAGCACGGAGGGCGGATCAGCTGGCTGCAGACACGAGTAGAACTGAAGGGTAGCGGCAAGCAGGACACTGCAGGTACACGGAGGTAGCGGATAGAAATCAGCAGGTGCAGTCACGATGAAACACGGGAGAGTTGAGATGAGCTGAAACTGTTGAGCACGGAGGCAGCGGATAGGAATCAGCTGGTGCAGTCTCGATGAAACACAGGAGAGTTGAAGTGAGCTGATAACTGTAGTGCACGGAGGCAGCAGATAGGAATCAGCTAATACAGTCACGATGAAACACAGGAGAGTTGAAGTGAGTTGATAACTGTAGTGCACGGAGGCAGCGGATAGGAATCAGCTAATACAGTCACGATGAAACACAGGAGAGTTGAAGTGAGCTGATAACTGTAGAGCACGGAGGCAGCGGATAGGAATCAGCTAATACAGTAACGATGAAACACTGGAGAGTTGAAGTGGTCTGGAAACCACAGGAGAGTTGAAGTGGTCTGGAAACCACAGGAATCAGCTGAGCTGAATACACGAGGAAACACAGGAACACCTTCAGAGGCTCATGGGGAATGAGACTCCAAGATCAGGCAACGAGGTAGGAACTCAGGTGCTTTAAATAGGGAGTGTTGCCTGATCAGCCAATTAACTAAAAGGAACAGGTACTGAAGGTTTGAAAGGGCTGCGCATGCGCAGACCCTCAGGATGGTGGACGGCCACGGTTCCTAAACACACGGGAAGAAGCACTCACAGTCTGGTGAGTGACAAACGATAACTGACAAGCACTGCTTGAGGTATACAAAGTCACAATAACTATCTGGGCAATAGGAAACAAAGTCAATAGTAACAATAGCTTCAGTGGATAGGAGGCTCCGGAGGAGAACACAACTCAGTCCAGATGGATATGCAATACACAAGCAAAGTCAATGGAAAGTATGCATACCGCGGTTCAGGAGAGCAGGTTGTCAGAGAGACGTGCAGGGATACCTGAATGGCTGAAGGCCGGCAGGAGGAGAGACCACTGGAGGGTGGAAGTGGTAATCAGGTTGGTGCAGCGCACGGCAGGTAATCCAGAATCCACGATGCAATACTCAGGAAGCAGTAGTAAGTGGAACTGGAAACATGAAGAACACGGGAGAGTTGAGGCTGTCTGGTATCCAGTAGTAGAGGTGGAGGCAGCGGAGAGCTAACAAGATCAAACCCAGGAGAGTTGAGACGATCAGGAACTCTGTAGCAGTAACGGAGGCAGTGGATAGGAATCAGCTGCGTGCAGGCACGATGAACACAGGAGAGTTGAAGTGAGCAGGAACTCTGCAGCAGCAACGGAGACAGCGGATAGGAATCAGCTGCGTGCAGGTACGATGAACACTGGAGAGTTGAAGTGAGCAGGAACTCTGTAGAAGTAACGGAGGCAGCGAATAGGAATCAGCTGAGTGCAGACACGAGGAACACAGGAACACCTTCAGAGGCTCATGGGGAATGAGACTCCAAGATCAGGCAACCAGGTAATGATTACAGGTGGTTTAAATAGGGAGGGTTGCCTGATCATCCAATCAATTAAAAGCAACAGGTAATGAAGGTTTGAAAGGGCTGCACATGCGCAGACCCTCAGGATGGCAGACGGCCACGGTTCCTGGATACACGGGAAATGGCACTCACAGTCCGGTGAGTGACAGTACCCCCCCTTTTAAAGGTGGGCACAGAACACCTGGAACCGGGTATGTCCGGAAACTTGGAATAAAACTTCTTAAGAAGAGCTGGAGCATTAAGATCTTCTGCTTTGATCCATGACCGCTCTTCGGGACCAAAGCCCTTCCAATGAACGAGGAAACGAAGAACTCCTCGCGAAATTTTTGCATCCAATATGTGAGTAATCTCAAAGTCCTCCTCTTGATGAATTTGAACTGGCCGCGGTGCTGAAGGAGGGACCGAGAAACGGTTGATGATAAGAGGTTTGAGCAAAGACACATGGAAGGCATTGGAAATACGAAGGTTCTTAGGTAGTAGAAGTTTGAAACAAACTGGATTTATCACTTGAATGATCCTATACGGACCAATAAAACGAGGAGCGAACTTCATAGATGGGACCTTCAAACGAATATTTTTGGTTGATAACCAAACACGATCTCCGATTTTCAGTGGTGGAATAGCCCGTCTCTTTTTGTCTGCAAAAGACTTATATCTGGCAGATGTCTTCTTTAAACAGGTTTTGACCTGAGACCAAATATTTTTGAAGGTCTGACAAAACAGTCTCTACAGCAGGAACTTGGGTGGGAGGGAGGGCAGGAAATTCCGGAAAAGACGGATGGTGACCGTAAACCACAAAGAATGGTGTTTTAGAAGATGACTCATGATACATGTTGTTATGAGCGAATTCAGCCCATGGAAGCAAATCTACCCAGTTGTCTTGGTTGGCTGAAGAGAACATCCTTATAAAAGTCTCGAGATCTTGATTGACTCTTTCGGTTTGTCCGTTTGATTGAGGATGGTAGGAGGATGAGAGTGATAATCGGATACCCAAGGTCTTACAGAGGGCCCGCCAGAATCTGGAAACGAATTGTACTCGTCTATCTGAAACAATCTCGGAAGGACATCCATGAATACGGAAGATTTCTTTGATGAAATAATCAGCCAGAGTAGATGAAGAAGGTAAACCGGTCAAAGGAACGAAATGTGCCATCTTCGAAAATCTGTCCACCACTACCCAAATAGTATTGTAGTTTTTACTAGGAGGAAGATCAGTAACAAAGTCCATACTAATATGGGTCCACGGCTTGGAAGGAATGGGTAGTGGTTGAAGCAAACCCGCTGGAGTTCTGCGGGGAGTCTTGAACTGGGAACACAATTCACACGCAGCCACAAAATCTTTGACATCTCTCCTCATAGAAGGCCACCAGTAACTTCGAGAAAGAATTTCAAAGGTCTTGCGTTCACCAGCGTGTCCAGAAAAACGAGAAGAGTGAAACCACGAAAGGATTTTCTTCCTAAGAGCAGGAGGCACGAGGGTTCTCCCAAATGGTAGCACCTTAGTGGAAGAAGCAGCCAGAGAAACACATTTGGGGTCTAATATAGAGTGGTTGGGACCATCTTCAACGTCTGAGGACGTCACAAAAGCTCGAGATAGAGAGTCTGCTTTTTTATTTTTTGCAGCTGGTTTGAAGGTTATGATTAATTCAAAACGAGAAAAGAAAAGAGACCATCTTGCTTGACGAGGATTCAAACATTGAGCAGACTGTAAATATGACAAATTTTTATGATCAGTAAAAATTGTCACAGGATGACGAGCTCCCTCCAACAAATATCTCCATTCCTCTAATGCTACTTTTATAGCCAGCAACTCCTTGTCCCCGATGGTATAATTCTTCTCCGCAGGCAGAAGACCCCGAGAGTAAAAGGCACAAGGATGGAATTTTTGTTGCTCCGATCTTTGGGAGAGAATGGCTCCTAAACCAACATTAGAGGCATCTACCTCTAGGAAGAAGGGAAGCGTCACATCAGGCTGTCGAAGTGCAGGAGCGGAGGAGAAGGACTCTTTGAGAATCTGGAAAGCTTGAAGGGCCTCAGAGGACCATTGTTTAGTATTGGCCCCTTTACGAGTTAGGGCCACAATAGGAGATGCAATCGAGGAAAAATCTTGAATGAAGCGTCTATTGTAATTGGCAAAACCTAAAAAATGCTGAATTGCACGAAGAGTAGTTGGCTGAGGCCAATGTAATACAGCATTCACCTTTTCTGGATCCATCTGAAGACCAACTCCGGAGACAATATATCCCAGAAATGGAATCTGGGGCAACTCGAATGAACATTTTTCTAACTTGCAGAATAATGAATTTTTCCGGAGTCTGGAAAGGACCTCTGTCACATGTTGATGATGAGAAGGCAGGTCCTGAGAAAAGATTAATATGTCGTCCAGATAGACGACGACACAAACATATAACAAGTCCCGGAAGATCTCATTAATGAAACCCTGGAAAACAGCGGGGGCATTACATAACCCGAAGGGCATTACTAAATATTCATAATGCCCGTCTCTGGTGTTGAAAGCTGTCTTCCATTCGTCACCGGACCTGATTCGAATTAAATTGTAGGCACCACGAAGATCCAACTTGGTAAAGATCCGGGCTCCCTTGATACGATCAAATAACTCAGTAATTAGTGGAATGGGATACCGATTTTTGACAGTTATGGCGTTAAGTCCACGGAAATCTATGCAAGGGCGTAATGATCCATCCTTCTTTTTTACGAAGAAAAACCCTGCTCCAGCGGGAGAGGTAGAAGGTCGAATAAATCCTCGCTGGAGATTCTCTTGGATGTATTCAGATGTAGCTTGAGTTTCAGGTAACGAAAGTGGATACACACGTCCCCTGGGAGGAGTCTTGCCAGGTTGAAGATCGATCGGACAGTCCCACGAACGATGAGGAGGAAGATGTTCAGACTGAGTTTTATCAAATACATCGGCAAATGAAGCATACTGAGGAGGAAGTCCCGGTGAACAAGGTGAAATGGAGGATTGCTGTATTTTGAGAGGAACGACTTGAGAGAGGCAACGATGATGACATTCAGACCCCCAAGACGTAACTTGAGGAGTGTGCCAGTCAATCTGAGGAAAGTGACGTTGAAGCCATGGAAGGCCTAATACAATCGGACTGGTAGTAACAGGGAGAATTAAAAATGAAATTTCTTCCTGGTGTAATACACCAATTTGAAGGGTTACTGGAGACGTACTCTGGGTGATGAGACCATTAATAATGCGTGATCCATCGATAGCAGTCACAGTAATAGGTGTCTTCAAAGTAATCACTGGTAGGGACCATTGATTCACGAGGGATTTAGAAATAAAATTTCCTGCAGCTCCAGAGTCAATAAGTGCTTGGGACTTAAAGGATTTGGTAGCAAAGGAAACTGTAACATCAAAAGCACAAACTTTTAATTTCGTAGAACATGGAGAGGACTCCAGGGACCCTAACTTCACCTCTCCAGAACTGGTTAGGGCCTGGCATTTCCCGATTTTTTAGGGCATGAATTGAGCATATGAGTGAAATCAGCACAATAGATACAAAGTCTATTTTTTACTCTTCGGTCCCTCTCCTCTGAAGTTAATTTGGAGCGACCTATCTCCATGGGTATCACCGGAGATGAAGCTGGGCGAACTTGAGGACTTGAGCGAAGAGGTGCTTTAAATGAAGTTGTTTTTTCAGACTCTCACGAAATCTCATGTCTACACGGTGGCAAAGAGAAATCAAATCTTCTAGAGAAGTAGGTAGTTCTTGAGTAGTCAGTGCATCTTTAATTTTATCGGAAAGCCCCTGCCAGAAGGCGGCAATTAACGCTTCAGTGTTCCACTGAAGTTCAGAGGCTAATATCCGGAATTGAATGACGTACTGTCCTACTGTACGAGAACCCTGACGTAGACGGAGGATGCTGGATGCAGCGGAAATAACACGACCAGGTTCATCAAATACACTTCGAAACGTGGAAATAAATTTGGCACTATCCTGTAATAAAGGATCATTTCTTTCCCACAGAGGGGAAGCCCATGCGAGAGCTTGTCCGGAAAACAAGGAAATGAGATAGGCCACTCTGGAACGATGAGTAGAGAAATTGTGAGGTTGGAGCTCAAAATGAACTGAGCATTGATTTAGAAAACCCCTGCATGTTTTGGGGTCTCCATCATATTTTGACGGAGTAGTCAGGTGAAGCGTGGAAGCAGTAGACACCTAGGATGGCACTGGGGAAACAGAGAAAGGCACAGGAGCATCAACGGTAGCTGGGATATTTTGCACAGACGTTCTTTGGGAGGCTAACGCCTGGTAACACCGCAGCAAATGTCGCTGGCGAACATCCTGTTGTTCCATACGGGTAACCAGATGCTGCAGCATCTCTTTAGCTGTAGGTTCCGCACCTGGGTCTGTCATGGCCTGACCTTACTGTCACGGGCACTAGGAGTCTTTGCCCAGGATATCACCAGATGATGGACTTACCAGAGAAATAGAGTTGGTGCTATGGTTCTCTGGTAGCAGGGTGACAACGGAACAGGAGAAACAGCAGATGGTGAGAGAATGCTCGAGGAAAGTCTATGACTAGCAGCAGCTGGTAATGAGTAGATGAATGTACACGAGGAACCAGATGGACAAGGGAACGTGAGGAAAGTTAGTGGTCTGCGTATAGCAAGTTGTACCACTGCTATAGTGAGGAGGAATGTCCAGGAGTAGCGAGGAGGTAGTGAGAGTCAGCGGATTGCGTATAGCAAGTTGTACCGCTGTCTATAGTGAAGGAATGGAATCCAGGTGAAGGTAGGTAACGGGGAAGTCAGTGGTCTGCGTATAGCAAGTTGTACCACTGCTTATGTGAGAGGATACTTGAAACTGGTGTCACAGGGAACAGGAGTCAGTGGTCTGCGTCAGCAAGTTGTACCACTGCTATATATATGTGAGGAGGGGCACAAGGAGATGAATGTAAAGCAGAGTATACACGGGGCACACAGAACTTGATCCCACGATGATATCCACAATACAACGATAACTGACAAGCACTGCTTGAGGTATACAAAGTCACAATAACTATCCGGGCAATAGGAAACAAAGTCAATAGTAACAATAGCTTCAGTGGATAGGAGGCTCCGGAGGAGAACACAACTCAGTCCAGATGGATATGCAATACACAAGCAAAGTCAATGGAAAGTATGCATACCGCGGTTCAGGAGAGCAGGTTGTCAGAGAGACGTGCAGGGATACCTGAATGCTGAAGGCCGGCAGGAGGAGAGACCACTGGAGGGTGGAAGTGGTAATCAGGTTGGTGCAGCGCACGGCAGGTAATCCAGAATCCACGATGCAATACTCATTAAGCAGTAGTAAGTGGAATTGGAAGCATGAAGAACACGGGAGAGTTGAGGCTGTCTGGTATCCAGTAGTAGAGGTGGAGGCAGCGGAGAGCTAACAAGATCAAACCCAGGAGAGTTGAGACGATCAGGAACTCTGTAGCAGTAACGGAGGCAGTGGATAGGAATCAGCTGCGTGCAGGCACGATGAACACAGGAGAGTTGAAGTGAGCAGGAACTCTGCAGCAGCAACGGAGACAGCGGATAGGAATCAGCTGCGTGCAGGTACGATGAACACAGGAGAGTTGAAGTGAGCAGGAACTCTGTAGAAGTAACGGAGGCAGCGGATAGGAATCAGCTGAGTGCAGACACGAGGAACACAGGAACACCTTCAGAGGCTCATGGGGAATGAGACTCCAAGATCAGGCAACCAGGTAATGATTACAGGTGGTTTAAATAGGGAGGGTTGCCTGATCATCCAATCAATTAAAAGCAACAGGTAATGAAGGTTTGAAAGGGCTGCACATGCGCAGACCCTCAGGATGGCAGACGGCCACGGTTCCTGGATACACGGGAAATGGCACTTACAGTCCGGTGAGTGACACTGGCTAGGTCAGAGGTCATATTTCTGGGAGTCAAGATCGCTCATGGGACAAAAGGTATAATGGCCGCCCGAGTTGAGGCAATGGTCAAATTATGAGAAATCATACCCCTTCCAAATAAAAAAAAAAGTTTTAACTGATCATTGAGAACCAAAATGTAAGGAAAGGAAAATCCTAGAGCCCTACCCTGGTTACATCTTGTACTGTATATGCAACTAACAGGACTCCAAGAGGGACACTCCTGCGAGGAGCATATTTTACTCTTTCTCCCACTGTAGGTGTTGATGTATCGGATGAGATAGGAAGAACACCAGCAACCCCAGAGAAGCAACTAGGTACCCATCCATATACTACTGTGAACATTCTGCTTGGTTTTGGTTCAGAACTCAAGAATTGGCTGCTCGACTTTCTGGGAATCAAGCTACAATCAAGCTGGAACATGATGCCAAAGTATCATTTTCTCATTCATTCCATAATAGTTCTCATTATATAGGTATTAGTAACACATGAAGACTAAAGGACAACAAATGACGAACTATTAAGAAAAGGGAGGTATGAACTTTACAGGCATCATGGACTTTGCGGGCATCCTGGACTTTGCGGGCATGGGATCTGTTTTACATGAATGTCTTTGTTTTTTTTATTATTCCTTTGTGCCTTTTTCTCTTTTCCTCTTCTCCTTTCTTCTCTCCTGCTCTTCACACACTCGTGGAAAGGTTGTTTTTTTTTCCACTATGGTTCCCCCTCTAGGAGGTTTTTTCCTGTCGTGCGCCAATAACATAATAGTTTTTTTTTTATCTCCTCCATAGTTGGTAGGGAGAGGAAGAGAGAGTTGAAAATTATCTGGGTCTCTCTCTCCCTCTCTTTTTTTTTTTAGTTCACCACCAAATCTAGGGACAGGTAACTTCTAACTTGTAGTGTCGGTTTTCCGACAACATGGGGACTGTTGAAGAACCTTTTCCTATGATATGATTCTCAAGCCATTTCATGCATTGTTCAAAAGTATCTCCCATCCTCCCAGCCACATGGCAACACAGCTATTTTGCATGTGTTTGTAAAACCCCACACACAACTCTGGTCAGTTTCAGATAACATATTTGAAACCTGAGACAAAGGAGGGTGTTGGGACACTGGGAGGGTCACTTGCTTTTTACTGTTGGACACATACATAGTGGGGAGAACCGACAGGGGTGATGACATCATCACCCCTGGACCCAAGAAGCTCCATATGTGTGTGGTGAATCACCACACACACACGCTGTTACTTGGGAGGCTGGGAGTTTCCAAGTCTGGACTATAAAAGTCCAGACCCGGGACCCCCCTCTCTCTCTTGCTTCTGCTGCTACCCTGGAACAACACATTACACTACAGAAAATACATTAGGAACACTCACTAATAGGGACACACTACATTACAGAAAATATATATATTACACTATACTATTACACTACAGAAAAGATACATTACATTACAGAAACTATATATACATTATACTACAGAAAACCTACACTAAGCTACAAGAAAGTATTCTATGCTACAGGAACATACCCTACATTGCAGATAAAGAATCGGACGGAGGATACAAGGACTTGATAAGTATCATTAATATATATATATCCATAGAGCTATATGTGTATTTGTAATGTGGATTTAACTATTTATATACCTATAACTGTGTAGCTCTATTGTATGATATTTGTGATAGTTAAATCAATATTATAAATACTGATTCTTATTAAGGATACATATGTGAAGCAAGGATAGTGTAAGGAATAACGGTGGTGAACCTATGGTTAATGTTATATTTATATACTATGTTATGTTAAACAACATTATGATATATGTGTGAATTGTGAATACAAGCTTTTCTGTGTTAACAGTAAAATACTTTGATTTAAATACATACATATGTTGTGAGTATTGATTATTTATAACGAATATATACTGTGAAGTATTGCTCAGATACAGTGATTATTGGATAAATAGTTCTGTAAAACTTGTGTTATTTAGTGTGGTCAAAAGACTGAGTAAGGCAACACTGTGTAAGGAAAAGTGCATAAAAGTGTGAGTTTTATAGCGAGTGTGTCTAAGAACAGAATAAGAAGATAGCGTGCACATGTAAGGTGCTACCACAGGTCCTTTAACAATATCAATTGAATTTCCCTCTGCCAACTCACATACCATTTTCAGTACTCCATGTTCAGCTACTTGGCTAAATGAGAAGGGCTAAGGGGTCTATCTCTGTAACACTTTCTTCAAATATAACAGTATCCAGTACATGTCTGTCTAACAGTGAAAAAAATATAAAACACGAAAATTGTACATTTTCTAGGGTTTCACATTATGTCGTATCTTGTGGCAAAAATCCTACTCCAATCTCCAATGTTCTACACGAGATGCATATCTGTATGTCTAACCTCTAGCGATCCATCCACCCTTTGTGCATAAATATAAAGGCACACTTTGTACAGGAGGCTCGAGACAAAAAAATAAACAAAACAAAAACAGATCTGCAATCTATAAAACGTGAATCGTATTTCCACAACAGAACCTTTCTGCTTAAAATTAGCAGCTTCTATACACATAAAACAAACCCCTAACTGTTTCTGTAACTTATGTCAATCTAGTGTGTATATCCCTGAGTTTGTCTTATATCAAAAATGTCTTAGCCCCATTACTGAGACCGTGTCTACGTCTTTTTGTATCTCTATACAAGAGAAGAGAGAGAGATACTAGCATAGTTGTAAAGAATGAGAAAAATAGGAGAGCAACGAATAATAAGAATACAAAGATTTGAATACAAGGGTTTGAAAACAAACAGACATGCAGAAGGGGAGATTTTACAGCAAACATGACAGCTGGATTGGACACTATGGGAAAATGTCTGTATTCATTCCACTAATTCCCTTTGCTATTTGGTAAACTATGACCCCTCCCCATACTTGACTAGGGGGTCTTACATCAATCTTGCAATCCAGTGTCGTCCGTCATTTGTTCAGTAAGAACTCGGTATCACCATAATTATATACCTTTGTGACGGACTTCCTGACTTATAATAGATAAATGAAAAATTAATTCTTAGTGACTCATACTTATCTGAAATACATAAAACGATATTTTAGAGCAAAGTATGTACATACTTTATTTTTAGATAATTATTCTCAGACAAACAAATTATCATGAGTCACTGCAGCCTAAAACAGAGAGTGTTCCAATGATCCATTGTTAATTAGTCTTTCAAGAGTAATTTTTCTACTTCTCTATCCCACCCCCTTAAGCTATAAGTCTATATTCCTTTTGTCTACCCTTATCTGTGAGAAGAAAAAACAAGATAGTTATCTTAAAACAGCAAACGAAACAAACATTTTCATTCTTTACAATCGGCCAGCGATCAGGAAAGCAACCATGTGACAACATAAAACAAGCAAAATCAACAAAATATATTTTTAAATCAGTTTCTTTCTACACCTGCACATTAATACTTACCATTGATTATTATTTGCCTTGCCTGGTCCTAATTTGCTGGCTTTCGCTCTAAGATTTTCTTTGCAATCTTTCCTCAAATGTCCCTTCATAAGGCAGTTAGAACAATTCAAAGATTTCTGTTTCTTTCGTCCCTTATAGTGGTTTTTATAAATCTGAGGTTGTGAATGTGATTTTCCTAAAGCCTGGATACCCACCATCATTAGTCTATCACTCCGCGCTTTTTCCTTTTTACATATATTTTTATCATGTTCTACAGCATGCTCTCTAAATTCATTTACCGTGAGACCTCTCCAATTAGGAAAAAAGGTTTGTATCCAGGTCCTTATATTCTCCCGGAGACCGTCCATTTGTACTGCAACAGCTACCTCCCTGTGATGTGGATTTTCCCTTATATCTGGTATCCCCGTGTACTTAATCATGGCCGCTAGAGCCCTAGCAAAATAGTCAGTTGTAATCTCATTACGTTTTTGTTTGGTAGTGAAAATGTTTCCCCATTCCACTATCACTGGAAAATATATGGCCAACTGTGTGATTATACGTTCAATATTGTCCTGATTATCATCCTCGGTTAAGGATTTATCCTCCTCAACATACAATCCTTAATTAACTTTTGTATATCAGTATCGAGAGGAAGACAGGCTCTAAACACCACTCGCCAATCTTTATTAGTAGGCTCATGTGCATTACGTAAATGTCTAATAAATTTCTGACACTTGGCCAAATCTTTTCTAGGATCAGGTAAATCAAACATAATTGTAAACAGTTATTATTATTATTATTATTATCATTTATTTGTTAGGCGCCACAAGGTTTCCGCAACGCCGCACATAGTACAAACAGTAGACTATACAGGGTATAACAGTACAGAACAATAAACAAAAGTACCAATACTTCAGAAATTTCAGGCAGGCAGATGCAATAGACACGGAGCAGAAGAACGGGTAAGGAGACAGGAGGGAAGAGGGCCCTGCTCAAGCGAGCTTACATCCTAAGGGAGGGTTAAACAGACCAGGCACAAGAGGAGCCAGTTGAGGGAATGGGAGAGAGGGGAGAATGAGTGGAGGAGATGGGGGTTAAGTGGATGGTTGGTAGGCTTTGAGAAAGAGGTGAGTTTTGAGTGCACGTTTGAAGGAGCACAGAGTAGGAGAGAGGCGGATGGACCGAGGGAGGTCATTCCAGTGAAGGGGGGCTGCACGGGAAAAGTCCTGGATTCTGGAATGGGTAGAGGTGATTAGAGGTGAATGGGAATTGATTATATTACAGATTTTTTTTCATCTGATGTATTTGTAATCATTATTATAGGTGCCCCAGCGCTTGACCTACCCCTTCTAGCTATTCTCTAACGGTTTGGGGAACCGTGTCTCAGCTGCAGGGTCACCTATATATGATTATCCTCCATTTGTGCACTATCCTAGGTATTGACTGTTAGCGCCGGGACGATCATCTAGGGGATCTTTTTGCTTTTTGTCCATTGTCCACCATTCCCAGACAGCACAGACAATACCCTTTACTATGGCAGTATTTTCTAGCTATTCAGATAGACTCAATAGGAGGGACCAATATTTACATTCCTTCAAGTTTGATGATAATAAGAAATGTGAAAATAAAGACATATCAGATGATTTATCAGAATTATTTTACGAATTGGAGGATTTTTTGAAAATGGAGATGAGACACTGGTGGGACAGTGTCTCATTACAGGAATACATAGACCACAAACGAATTCCTAGGGGTCTGAGAATTAGAAAGAGTCTTTCCATTAATAACGATCCAGAACTACAAAATAAATGGAATGGGATATTGGATACTTGTTCCATGTCATTGATGAAGTTATTGGTAGAATTCAGAGAGGAAAAGGTAAAAGAAACTACAGAACAAATAGAAAATCTTAAGAAAACCCTAGACCCATATAAGGAGAGCAAGGAGTTCAAGGAAAGGGACTATGCTGTTAATAAAAGAATTGAAAAGTTTGAGCATGAATTGGTAGATAGGAAGACAAGGAAATTTGAGAGGGATAGGACAGACTATGAACTTGATCAGGTGAGGAATTTTAAAATTAACAAGATGCCCTATCCCATTTATAATGATAGGACCCCACATAGAGGAACATGGAAAGATAACAAAAGGGAAAACAGGATCCCCTATAGAGGGACCAGGAGAGATACGAATGGGGACAATAGATCACGATTTCATAAGAGAAATGTAAACCATTATAGAGAAGAGAACAGAAATAGGTCTAGGCATTTTAGTCCTGGAAGAACATATCACTCGACTCGTAGGCAGAATGAAATATCAACGGAGGCGAGAGAAGGGCAACATTCTGCCTGTGATTTAGGAGCCAGACCTAAAGAGAGAGATTCTGAACCCCTAAAAGATACTCACCATTTTTTAGGGAGGAGTCCGGAATGGAGAACGGACTTACGTCAGAATCCCTATCACGTGTTACATCAAAGAACACCCAAAAGAAGAAGAGAAGTAGAGGAAGGAGAGGACGGAGAGAACAAGGGAAGAAGGATGAAGATGAGATAGAGCATATGGGATTATTTAACCTTTCTAAAAAAGAACTTTGTCACGTACCAGTAAGGTTAAAACCGGATCCTAGTAGTTCAGCCGGGATTGGCGTTACTCTCGCTAGGGGCGCGGAGTCTAACAAGTGAAAGGTGTTCACCAGTGATTCCCGCAAGGGAATATGGGCTTTTGCGGCTTCCACTTGCAGGTCGCGGTCCCCTAAGGAAGTTCCCAGTGAACCACAATAGAGAGAGCGTAGAATCAATTAGGGATAAACTTGCCACTTGATCGAGATGATGCCGGTAATGTTTTAGCGACGTTGCCACTTGGGAGTGGAAATAGCAGGGAGATACTGCAACGTAGATACTCGGAAGTTGGCTTGCAGACGTAGAATATAGATGCCACTTGGGGGGTGGTGACCAGAGCTTCGGTAGCGAAGCCACCAGAGGTGGTGTTCCCAGAGGAATAGCGGCTTGGAACCTCGGAGAGGAGCAAAACACAGGAGCTGTATCCAATACTAGAGTCAGGGACTGACTGAAAGAACCAGCATTGAGTTCTGGTCATAGGGTTTAGATATAGTGCAGTTCCTATTAGGCAGCCAATAGAGGGCAGTGAGAGCACAGAAAATTACTAGACAGCTCTGCGCATGCGCAGAACACTGAGCGCTGAACGGAAGAGGGGAACAGACAGCGCTGGACGGTGGCAGCGGCGTGGAACCAGGTAAGTGAGTTTTGTTAAACAGGGGGGGATCCTGGTGGAGGAGACCTCCAGAGTCAGCGGGGACAGGCGCCGGCTCCCGCGGAGACAGCGGGAGTCCGGCGTGTGACAGTACCTCCCCCTTTAAAGGTGGGCACTGAACACCTAGGACCTGTTTTTTTCGGAAAACTGGAATGAAATTTTTTCAGCAGAAGAGGAGCACAGATGTCTGCAGCCCGTACCCAGGAGCGCTCTTCGGGGCCGTACCCTTTCCAGTCAACTAGATACTTGATTGTTCCCCTAGAACTCTTGGAACCCAGAATATGGCTGATCTCGAATTCATCAGTTTGTTGGAGGGAAAGAGGAGTAGTAGATGTAACGGGCACAGTGAATCGATTAATGATGAGCGGTCTCAATAGGGAAATATGAAAGGCATTAGCAATACGCAGAGTGGATGGTAGTCGTAACTTAAAACAAACCGGACTGATTACTTGAATGATCCTATAAGGACCAATGTAGCGAGGAGCCAGTTTCATACAGGGTACTTTAAGACGAATATTCTTTGTAGATAACCATACCTTGTCGCCAATCTTCAACAGAGGAACAGCTCTGCGTTTCTTATCTGCCGCTAACTTGTAGCGAGTGGAGGATTTTTTAAGTGCCTTCCGAACTCGAGACCAGATGGATAGAAAGTCCTGCCGAAGAGTGTTAACTGCTGGTACTTGGGTGGGAGGGAGGGCTGAAAATTCTGGCATGCGAGGATGGTGCCCAAATACCACGGAGAAGGGAGTGGATGATGTGGATTCATGAAAGGAATTATTGTGAACAAATTCCGCCCAGGGCAATAAATCCATCCAATTCCTCTGATTGGCTGAGGAAAATATCCTGAGAAACGTTTCAAGATCTTGGTTTACCCTTTCCGTCTGGCCGTTGGTCTGGGGATGATACGCGGAGGAGAATTTCAGACGGATGCCCAGAAGATGACAAAGGGACCTCCAGAACTTTGAGACAAACTGCACCCCACGATCCGAGACAATTTCCGCGAGACAGCCATGCAGTCGGAAAATCTCCTTTACAAAGTGTTGAGCCAGACATACTGAGGACGGAAGACCGATGAGTGGAACGAAGTGTGCCATTTTAGAGAAGCGGTCCACAATGACCCAGATGGTATTGAATTTATTAGCTGGGGGTAAGTCAGTGATAAAATCCATGCTAATATGAGTCCACGGTTTGGTAGGTAGTGGAAGAGGGTGGAGTAGCCCCTGTGGGACTTGGCGGGGGGTTTTGTTTTGAGCACAGGTAGGACAGGCAGCCACGAAATCTTTAACTTCAGAGTGGAAATTGGGCCACCAGTACTGTCGAGAGAGTAATTCTGATGTTTTACGGGAGCCAAGATGGCCTGCGAATCGTGAAGTATGGGACCAGCGTAGGAGACTCTTCCGTAAATGAGGAGGAACAAAAGTTTTCCCCTGAGGGGGAATAGGAGCTGGAGTTGTTGAAAATAATTTTAGACATTTAGAGTCCAAGATAGGACGTTCCGGCAAAGTGTCTGTTCCCAGATTACCTGGAAAAGCCCGAGATAATGCATCCGCTTTCTTATTTTTTATTCCGGGTTTGAAAGTGACCCGCAGATCAAATCGGGTAAAGAAAAGCGACCAGCGGGCTTGACGTGGATTCAGGCATTGGGCTGTCTGGAGATAGAGTAAGTTTTTATGATCCGTGAAGATCGTAACTGGATGACGAGCCCCCTCCAAAAGATAGCGCCACTCGTTTAGGGCCAATTTCATGGCCAGAAGTTCTTTGTCCCCGATGGCATAATTACTCTCTGCTGGCAGAAATTTGCGGGAGAAGAATGCACATGGATGGAACCTGCCTTGGGAGATTTTTTGAGAAAGGACTGCCCCCACACTGGCGGAGGATGCATCCACTTCTAGAAAGAAAGGAAGAGAAATATCGGGTTGCTGGAGGATAGGTGCAGAGGAAAAGGCTCTTTTGAGAGAATGGAACGCTTCCAATGCTTCTGGAGACCAAACCTGTGGTGTTGCTCCTTTACGGGTAAGAGCTATCAGAGGTGCCACAATAGAGGAATAACTAGCAATAAACCGTCTATAATAATTGGAGAAACCCAGGAAACGTTGAATGGCTTTGAGTGTGGTTGGTTGGGGCCAGTCGATTATAGCACGAACTTTCCCGGGATCCATTTGTAGGCCTGATCCAGACACTAAATAGCCCAGGAAAGGCAATTTAGAGGCCTCGAAAATGCACTTTTCCAACTTGCAGAATAAATGGTTGATGCGTAATCTGGAAAGAACTTCAGCCACATGTAGGCGGTGAGAGGAAAGGTCTCTGGAGAATATTAGGATAACGTCTAGATATACCACTACGTAGGAATATAGTAAATCAAGGAAGATTTCGTTAATAAAGCTTTGAAAAACAGCAGGAGCGTTGCATAGGCCGAACGGCATTACCAGGTATTCGTAATGCCCGTCCCGTGTATTAAAAGCCGTCTTCCACTCATCCCCAGAGCGTATCCGAATCAGGTTGTATGCACCGCGGAGGTCGAGTTTAGTGAAGATCCTCGCACCCTTGATGCGATCGAATAGCTCGGTGATCAAAGGAATAGGGTAGCGGTTTTTAATAGTGATGGTGTTCAAGCCTCTGTAGTCGATGCAAGGACGGAGTGCTCCATCTTTCTTCTTCACAAACAAAAACCCTGCTCCGGCAGGTGATGAGGAAGGTCTAATGAAGCCGCGTTGCAGATTTTCCCTGATGTAACGTGTAGTAGCCTCTGTCTCGGGTAGTGAGAGCGGATAGACTCGGCCTCGAGGAGGGGTTTTCCCCGGAAGGAGATCGATGGGACAGTCCCAAGGTCGGTGGGGTGGTAGACGCTCGGAAGAGACTTTGGAGAAGACATCCACAAACGAAGAATACTGGTGCGGTAGGATAACCGTAGTGGGTTCTGGAATTTGCGTAAAGCCGAGAGGCTTGACTGGTGTCAGGCAGTGGTGAGAGCATGCTGGGCCCCATGCGATGATTTGTGATGAGGGCCAATCCAGATGGGGTGAATGAAGATGGAGCCATGGTAATCCAAGGATGATTGGGCTGATGGTCAATGGCAGGACGAGAAAGGAAATTTTTTCCCAGTGGAGGGCCCCCACTTGCATGGAGATAGGTTTGGTACGTCTAAGAATACTGCCGTGAGGGAGACGGGAGCCATCGATGCCAGTAGTGGCCATGGGCCTCCTCAGCGCAACAGTGGGTAGCGCAAGTTGTGTTACTAACGATTGTGATATAAAGTTCTCAGCTGCTCCTGAATCCAACAAGGCTTTGGACGACCTGGGCCCTGAAAGAAGATGCAAGGTGACAGGAAAAGAACAGGTTAGATCTGGAAAAGAAGTTGGAGAGGAGGTAAAAGTCCCCAGACTGACCTCTCCAGTGCAGGCTAGGGTTTGTCGTTTCCCGAACGCCGGGTGCAAGAAACCAGGAGGTGACCAGAATCTCCACAATATAGACATAATTTGTTTTTCATCCTTCTCTCCCTTTCATCCGGAGTTAAACGGGAGCGCCCCAGTTGCATAGGCTCATCCGTAGACGTGGGTGGCTGAAAGCGAGGAGCTAGCCGGAGGGTAGTACGTCTAGGAAAGTCTTTCTCGGACGATCTTTCCCGAAGCCGGAGATCTACCCGGTTGCAGAGAGAAATTAATGCGTCTAAGGAGGGAGGTAATTCTTGAGTCGAAAGGGCATCCTTGATTTTCTCTGACAGCCCTTGCCAAAAGGCAGCGACAAGCGCCTCATCATTCCACTGGAGTTCGGAGGATAGAGTCTGAAACTCAATAACGTATTGAGCCACAGACCGTGAGTTCTGACGGAGTCTTAGGATGCTTGTAGCAGCAGATGTTACTCGTCCTGGTTCGTCAAAAATCCTCCGGAATGCTGAGGTGAAGGCTGTAACATCGTTGAGGAGTTCGTCATTACGCTCCCATAGAGGAGAGGCCCATGCTAGGGCTTGGCCGGATAGGAGTGAGACCATATAAGCCACTTTAGACCTGGAGGTAGGAAAATTCTGAGGTAATAACTCAAACTGGATGGAGCATTGATTTAAAAAACCACGGCAGGAGTTAGGGTCACCATCAAATTTGGAGGGATTTGGCAAACGCAGAGAGGAAGCAGCTGCAGGAGGACCCTCAGCGACTTGTGGTTGTGGTTGAATAGCCGGCTGAGGCGGAGCCACCTGTAGTGCGTCTAAACGGGTAGCCAGAGTTTGCAGACATTGTAAAAGTTGCATCTGAACCGCATCTTGGCGCTCCACTCTTCCAACCAAGTGTTGAAGCATATCCTTGGCGGAAGGTTCTCTATCAGGATCTGACATGGCTGGTTCTTAGTGTCACGTACCAGTAGGGTTAAAACCGGATCCTAGTAGTTCAGCCGGGATTGGCGTTACTCTCGCTAGGGGCGCGGAGTCTAACAAGTGAAAGGTGTTCACCAGTGATTCCCGCAAGGGAATATGGGCTTTTGCGGCTTCCACTTGCAGGTCGCGGTACCCTAAGAAAGTTCCCAGTGAACCACAATAGAGAGAGCGTAGAATCAATTAGGGATAAACTTGCCACTTGATCGTAATGTTTTAGCGACGTTGCCACTTGGGAGTGGAAATAGCAGGGAGATACTGCAACGTAGATACTCGGAAGTTGGCTTGCAGACGTAGAATATAGTTGCCACTTGGGGGGTGGTGACCGGAGCTTCGGTAGCGAAGCCACCAGAGGTGGTGTTCCCGGAGGAATAGCGGCTTGGAACCTCGGAGAGGAGCAAAACACAGGAGCTGTATCCAATACTAGAGTCAGGGACTGACTGAAAGAACCAGCATTGAGTTCTGGTCATAGGGTTTAGATATAGTGCAGTTCCTATTAGGCAGCCAATAGAGGGCAGTGAGAGCACAGAAAAGGACTAGACAGCTCTGCGCATGCGCAGAACACTGAGCGCTGAACGGAAGAGGGGAACAGACAGCGCTGGACGGTGGCAGCGGCGTGGAACCAGGTAAGTGAGTTTTGTTAAACAGGGGGGGATCCTGGTGGAGGAGACCTCCAGAGTCAGCGGGGACAGGCGCCGGCTCCCGCGGAGACAGCGGGAGTCCGGCGTGTGACAAACTTACTCTCTACCAGTCTAAATTATTGTCTAAGGGCCTGAATTTTGCTCATACGAAGGAGCCCAATATATTCAATCTATTTGTAGACCTAAACAAGTACGTCAGAACCCTTTGTAGGAAAAGATATTTTGCAACCAAGAATCTAAAGAGGCATTCGATCGAAGGAGTTCCTATTACCCTTGATTCGAATGACTTAAGCAGTTTAAACATCCTTGAAACTTTGTGGGAGGAAAACAGAGTAGAAAGTACGAATATTACCCCCATTTTTGATTTGAGTAGTGGCGGAGAAAACTCTTGGAAAGGGGAATCTAGTTCCCTATTCAAACGTAGTTCGAGTTTTTATCCTTTGAATCACAAGAGTCCAGCTATTACAATTTTTTATAATAGGACACTCCAGGACTTTATGTCAATATGTAATGAGATAAACAGAAAGAATAAGAAGCCTCTCAGTGGGGATAATACCCCCCAAATAGGTATCCCTCGGTACCATTCCAATTTACATCAGAAGGAGTTACAAGCTATTAAAGAGTTACCTAACGATACCTCGATAGTAATTAGATCAGCTGATAAGGGTGGGGGGGTGGTTATCATGGATCGGGAGCAATATATTCAAGAAGCCAATAGGCAATTAGGGGATTCTGTATGTTATCAGCCACTTCAAAAGGACCCTACCCAGACCTTCCAGTTGGAACTTAAAACTATGTTACTTAAAGCATTAAATGAGGAGGTGATATCTAAAGATGAATACCTATTTTTGTTTATAGAATATCCGGTGATCCCAATATTCTATCACCTCCCTAAAATCCATAAGTCCCTGACCGCCCCACCAGGACGCCCTATAATTTCGGGCATTGGTTCGCTTACATCGAATCTTTCTTATTATGTGGATTACCATCTACAGAGGTTTGTTCCACACTTGTCCTCTTATATAAAGGATACTATCCATTTTTTGAAAATAGTTAATCAATTGGAGTGGAAACCGGAGTATGGTTTCTTGACGCTTGATGTCCAAGCACTCTATACGAACATACCCCATGAGAAGGGATTAGAGGCGGTTAGAAGGACACTGGATCAAGATGCCAGCCTTGGTGGGGCCAAGCGGGATTTCATTTTAGATTCGATTAACTTTATTTTGACCCACAACTATTTTTTATTTGAAACTCGGTATTATTTGCAGATTCTTGGTACGGCGATGGGGACCAGGTTCACGCCGAGCTTTGCCAACCTTTATATGGGGCGAGTGGAGGAGGAGCTCATATGGGGGGGGCGGTTTGGCGCGAACCTGGTCCTATACGGCCGGTATATCGATGACCTCTTCTTTGTGTGGAAGGGTGGTCCAGATACTATCCTGGAATTTGTTGAATTTTTAAATAACAACACGTATAATTTGAAGTTTACCCATAATTTTAATAAATATACAGTCAACTTTTTGGATATCACAGTAACAGCTGATGGAAATAGAGTTGTAACTTCGAACTATAATAAGCCAACAGATGTATGTAACTATCTCCACTATAAGAGTGGACATCATCGTCCATGGGTGAACAACATACCCAGAGGCCAACTAGGTAGACTGAGGAGAAATTGTTCGGAAGATTCAGACTTTAAGACCCAATCTAATAGAATGGTTAACAACTTTAACAAGAGAGGATACCCTGATAATTTACTTAAGGAAGCTGTGTCCTATACTTCTACCTTAGATAGGAGTCTTCTATTAGAACCAACAGACGAAGGGAAAAATAGTAACAAATTTAATAACAATAATCCAGCCTTCATCTCTGTTTATAACACCAAATCTAGACAAATTGGTAATGCTATTAGGAAGAACTTTAACATCCTAAAGGAAGATAATATACTAAGGGACGCTTTGGATGATGCGCCCAAAGTGATTTTCAGAAAAAATATAGATCTAAAAAGACTAATAGCTCCGAGTATGCTAAAACAAGACAGATGTGAAAAAGACACTACATGGCTTCCTGATAGACCTAAAGGGTGTTACAAGTGTGGTAAACCTAGATGTTTAACCTGTGGCCACATTATCAATAAAACTACGAAGGTGCGATCAAATTCATGTGGAGAGGAATTTTCCATCAAACAGTTTGTTAACTGTGACACTACATATATTGTATATATGTTGGAATGTGGATGTCACCAACAGTATGTGGGCCGGACAACTAGATCCCTTAAAGCAAGATTCCGTGAACATAGACGTAATATCCTTAATGGTTTCCTGACACACAGTGTGTCGAGACATTATTCAGAAGTACATCAAAAAAATCCAGAATGCTTAAGAATTACGGGTCTTGAACAAGTTTTATCAACCGTAAGAAAAGGGGACAGGTTTCGGGAACTATGTCAATGTGAATCTTCCTGGATATTTAAATTAGGGACCCTTACTCCGAGAGGTCTAAATGAAACATTAGATTTCTGTGACTGAAATGGCTGTTTCATAAGAGGGAATTATCTAATATATGATTTATCAATATAATTCTATGATGTAGTTTCCAAGATACTGGAGGTGTCATTAGCAATTTCTTGCAACGAATGGGGGTACAGGTGTTTTTAAGGTACCACCAGATCCTTTTAGAAATCTATATATATATATTCATAATGTGTTTTATATGTTAACGATATAGTATATCCCCCTTTTTTTGTGTAGTAACATATAGACTGCAATATGGATTATATGGAATTAGGGGTAGTGCCAATCATGGATATTATAGCATTATGATCCTTCCCCCTCTCTATGTAGATAGGAGAGGATCTGGATGGATAGGGCTGGAGGTGTCGTAATGAAGTATTGGTTTTTAGAGGTACACAACAGTATGGTACCATAATAAGGTTTTATACACAGTGATACATGTGTCATAACATATTGTGTGAATAACAGCCCTATGAGCCATAATTATGATATCATATTTGTTGTTTCTTTCTTTTCTTTTTGTTTTGTATTATACTGTGTACTGACTAATCATTTTGGATCAGTTATAGACTGATATTGAGGTACATGTAGCATTATAGCCATTTCTTTCAGTAAAGGGACAATCATACACATTAGAAGAGGAGGAAGACTAACATACAAATGGATCCGGAGACATCTGAATGAATAATGTTTATTATATGAGCATAATCTATTGCCATTTGGAACTTTCATTAATTGATATATTAAATTTAATCTTGGCATTACTGGATCAGTTTACTTTAAGTTCTTGATTTCCGTGAGGGTAATCACGCCCATATACCTCTTAAATAGGAGCCAGCGGTATGGGATTATCAGCTTTGAGAAAGTCCTAGTTTCATAGGACGAAACGCGTCAGCAGGAATCTACTCTCTATCCTTGAAGCACAGCGCTGTGTGAAAAGTTTGGGACTTTCAAGGCATAAGCGAGTGGTATATCCCTTACCTAACATATGCTGCAATCAAATGGATACTATTTTACTATATCGGCTCCAGTGAGATCAAGGGGCGTTTACCTCTATACGGGTTAACGGAAGAACTTTTAACGTCTCGTGCACTCTCTGGATCACAGATCCGATCTGAGCAAGCTCTTTCGTCTATTATCCCCGGATATCCATTGGAATAGACTGCATTTACGCATTGGTGGCTTGGCTCCGCTTTATACTGTTTATTGAAGTTGGGTAAGTCCTATTCCACTTTAGAAATTCACAGGATGATATGAGATTGTCACAAACGGCAACACTCATTTAATAATGGTATGAACCACAAGCAACACATGCCATACAGGAGGTCCGTATATCAGACATTGTCTATGCATAAGTGATAATTCACTACATATCTAATTATCTGGATAGATTACCAAAGGAAAATATAAGAAAACTTTTTTCCTAATATTAATTACCAACGGATATGCGATAGTGATTCACTCTATGACTTTCGTACTAACGGATTTTTATACATTTTTTACTTTTTAATATATGAATTTTTGTTGGAATCATGCATGTATTCTCTTTTTGAACTATACCTCCTCCAGAGGTCCTTTTATAGGTCTATTGTACTCATGTACCATCTGTGTTTTTAGGGATATTCCCTAGTGTTACCAGAAAATAGCTCTGGTTGGAATCCGCCTTCTTTTTACAATTAATTTGCGAGATGGGAGACTCCCATTACCCCATGCATTAGATGGTTTGTCAATTGTATGCACCTTTGAGTGGAGATAAATGTCTCTTTTCAGCTTTATATGGTCTTTGTGTGTTGTTATAATATATACTATGTGAATAAATTCTGAATGGGAATTGATTATATTACGGATTATTTTTTATCTGATGTATTTGTAATCATTATTATAGGTGCCCCAGCGCTTGACCTACCCCTTCTAGCTATTCTCTAACGGTTTGGTGAACCGTGTCTCAGCTGCAGGGTCACCTATATATGATTATCCTCCATTTGTGCACTATCCTGGGTATTGACTGTTAGCGCCGGGACGATCCTCTAGGGGATCTTTTTGCTTTTTATTCCAGTGAAGGGGGGCTGCACGTGAAAAGTCCTGGATTCTGGAATGGGAAGAGGTGATTAGAGTGGAGGCGAGGCGGCTGTCATTGGCCGAGCGCAGGGAGCGGGTGGGAATGTGAATGGAGAGGAGGTTAGAGATATAAGGGGCAGTAGAGTGGGAGAGAGCCTTGTAAGTGGTGGTGAGGAGTTTGAAAAGAATTCTGTAGGGGAAGGGGAGCCAGTGTAGGGCAAGGCAGAGAGGGGAGGCAGAGGAGGAGCGGCGTGAGAGGTAGATGAGTCTTGCGGCCGCATTGAGTATAGAGCGGAGGGGGGAGAGACGGGAGTGGGGGAGGCCGGGGAGGAGGAGGTTGCAGTAATCCAGGCGGGAGATGATGAGTGCATGTATGATGGTTTTGGTGGCCTCCTGAGAGAGAAAGGGACGGATGCGGGCGATGTTGCGTAGTTGGAAGTGACAGGCTTTGGAAAGAGAATAATTGTGGGGGGCAAAAGAGAGAGAGGAGTCAAGGGTGACACCCAAGCAGCGGAGTTGGGTGACAGAGGAGATGGTGGTGTTGTTAACGACAATGGAGAGGTCATGGTGGGATGGGAGGCTGGGAGGAGGAAAGACAATCAGTTCCGTCCTAGTCCATGGAAAATGCATTGCTGCATAATTTATGGGAACCACACCATCTCTGTCCGCCGTTCCATTGGGAACTGCTGTTGTGCGGACAGGATGCAGACTTACCAAATCACTACATTCTGAACTAGTTGCTGGAATTGCTGTTGCAGTATAATGAATGTCCCCGTTTCTATATTATTCTCACTGATTTCAGCCGCTGCCCCTGCTGGTGGAACTGTTCCCTTTCCTTGTCCGTGTACTGCGTCTTGTATGTTACTGGCATGGGCAATGGCTAAAATGACTGTGAGTACATCTTCTTCTTCTAAAACATTACTTAAGACATCATACAACTTACTCATTACATTTTTAACATTTTGGTTTTGGCTGTACCTACCACCCCAACCGCATTTGGCGGCGAGGGCGTGAATGCACTTTTTTGCCATGCTTTGCAACGCTCACTTCCGTTGTGCGCGTGCTTTGCGCCATGCCTACCTCTGCTGAGCACGCGCTCCCTTGCCACGTGTACCCTTCTTGTTTCCACAATTTTAAACAGTCATCATGTTCAATTCTCGTTTTTTTGTTGATTTAATCAACCTTACTTTATCTCTAACATTATTTAACACCTCTGAGTCAAAACTACCTACATTTGGGAAAGGTTTCGCACACTCCCGGGTCATCTTGACCCATTTGTCGCAGTATGCCGTTGCATACACACCATATTTATTATGCATAACATACTTTGCCGAACCAACCGGCCATTCATTAGGCAGCACACAATTGGCCATGTCTTCTTGGCCCTGGACGATTTCAACAGGTACGTCCCCTCAACTCCACGCTACTGAGTACAACTGAACAATAACACGCAATTGTCAGTGTACTTACTGGAGAAACAACCTAACACAACTGGGATCAGACAAGTACCAACTTCGCAATACCCTGCTTTTCCTAGTTTAAGTACTTTACCACTGTTAGCAACCGATATCAATCAAGAATATCAGTGGTTGCAGCGTATTTCCTCCCACATCTCAAGTCACAATCACGGCTGCACAAAATCAACCATGCGGTCTGATCGCACCGCTTACAGATACTAACTATCAGTAAGCTTTGCGTATACTATTGGGAATGCCGCGAAAACCTGTTATTTTTGCTTCGAGTATACCTGCCATGTATACTCTGTGGTGTCTCTTTTTCCCCCTGTTCTTTGTTAAAACACTACACCACTTCACACAAAGGTCTCTTTATATCCTGCTCACCCTTAGAACAGAACCTTTGTTGTCAGGTCACCTTTTTATTGTGCCCCGTCAGACACACCTGAACCATAGCGCTATCTGTTTCCAACTGTATACAACGCTTTCCTGTCTCCTTTCAACTGTACTTACGCTTTCCTGTCTCCTTTCAACAGTACTTATATACCACGATTTCCTGTCTCCTTTCAACAGTACTCTAACCCTTATCTTTATGCATTCCATTCGCATACACGCACACACAACCTTTTGTTTTCTGCACAGAAAATAGTTTTTCTAAACAATGGTAATATCCTTTCAGAGGCTTAAACAAGTGATTATACTATGCATATATAACAGACTATGAACACGACTGTTTAAACACGTGGCAATAATACCGGAAGTACATATACACAATGCAATGCAATACCTTTTAAAAAGCAAAACAACAATAAAAAGAAACATTTTTCTTTCTCGTCCCTAGATTCAAGTTAGCGTTCCTTCAGATTATGCAACAACGGACATTCGGTTTCGCAACACAGAGTGAACAACAGATTTTGAACACATTGCGTTCTTTCCCATATGTGACACGTCAATCCACCCTTTGTTGAGGAACCGAAATCCGTAAGCGTTGCATACCTTCCGGTAACGTATCCTCTGCTGCGAGCCCTCAAATTATTAAAGTAATTCTTTCGTTTTCAAATAAGCATTGCATAAGTGATTGTATTGTGTTTCCAAAGCACAAAGTAATTTATTTTAACAGATGTAAAATTTATCAGTTCAATACATAATTATAAAACAGTACAGCCAATACCAAAAGATAAATACATACCGCGCTCGCTTGTGCTCGCTGCGCTCCCACTGGCACCTTCGAACAGTACTTCACTCCAGAATACTGTGGTCAGAAGAGACTGAGGCCAGTGCCAGCACAGCTATATTATATACACTCAGTGTTACAGAGACAACAATGCAGATGACGTGGCTTGCTTCTATAGGTCCAGACTTCAGGTGGGTCCAGTGTAAACAGGTCATAGGTTAGTTCAAACAACCCCCTCTAAGGCTGAGGGTCAACATACCAGATGATTCTCCAGCCCAGAAACCAATTTAATCTAGTCTATTTACACATTACAGTCAGTATCACTTTAAGTATTTATTCCCTAACATCACTAACTAGAGTGCAATCTCTTCGGCGAAAGAACTGGACAACTGCTGATGAATAGGGGATTAAAATTTCCTATAACCTGGACCTTAAATAACACTAAAGTGTACATATAATCATAATATATAAACTAATAATAAACTAAATACTATCTGCTCATAAATCACTGTGGAATGGAATCAATATAAATATGAAATATATAAATAACTAAATGTTGTAGTGCGAGTGTGTGCATGCATATTTTACCGCGTGATCGCACCATGCCATGTGTAGCGTGGCATACTGAGTGCAATCACACGATAAAACAATATTAACTAATATACTTTCGCTCATCCAATTATACGACTTAAACGTAATTTATACCTTTTTTAAACACCCCCCAAAAAATGGGATCCCTAATGTCAATTGAATCTAGCGTTTTTAATTATATTCGAAAAATGTTTTTTTTTCCGTAACGCAAAACATGAGGCAGATAAAGTAATTTGGTTTGGATTTTTGGATTCGGGAGGAAGAGTTACCTTAGGGGTCCAAATTTTGTGTCGATTCCTTAATAAACACCTGTAATACTTTAAATAAACTGGATAAAGAAGCTGCAATTAGTAAATTATTTAATACATTGAAAAATCAATATTTAATCAACTAATTGTCAGACAGTCGAGATATTTGGCAGAAAGAGTTGTTTTGACGTCCTCTCTTAACTAAAAAAATTTCATAGAAATCTGAGACGGGTGGTGGACAACCCTGGTTGAACTGACATGGAATGACCCATCATGCATTTTTTTCTGTGAAATCTCGGACGATTTTCAGTTTCTATTGAATCGAGGGCAAGTTTCTGTTTAATCTCCAGAGAGTTTGATCACTCCACCAGTGGCATAGGTGTTTTAAAATTGACACAAGTTGCCGCTGGATTTTAGAATGTCAAAATTGCAGGTTAATAAATATGATGACTTTGCACATAAAATCGCCAGTTATCTTGAGCAATTTACATTGATTTGAAATTGCTAAAAAAATATCACAGCATGATACATCCTAGTGTTTCTACCCTGTTGCATATCTTTGTGTCTTCTGCAAATAAGGCACACTTTCCCTTTAATACCAATTGCAATGTCACCAATAAAGATATTAAAAAGCACTGGTCCAAGTGCTGATCTCTGGGGTACTCCACTGGTAACCTTTCCCTCCAGTGAATGCACTCCATTTACTGCAACTCTGTTTTCTCTCCTGCAACAAAGATATTTTCCATGTAACTATCTTAAAATCCAATCCCAAGCTTTTGAGTATATTTAACAGACTGTAATGTGGGACAGTGTCAAAAGCCTCACTAAAATCTAGATAAGCTACATCTACAGCCCCCCTTGATCTATTACTTTAGTCACCCAGTCAAAAAGTCAATAAGATTTGTTTGATATGATCTCCCCCCAGTAAATCCATGCCATTTGGGATCCTGTAAATTACTGTATTTGAGATATTTTGCTACTCTTTCTTTTAAGAGTATTTACATCAATTTCCCTAATACTGATATAAGGCTCACTGGTCGGTAGTTGCTTGTCTCCTACTTACTTCCACTGTTGTGGAACAGGACTACATTCGCCGTTTTCCAGTCCTCTGAATTTACTCTTGTATATAGTGACTGGTTGAATAATTCTGTTAATGGTGTTACCAGCACCCGTTTAAGCTCTTTTAGTATCCTTGGATGTATCCCATCTGGCCCCATTTATTTATCCACTTTCAGTTTGGAGAGTTCTGTTAGGATACTGTTCTCTGTAAATGTACTTGCATCTACCTAATTTTTATGAATATACTTGTAACTTAACTATGGCCCTTCCCCTCTCTTTCTATAGTGAATACTGAGCAAAAATAATTATTATGGTGATCTGATATGTTTCATTGTCTCCCACAACAAGACTCCCACACTTTAACATGTGATGGCAGATTTATAGTTGGAGTAGAGCATGCCCTACATCAACTTTAAATATCAGTGTAAAAAAAGCTATCAAGTATTTGTGCACTACATAAAAAAACAGCTAGTATTTAACTTTTAAGCAAAATAATAAACTATTATGCACCCCTTGCATTGTAACATGGTTTGTCCAGCAGATAACTTACTCCTTTTTTGCCCTCTGTCTTTAATTTTATTATTCCTCCTTTTGTTTGCCTCCTTTCACTTATTTACCTACTGACTGGGTCATTTGCTCTTCAGCTTGTGCCTTTGCACATCTGATTACCTTCTTAATTTGGGTAGACACTACTGAAAATTGCTCCTGATACAATATAGTTAAGGATTTTATCAACAACTGAAAAAGAAAAAGCCCCAATCAGCATGCCGATTCATGTATACACACTAAACGCGTTTTACAAGATTTATCTTCAGATCTGAGTTCTTCATCTGTCATAACCATCAGCTGAAAAGATTGTGACTCTGCACACTCCATACAGATCTATGGACACTGACAGTTGTGAGTGCATACACACTGCAGAATCATTCAATTGAATGAGATTTTTAGTCCGGTTTAAAAATCAAATCAAACAATACAATGCACATTGGAACGATAATCAGTCACCGTTGGAGCGTACACACAAATGCAATTTCAGGCCAAATGGTTGTTTATCGTGTAATTGGCTGATAGTTGGCTAAAAAACCTGTAGTGTGTACTCAGCCTTAGCCTCCTACTGTCTAACAAGATAAACCTCTTTGTCTTCATTGTTCTGAATCTGCTTATATTTCCATATAGGCCATCTTTTTTGCTTTCACAATACTTGCCACTTCTCTTGCAAACCACACTGGCTTCCTTTTCTTTGTGCTTTTCCTAACCCTTTTGATACAAAGGTCTGTTGCTTTTAGAATTGCACTTTTAATTTTTTCCACCTCTCTTCTACTCTGGCAAAGAGTCACTTACAAATTTTCCCATCTCTGCAAAGTCTGCCTTTCTATAATCTAACATTTTTGTTTTTGTGTGATATAAGTCAGTCTCTCTCTTTATACTAAACCATACTGCTTGATGGTCACTGGATCCTAGGTTCTCACCCACATTTAAGTCAGATATTCTATTACCATTTATAAGTATTAAGTCTAATATTGCGTCTTTGCGAGTGGGCCCCCTCACCAATTGCTTGAGGGATGCTCCCTGCAAGAAGTTCACAATGTCCCTACTTTTAGTGAATCCCTCCCTCTCTGACCTGGTGGTCTATATATCACCCTAGTATGAAGGTTACCCTTCTTCTCCATTTCTATGGTCACTCAAAAGGTTTTTCTTCAACACGTTGTATTAAAGTAGTATTTATGCTTTTTTTTCACATACATTGCTACCCCTCCTCCAATTCTTCCCAGTCTGCATTTCCTAAATAAAGTATATCCTGATATAGCTATGTCCCAGTCATGATTTTCATTGCACCATGATTTGTAATGCCAACTGCAAGCCAGGTATTATCACCCAACATCAGAGCCTGATTTAACTAATTCTCTTGTGGCTGAATGAATACGAATCCCTACAGCCATGTTCCAAATCATAATGAAAAGCCTTCCCAGAAGTGGAGGCTTTTATAGCAGCAAAAAGGGGTCCAACTGTTAAATAAGCACATATGGATGTGATGTTCGGGTGTCCACATATTTTTGGCAATGCAGTATATGTTTACAAGTGTAGTGAGAAAAGCACCAGGGAAATTGTTGAGGGCAGATATGTACACTATATGAACAATTTTCAGGCGCATGACCATTACTCTAACAGGGACTGTAATGACATTGTATTCAAATACATATACTTTAATATGGACTTGGTCCCCCTTTTGCAGTGATAACAGCTTCCACTCCTCTTGTAAGGCTTTCCACAAGATGTTGGAGTGTTTCTGTGTAAATTTGTGCCCATTCATTCTGTAGAGCATTTATGAGGTCATGCACTGATGTTGGGCGACAAGGCTCCTAGCTCGCAATCTCTGTTCCAGTTCATCCTAAAGGTGTTCGATGGGGTTAAGGCCAGGGCTCTGTGTGGGCCAGTCAAGTTCTTCCACGCCGAACTCATCAAACCATGTCTTTGCAGTCCTTGCTTTGTGCACTGGGTCACAGTCATGTTGGAATAGAAAAGGGTCTTTCCCAAACATTTGCCACAAAGTTGAAAGCATAGCATTGTCCAAAATGACTTTGTATGCTGAAGCATTAAGATTGCCCTTCACTGGAGATAAGGGGACCAGGCCAAACCCTAAAAAACAGCCCCATACCATTATCCATCCTCTATCAAACTTCACAGTTGGCATAATGCAGTCAGACAGGTAACGTTCTTCCAACATCCACCAAACCCAGACTCGCCCATCTGACTGCCAAACAGAGAAGCTTGATTCGTCACTCCAAAGAACACATTTCCACTGTTTCACAGTCCAGTGTCGGTGTGCTTTACTCCACTCCATCTGACGCTTGGCATTGGTCTTGATGATGTGAGGCTTGCATGCAGCTGCTCGGCCATGGAAACCCATTCCATTAAGCTCCCACTGCACAATTTTTGTGGTTACATTAATGTCAATGGAGTTCAGAACTCTTCAGTCTTGAAATCAGCAGAGCGTTGACAACATTTATGCACCATGGGTTAGATGTACTAAACTGTGGGTTTGAAAAGGTGGAGATGTTGCCTATAGCAACCAATCAGATTCTAGCTGTCATTTTGTAGAATAAACTAAATAAATATACAGCTAGAATCTGATTGATTGCTTTAGGCAACATCTCCACTTTTCCAAACCCGCAGTTTAGTAAATTTACCCCATGTGCCTTAGCAGTCATTGACCACGCTCTATGATTGTGCTTTGAAAAGAACTTCCCATAGATTGTTTTTGACTGTAGGAAGAACTGTTGTAAGGGTAGGTAATGTACAGTAAGGGTGTCCAAGTCCTGGGTTTATCTTTTTTAGTAAAATAATTTTTTATTGAAAACCACTCATGTAACATATAGAAATATATCATAACAATAAGTGGAAATTATTAAAGGGAAATGACATTGTATTAATTGATTATTGAACAGCATGTAAAGTATTCCTCGTATGTTAAATATTAAGCTAACGAGTTATCAATTCAAAGTCAGTTATATCATGTAGGTCACTATCTAATATGTTAATTTAAAGTGTGTCAAAGTTAAATAATTGGATGAAGGTGGTAATCGATATTTTCTTTACACTACAATCAGTTGCGATGCGATTCATATACAACATAAATTTTATAACATTTAAATGTGTTTAATGTATTTTACAAACTTTTCATATAAAATATAATGTGGTGACAAAGCTAAAGAAAAGTTTCCGCCATCTGAAATACATCGAGTTTGATATCACTCTGTTTGCAATTTTATGAGAATATTTCCAGGTGTTATTTGTGTAGCATTCGAATCTTGAGAACCCAAGTTATAAACAATATCACTATTTCGCACACCAAATAGCTAGTACACAGGGGTCATAAAAAAACAGTTATACAGGTCTAGAGGCAGGAGCCTGAGGAAAAGACAGTTGGCAGTTTCAAAAACAATGACCAGAGGAATCCACTAATGCCACATCGATTAAGATAAAGAAAATTTTATAGACTTAAATAGATCAGAGTCAATGAAGTTCAACCAATTACACCATGTAGTATAATAATCATCCAGTTTGTCATTTGAGGAGAATATAATTTCATCCATGTTTTGCTAAAATTCTATCCTGGTGAATAATTCCCCTATCATCGGAGGTACATGGGGATTCCAGTGAACTGGAATTACCGCTTTAGCAGCACAGTTTAGATTAATTAAAAGAGATTTTTTTGTATTGGGAAATTGGTATTCCTTTTTTTTTGTAGAAGCCAAAAAGGAGAGTCTGAGATGTCCCTCCCAATATATTTTTAGTGTGAGTAATTACATTGTTCCAAAAAATGCATATTTTAGAACATTCCCACCATATATGAATAGGTGTACCTATCGCAACACCACATTTCCAACACAAGTTAGTAACTGCAGGACAGAATTTAGCCAAAAGATCGATATCATCTAGTCAAAACTGTAAATTGAGTTTCTACAGCTAATACATTTGTTGAAGATGCTTGGGCGGCACAAAAAAATATGTAACCAATCATTTTCCTCAATTACTTCATCTAGATCTCGTTCCCACGATCTAAACAAATTTTCCATTAGAAATTTATAAATCTGAGATAATAAGTGTGACATGTAGTAGATTTGAATATGGACTGAAAAGCGGGAACACCCTGCTAACATCTTTATGTATGTCATTTGACATCAGAAAATGTTTTATTTGGAGATAGCACCAAACCTCAGAACTTTCTCAATTGCCATTTAGTTTGAATATCACCAAATGAGAACACAACCGATGAGGACACCAGCTGGTTGGCATGCAAAGATTCCCACCTGCTTCCATTGTAAAATGCTCTATTCCGGAAGTCTCAGAGGGAAGTCAGAATTTGCAAATAAAGGTGTTAAAGGTGAGATTGGGGAAGAGATAAAAGGTAATTTCCGTAATCTCTCCCAACTAAGTAATGTTGGGCCTATAGTTGGATGTTGTAAAATGGAGAATCCGCAGAGTCAAGGGTATATTTCATTTGGGAATTGAAGGAAATCATCTTCAATAGTTACCCACTGTTTATCACTATGCAGTTTAGGCCTTCCACAACTTTACTAAGCATAATGGCATCATAATATGTAGTGAAATGGGGGAGTTGGATTCCCCCTAGTTGTTCGAGTCTATAAAGAATTTTGTGACAAAGCTGGGGTTCTTTCTGCACCAAACAATGTCTTTTATAATTTGGTGTAGACTTGAAAAGCAGGATTTTTGTATATGTATGGGTAGAGAATATATTATTTGTGGGAGAATATTCATTTTAATAGTGCTAATCCTCCCCATCCAGGAGAATTCCCTCTTCCGCCACCTCCTCATATCCTCACAAATCTTACATAGTAAGGGAATTTATTTTGAAAAAGTTGTGCGATATCTCTATCAATGATTTCTCCTAAATATTTCAGATGGCCTAGGTGCCATTTGAATGCAAAAGTATGTTTGAGGCCTTCTATCATAAGGAAAGGGCAAAAAATATATAAAGCTACATATTTAGAATAGTTCATTTTAAAATTTGAATAATTGCCAAATTTTTTAAATTTGCCTACCAAATTTAGGAGAGCAACAACCAGATTTGTAATCATAGCAAGGAGGTCATCTGCGAAGAGAGCCACTTTGTGTTCTGTCTTTCCAACTGTAAGTCCAAAATGTTATGGTTCTCCCTGATGACTTTCACCAAAACCTCCATGCAGAGGATAAAAATAATAGGTTAAACTTTGCAGCCTTGCATGTCCCATTTGTAATTTCAAAGGTTCTGATAGGACGCCATTTATTTTGATATTAGCAGTAGGGTATTTATATAGCACTAAAATTCTATGAAAGCTCAATTGACTTAATCTCATGTGTGTCAGTACCCCTTGCATAAATCCCCAGTTTATTCTATCAAATGCCTTTTCGGCATATTTAGAAAGCAGTTTGGAAGGAATTTTGGAATTGGAAGCTACATGAATTAAATATATTACTTTGGTGGTATTGTCCCGGGCTTCACGACCAGGAACAAACCCCACTTGGTCTGAGTGGATCAGATTAGGAAGGAGAGTTTTCAGTCTATTTGCTATTATTTTTGCATACAACCTCACATCCACATTAAGTAAAATGATTGGTTGGTAACTAGGACACAGGGACGGGTCTTTCCCCTCTTTGGGTATAATTGCGATATGTGCCTCAAGAGAATGTTTAGAGAAATGGGTATTTTCTGAAATGGCATTAAAGGCTCGTATCATCAGGCGGATCAGTAGCTCCTTGAATGTTTTGTAATATATGATGGTAAATCCATGTGGACCAGGGCTCTTCCCATTCGGGGAGGATTTGATAGCTTTCACGAATTCTTCAGATGAGAAGCGTTGCTCTAGGAAAGATTGATCATTCTAAGAGAGGGTGGGGAATTTGACCTCTGCTAGGTAAGCAGCCATCGCAATTAGTTTAACTTCTTCCTCTGGGAGGTGTTGATAAAGGTTGTATAACTTGGTGTAATAAGAGTGAAACACAGTAACAATGTCAGTAGTCAAATTACATTCTCTGCCTTGCTCGTCTTTTATAGAACTAATATAAGTCATAGTTCTTTGAGCCCTCAGTGCTCTGGCAAGGAGTGTGCCTGGTATATTTCCCCACTGAAAAAAGTGAGTGCGACACTTATGATAATATAATTTGACCCTGTCGTTGAGGAGTTTGTTTAAATCTGTCCAGGTCTCTGTCAGTTCTATCAAGGTTGTTTCTGATAGGGAGGACTTATGTCTAGTTTCTAAATCTTTGTGTTTTTGTAGAAGTTGTTCTTTATAAGCATCTTTTTCTTGCCTCATAAAGGAGCCTAACTGAATCAGCTTGTCCCTGAGGACACATTTGTGAGCTTCCCAAACTGAGATCTTAGAGATCTCTGTAGTGTCATTTAGAACGATATATTCCTCTATCGTCTCAATCAACTGAGTTTTACAATATGAGTCCTGTAGAAGAAGTTCGTTTAGTCTCCAGAAACAATGCCTAACATTAGGATGGTTAATTTGAATAGTTAGTGAGACATGGGAGTGATCTGACCAGTTGGAATTACCTATTATAGATTCTAACGCCAGATGAAGGAATCAATGGGAAATAAAGAAACAGTCTATACTGGAATAAGTTCCGTATAAATGTGAAAAAAATGTATAGTCACGATTTTTGAGGTGCCATATGTCGACCAGCTGGTGTCCATGGAGAATGCGTCTTACCTCATGGTAGAGTTTCTGAGGATGTCTCGGTACTTGACTAGAAGAGTCAAGAACTGGATTAAGAGTCTAGTTTAGGTCACATCTTACTATTAGAATGCCCTCTACGAGTGCCTCTGCCTGATCCTGTTACAACTCTGTCTGTTGTTTGTACCTAGCAGCAGTGCCTCATACCACCAGAGGTGCTGCTGTTCTATTCCTGAACTCTTCTACTTGCCTGAAGGAGTTAATCTTCTTGCATTATGCCTGATTAGAACTGCACCTGTCACACTGCTTTAGGTACTTGCCTCTAGCTGTGCTCTGTGCAGTTCATCCATTTGTTCCTGGCTGCTGCTAACCTGCTCCTGTGCTGTTTGGTATATACCTGCTGAACTGAACTTCTGTGTATGACCCCTGCCTGTACCTTGGACCTTGCCTGCTTGCCTGAGACCCCGAATTGTTTGCCTGTACCTTGGACCACGCTATTTTGCCTGTTGCCCTGACCTTTTGGACAGACTTCTGGACCTCGCTAATTTGCTTGATCTCTGCCTGGCTATTTGGATTTGTTTGTCTGATCACTGCTTGATCCCTGGACTCTGTCTGCTTTCCTGGACAGCCTTGTGCCTTCTGGACTGGGGTAACACTTATAATACCTGTTGCTGCCATTTTTACTATACAGTTTTCTTAGGAACCTGTTCTTATCAGTGGATCTGAGTTATCTTTGTTTGTGTATTTACCTGAATAAAGACACTTTGCTTTACACTTCTGTTGCTCTTCGTGAATGCACTGGGATTCATAACAGATCCATCACATTCTCCAGAAAGGTCAATTGTCTCTGATTAGGGGCATAGAGGTTAACAAAAGAGTATATTTGGCTATACAATGTACACCTGATCAAGATTGTCCTACTCACCACCAAACTAAATTTCTGAATTGCAGTAAAAGGTAGGCATTTGAATAAGTGTACAGCAACTTCCATGGTCTTTTCTTTACTATTATTGCTAAAATAGGATAAGGGAAAGTGATGATTGTGAAATTAAGGAGCATTTCCCAGCTTAAAGTGAATTTAAGTCTACATAAAATGTATTTTTACAGTTGCTGCTGATTCTAAAAGTGGGTTTCTTTTAAGTACACTTGGTTTCAGCTGTATCATTTGCACCAGCTACAGGGCAGGTGTAAGTGCCAACTCATAGTGATGACTTGCATAGTATATTCTTTGTTTGAAAAAATACACATATAGGTGCCTCTAGATAGCTCAAAACATATGTATATGCCATATTTTGCATAAAATCGCTCTGCACATGTCCAGAACTGGACCATGTGCCGGTAAATGCAGAAACATCCAATTCACCCTTAAAACAGCCTAAGATTTCAGGTGCGGAACGGGGAGGGAAATGGGTATATGCTTGTAGTTAACATACAATAAGGGCATGCCAAGCTTGAGCTCACGCAGCATCGCCCAATTCAGACTTTGGGCATGTGAAAGGTACTTGTTTTTCTGTCTTATCGCTTGCACCAGCTACAGGGCAGATGTAAGTAGCAAGTGGTAGTGATGTCGGTTACATATGCATGCTAGTACACATTTGCAATCAGCAGCAACTGTACAAATGCATTTTATGTACAGTAGACATTAATAATCTTAATAAATGTATTTTATGAGGGAGGGATGGGGAATAAAACTTGCTTTAATGTTTTGTCATTAATGACTATATTATTAACAGGTGACATTAATTGAGTACTTTTTTTTACTCTGTGTGTTCTGCTGGGACTTTATATTCCACATGTGTACTGGACATATCCTAACAAAAAACATTCCTTCAGATTCGCTCCTTGTTGAATACGGACATGCGTATGCTCGAATTGAAAAAACACCTCAATTTTCGTTAATTTTTTGCGTCCCTAAATGAATCAGACACTGTATATAGAGTAAGCATTAAGAACATCTTAATTCATGTACTTAATGTAAAAAAAATTATAACAAAATATTATTTTTAAACCAACCATATCTTCATTAATGATTATACTGTTTAGAATTTTTCATTTATTTTATAAAATAATTTTTTGTATGTGCAATATAGGTCTGATATGACCTATATTGCACATATGTGTGTGTGCATAATATATTCTGTTTTGTCTGTTAACATATGGTAAGTGCCGTTTTGGCAGAGTGTACTTACAGGCAAAAGCTTTTGTAGGATGGTTTGGTGTCAAGCCAGCAAAGAAGCCATTTCACTCTAGGAAAAACATCAGGGACGGACTCATATTCTGCAAAAGGTATACAGGGATTGGACTGCTGAGGACTGGGGTAAAGTCATTTTCTCTGATTAATCCCCTATCAGATTGTTTGGGGCATCTGGGAAAACGCTTGTCCAGAGAAGGAAAGGTGAGTGCTACTATCAGTCCTGTGTCATGACAACAGTAAAGCATCATGAGACCATTCATGTGTGGGGTTGCTTCTCAACCAAGGGAGTGGGCTCACTCACAATTTGAACACAGCCATGAATAAAAAATGGTAGCAAAACATAGTTCAAGAGCAACTTCTCCCAACCATCCAAGAACAGTTTGGTGACAAACAATGCCTGCATGATGGAGCATCTTGCCATAAGGCAAAAGTGGTAACTAAGTGGCTCGGAGATCAAAACATCAAAATTTTGGGTCCATGGCCAGGAAACTCCCCAGACCTTAATCCTTAATCCCATTAAGAACTTGTGGTCAATTCTCAAGAGGCTGGTGGACAAACAAAAACCCACAAATGCTGACAAACTCCAAGCATTGATTAGGCAAGAATGGGCGACAATCAATCAGTATGTGGCCCAGATTGATTGACAGCATGTCAGGGCAAATTGCAGAGGTCTTCAAAAAGAAGGGTCAACACTGCAAATATTGACCCTTTGCATAAACTTAATGTAATTGTCAATAAAAGCCTTTGACACTTATGAAATGTTTGTAATGTTACTTCAGTATACCATAGCAACACCTGACAAAAAGGTCTAAAAACACTGAAGAGGCAAACTTTGTGAAAACCAATACTTGTGTCATTCTCAAAAATTTTGGTCATGACTGTACATTTTTATTACATTTATTTAGTGGATAGTCCATGTTCATTAAGCAAGGTATAATCATTTGTTAGCCATTAATTTGTATGGTTATTATTGTTAATATGTTTTCATCATAGGCTGGATCTGTGCAGGTTCAGGATGGCAGAGATATATGTCACAATGGAGCCCTAACTAATGATAAATGCTCTAAAATAAGGCAACACTTGTTTGTGTAAAATTTACAATAGCTGATGTTAAAGCCAAACACATGAGAAGTAATTTTGATTGAGCCTGTCTCTGACCTACCTATCACCCTCTGTATCACAAGATCTGATGGCAAGAGCTCCCCTGTTTGCTCACTGTTTACTGCATTTGGTATGGGCTATTTCATACTTGCCTACTCTCCCAGAATGTCCGGGAGACTCCCTAATTCTGGGAAGGTCTCCTGGACTCCCAGGAAAGAAAGTCATTCTTGTGCAGGATTGGAGCCTACATTACACGATTCATGGTAAATCTCATCATTTTGGACCAGTCCCCCTGTCAAAACGCCGCTTATGCGTAATTTTTGTAGCAGGGGTGGGGCAATAATTATGCGCTTCACCGTGCCCTGCCCCTCCGTTCTCACAATTCATCTTCCCTCTGGGATCTCCCTGAGGGAAAGAGTAAAAGGTTGGTAAGTATGGCATATTTTGATTAAGGGCCAAATTATGCAGCTTACAGCAAGCCAACAAGATATCCGCCACCTTGGCAGGGACATAGAGAAGCACCCCACTTGAGCTTGCAAGAAACCTGAATCTGGTCTTCAATAGTCCAAAGGTAGATTAGATCACCAATAGTGGGTATATATGTGCCTAATTATATCTGTGCTGGGTGTCTGTGGAATCAACAAAAGTGTGTTTAACCAGGTGTGACATCTATACCCTGATTCACCTAAAGTGTCACACAAATTACATTTATTACATAATCAGACAGGTTTTGGGCCATTTTTATAAATATCGTAGGCCTGAATAAGCTAATGCTTTGTGACTTTTGCATTCTCCTTTATCAGAAAACAAAATGCAGCGCTATCGACTCAGCTAGCGTGATGGAAAAAATATAAATTGGTTAATCAAAAGGAATAGTCACGAATCATTGTATCAATAGTACATTTATTATAGCATAGTATCATGTCAAAACAATAAACATATATAAATAATCATAAATATAAATATAAAACCACAAAAATATCATAGGTTAACAAGTATGGATATGTCACAATACACTCCGATCGGAAAGTATGTAAAACAATTATACATGTATAGAGCTCTTAGCGCTATTAGAGCTTACTAATACCTGTGACTATTATAGTGTATAAAAAAATCACAAAAATATGAATGTTAGTTTTGTGATTGGCCAATCATGTGATTTTTTTTTATACACTATAATAGTCACAGGTATTAGTAAGCTCTAATAGCGCTAAGAGCTCTATACATGAGGCAGCACAGTGGCCTAGTGGCTAGCACTTCTGCCTCACAGCACTGGGGTCATGAATTCAATTCCCGACCATGGCCTGTGTGGAGTTTGTATGTTCTCCCTGTGTTTGCGTGGGTTTCCTCCGGGTGCTCCGGTTTCCTCCCACACTCCAAAAACATACGGGTAGGTTAATTGGCTGCTATCAAAATTGACACTAGTCTCTCCCTCTCTGTCTGTCTGTCTGTGAATGTGTGTCTATATTAGGGAATTTAGACTGTAAGCTCCAGTGGGGCAGGGACTGATGTGAATGGGTTCTCTGTACAGCGCTGCGGAATTAGTGGCGCTATATAAAAATAAATGATGATGATGATGATGATTATGAATTGTTTTACATACTTTCCGATCGGAGTGTATTGTGACATATCCACACTTGTTAACCTATGATATTGTTGTGGCTTTATATTTATATTTATATTCATGATTATGTGTTTATTGTTTTTAACATGATACTATGCTATAATAAATGTACTATTGATACAGTGATTCGTGACTATTCCTATTGATTAACCAATTTATATTTTTTCCATCACGTTAGCTGATTGGGTTGATAGCGCTGCATTTTGTTTTTTAGTTTACTTATGGTTCATAGAGGGTTTGCAACCTTCTTTATTGCGGCTGCTTGACCATTAGGCTGCTTTGTGTTTGCATTTTTTATATATAGGCGCCTTACCAATGGTATATTTTTTTCTTGTAGAACTCCCTTATCAGAGTCACCTCTATTTATCTGGAAGACAATTTTTAAGATTTCACTCATCTCTAATTATTAACTACACAAAGCTCTACATATCCATTTATGTATACTATGTGCTGTCAAACATCTTTTGCTTGGAGTGCCACACATGTTTAATGATGAAAAAATACATAATGTGATAAACCTCATATCTAGATTTAAAAAAATAGAATTAGCAACCATTGATATATCAATAAATATTTTTTATTTGCATACTTCATGTGTTAAGTGCAGTGTTGCAAATGTTTTGACACTATTCCATAATAATTCTAGTATTGAATTTGTAAAATAAATCATGCAAAATCCAATTTCTCCTCATTCTTCATTTATTTGATTTCAGACAATTTGTCCTTTGAATGGAGCTTAAAACAATAGTTTATTGTAGCATCTGACCTAGAGTTGAAGAAAAGAACAATATTAAACAATTTGCATGCATTTGCATTGAATTCATAAGTTTGAAGTTATTTGCACATTCTAATTTCTAATTTAGGTTGGTGTTAGACAAGTGCTGAATGCTAGAGCTGTTCCAGCTAAAAAGTCACCAGCATAGCTGTTTTAGAAAGTGAAGTGAATGGTGAATGCTCCTCTCCTTTCACACAGGAACAATTATACTCCTAAAACATAGTTTAATAGTTGAATTGCTCTCATGTGATAACTGATGAATGTTCCCCCTTCAGTTAAATATGTTAGCACAGAAGCGATTGAGCTGTATGAACTGTTAGCACTTTTCTAATTGGAAAAGAGCGAGCACTTAAGCAGTGTTTCTCAAACCCATTCCTCAGGACCACTAACAGTGCAGGTTTTGACAAGATAAATAATTATACCACCTGTGTATCTGTTACAATGTGTTAGTCAGTAATGGATACACCTGTGCTAAAGCAAGGAGATCTAGAAAACATGCATTGTTAGGGGTCATGAGGATCATATTTAAGAAACACTGCACTTTGTGTGACAATTATATGAAAAGCACTGTCTGGCCATAAGTATATTGCTAAAGGAGATAGAAAAACATGTTTTTGCAGAACAAATGCACACTGCTGCTTGCAGAATATTAATTCATTGATTTTAGAATTGGAGTCATTGCAGCGCAGTGGTGGTGGCCCAAATGATTCAATTCATTGAGAATGGAGTCATTGATGTCCCCATTCTGTCCACTTCACTAGGAAGTGAGTGGGATCCAGAAGACAGACCTGCTCTCCTGGGGTTCAGAGAACTGCATGAAATTCAGAGTCTCCTGGACATTCCGGGCGTGTAGGCAAGCATGATAAATATATATATATATATATATATATATATATATATATATATATATATAAACATTTGCACTTAAAGACATATTGTGCATTCTTTGACATTGTCTGCTACTGCTTAACAGCTAATTTTAAGCAATATCATTGTTTTTGCCGTTATTAGATAAGACGTTCTCCATCTGCAACTCTTCCCTTCCATACTGCATATAGAAGTACTTTACTTTATTACCAGACATTTGTTTAGTAGAATGGAATTTAAAAAAGAGAACATCAAGGGCCACTGTATGTAAAGTTTCTCGCACTAAAATATTTTTATCCAAATATAGAAAATAAGTTGTATTTATGAACTTTGTTTTACATAGAGAGCATGTTACACACATCCCTCTATGGACTGACTCGTGTGTCACTCCTGTAATACACCGAAAATGATAAAGCTTGAATGGCTGGTAAAATAGAGATTGTTCTTCTCAATGGCAAACAGTATTGCCAATACACACAAAACAGTACTGGACAGGGAAGAATAGGATGCCAAGGTAAAGGGTAAGGGTTAATTAAGATCTTACAAATTAATGCTTACACTATGATACTTAATTCAACTTTAAATACAGGATCACAACATTTTTAATAAAACAGTGTCTCCAATAATGTATTGGCTTTTGTTATATTGTCATGTACCTATTTTCTTAACTCTATTTATATTCCTATTTGATAATATAACTTGCAAATTACTGTTGCTAACTTTTTTGCTGTTTTCTGATGTAAAGGAAAGCATATGCTCAAGTTTCTACTTGTGAGATGGACATTTTAGCTAGTATCTACCAATTCAATTTAGACAGATAGTTGTCAGACTATTATACCACTCCCAATCATATTCACAACAACAGAATTAGGTATGCAACTACTAGTAGTACTAAATTAGTACTGTTGAGAAGATTAATATTTTTAATCTTGTTTTCCACTAAAACAGGGCAGAAAACATATATGTGTTTGATATTAATATTATGGAGAATATGACATTAAGCAAAAAAATAAATAAAGAACTAAACTATAATCTATTTTCATTATAATTAAATATACACCACTAAATTAACTTACAACGCTCTTCTGGATGTAAAATACATATTCTTATAGAAACATTGTAACATCCTCACTGTACTACAGTCATGTACTGCAGATAGGGAGAATCCCAAGATGTCAAATAAGAACAACTGCTGTTCAAGGATGGATTTCTGGCATAGCCAATGAGGAGGCTGACGAATACTGCTCCAATACTAGCACCATAACCACCCACACCAACTGTGGCAGCACCAGCATCAATGTACTGCCAACAGCACTGGTCTGGAATTACCTCAAACCCAACTAAATACATGGTTTGTGTACCCCAATGTGATAAGCAACTTTTTATTCCCTCACTGACCTCACCCCCTCATGTTATGTTGTTCAGTTAACTGCCTCCCATAATTTTATTTAATTAATTGGGTTATTATTATTATTATCTTTTATTTATAATGCACTGATATATTATACAGTGATATACATTAATGGGATCATGCCACAAAAATAAATTGCATACTATGACATGGAGCAGAATGTAAAGATGGCCCTGTCAAAATAAACTTACACTGTAAGAGTGGGGGTGGGAGGGGGGTACTTGATACATAAGGTAATTATCTTTGCTTGTTTCCAGAAAACCCATCACCACAAAGTAATAATCAATTCAAACAGTTAAATAACCAAGTCCACCCTAAAGGATAGCTATGTGGAACTCACAGTACATGTATTACAGCTATACATTGGCCATATAAAATTGCTTTTCATTCAACCAGAAATCTCATTACACTTTGATGTGCTACTTTTCAAAGGGATAAATAATAAAATTTAGTATAATCTAAATAAAGAACAAAATTAAAAGGAACAAACAAAATGCACCTCCAGTTAAATGGGCACACAATTCATGTTCTCTCTAACATTTAATTAGCGTATTTGTGTTTTACCCTTTACCTGGTTTTCCTACATCCTAGATTTATGCAGTTATGGCACATACGTATGAAGACCTTTTAGATAAAGATGTGTTCATGTAGTAATCTTTAAAATTGTTCTTCCGTCCAATACGAATTGTGAAAAACTTAAGTTATTACTTTTTCCTTTTGTGTATTGCATGCAAAACAATTGCTGCTTTTCATATCTTTTCATACATTTTTTACAGTGAACATTTTTCAATGAAAAAGTTTTTAACAAATCTCACATAGAAATTTATATTTTACCTGTAAATTTGATCTTGCTTTCTTCAGCATACCACAGGTACTTGTAACTGCAAAAAGAAGACACAAACAAATATTTAAATGCTTACTAAGCTCAAACAAGTAAAGCGGCAAAATGGTCAGTGGCCATGATACCAATACTATTAGCTCTAGCAGCAACTCACCATGGCATGACACTTCTGTGACTCATATACCTAGCTACCATCTGGTTCAATTCCATAATTTTAAACCCAACATTTTTGAAAAGTATTTAGATGGAAAATAAATTTTATATATGGTCATTTACTTAACCTTGCCTAGCCCCTCACACATGCAGCAGTCTTTCACAATCAGACAGCAATTGCTGCTAAAAGGTTTGTAGAAAACTAAAACTAATATAAGAAATAATACACCCTGTATTGCAAAATTTAGGAATATTAGAAGCTGCCAAGGAGTAATGAAGTTCTGAAATCAGTATTCTATTGTATTGTTTTTATATGGTCTTAGAAGTTCTCTGTGACTTCTAATATCCTTATATTTCAAAATAGGTGGTGAAATATTACCATATGTAATGTTTCCTGAACATGTAAATCAAATGAGTCCCTAGTAAGACAGCTAAGAAAAATGACGCATGCTTTGATGGTATTTAACTTGCTATACACAGAATAAAATCTTCTATGTGGGATTGTTGCTTTAAAAATCTGATTTTGGTGTTGCGTCTGTATTTAGCTGATAATTTATACAAGTGGAGCCAATACAATCATTAAAATGTAACTGATATGCAGTATGATAACATAAAAAAGTGCTTTAAGGTCTAATATATGCCATCAATATGATAATATAAATGTCTTATACTGTACATGACTCTTCTAAAGACTATCAGGGAGATGTGTTTTAAAAATAAGCAACGAAAAGGCCATAACAAAAATGGCAAGATATAGTTCACAATATTCAGATGGTATTAACAAACTGAACTTAAGTCATCAAAATCTTCAATACTCTTAATAAAAATGGACCTGATTCAATAAGGAACTTAGGCAAGAAATTGAAGAAGTTTTCTTACTTAAGTTTTCTGGACAAAACCATGTTACAATGCACGGTGTGCAAATTATTTTAATATTTTGCACATAAGTTAAATACTGGCTGTTTTTTCATGCAGCATACACATACTTGATAGCTTATTTGTACACTGAAATTTAAAGTTGATATTTGTGTGATATATGAAAAAACAGCCAGTATTTAACTATTGTGCAAAATAATAAACTAATTTGCACCCCTTGCATCCAGAAAACTTAAATAAGAAAACTTACTCAATTTCTTGTCTAAGTTCCTTAATGAATTATGCCCATTGATACTACTGCTAAGCAATGTTGCACATGTTTGGACAATGCAGGCCTGATTCATCTTCAGATATAGCCTGAAAGCAACTTACATGTAAAAAAAAAATGCATGTAACTTTTACGAATGTATGCCCATATTCAAATACAAGCAGATCTCAAGATATGTTTCCATGTGAATCTGGGTATAAATACGCTCTGGCGAAACATTACTTGCTGTATGTAGACAGACATAACAGAGTGCAGGCTATGCACACACATATGTGTAATATAAAATCCCATCAGATAGCATGCTAAAAAATAACATTTTATAAAACAAACAGTCGTGTCATTTGAAATGCATGCAAATACATTCATTGGAGTAAGGTTCTGAGCATGCCCAGAACTGTTTCACGCAAGATAGACCACGCAAATGGACTTACTTCCGAAGATAAATCAGACCCTGCATTTCCATGGCCTTATTAAATAACTCAGTATTAGTATAAAAATAAATGCTACATACGTTTTCTCGTTATAAATTTCTCCATGCTTTCTTTTGCAAGATTAGTCCTTTTCATGTCTTCTGAAGATTTCTGTAGCTGTATCTCCAGCTCTTTTAATTTATTTCTTAGGGTACAAATCTCATCATTCATTGCCTGCTCCTTTCACAGAAATAGTACACTGTTAACACTTTGCAGCATGGATATATTACATGACATTTATGAGCCATTGTTATTACCCCAACTAAAGACATTTTTCTGATTTGATTAACTACATTTTTAGACTTGCTGAGTATGGAGTAAATCAGTCTCAATCTACAGCACCTTTGAATTAATAATTTACAAATTAATTATTCAAATAAACAATTGCTAATATGATTTTGGGCATGCTGTAACAGATAACATTAGTTTATATGGATGTAATAATATGATTATGTTAAAAAGATGTCATAATTATGTTAAGCCATTATGAACTTACAATGCGTTACTTCTTTCTGTTTGTGGGTTAACATTTGCTATTCTGTTTGGAGTATCACTGCTATATCCTGTTTTTAATGTATATTAATGTTTTAGATTGAAATATGAGTATTTGTTTTATAAACGTATTTGTTCATTTTTATTTGGTATTTTTTGTCATTTTTAAAGCCAAAAAAGTATTTGAATTGCCTAACTTTATTGATGTGATGACGGCTCTTTGAAACCACAAGAAGCCTTATTAATTATCTTGATATTTTCATATAGTTAGCACCCTTGGACCATATTTTAGTATGTATACTCACTAGGTTGTAATTCTAAAAACACAAATTGCGCTGATATCAATGGAAAATTTTAATTTATAATATATGTTAATATCAATTATACATTATGGCTGCATTTGGATAATCTAATCTTTTCTGTGACCCTCATGAAAAGCATATCCTGCCGGAATGTCTGTTTCCCTTCCTTTCAGCAACAACTGAAACATAGTTCTGCACTTACCATTACCTGAAGGTGAGCACATTTTCATTTCTAATGCAATATTTGATCTTGTGACGAAACAAGTTTGATATCACCTTAACCAGCCTGTCCCTTGTTTCTCACAAATATGGACCATAACAACATGTACTTTTAATAACGCTGTTAATGTTCCCCAGCTTACCAAAGTGCAAATGCACTGTCTAATTACATGTGGATAAGTGGACATTTTAGCCATGCCTATATAGGAGACTTTTTCATTCTATATTACCCATTGTAAAAATGTGTTTGTTGTTATTGCAGTGATGCTGTTATGCATTGTTCTCAAGTTAAAGCCAGGTGGGTTATGGATAAGGATCAGGTGGGATCCAGTTGCAGGATACAGGTGAGGGAGCTGTATTCATTCTCCCCCTCCTTTCTCTACAGAGGTCTGTTGAATGAGAATTGTCCCTTAACTTTCAGAGTTATACATTAAACCAGTTGTTTACTATAAAATACCTTAAACCGCTTAAGGTAAGTTCACATGTACGAAAAAGCAAAATGTATAGGCCTGTAATTCTTTTTATGTGCTCAAAGTGTGTGAGTATTTTCTTTGGAGGAGTAATCAAGTTTTGTGGTTGGGTGATGCTATAAAAATACAATGTCATTAATTTGAACTTTTATAATTTTCTCCTGACATACTGCTTGGTTTAGCCTTATTGTTTGTCTTCAATTAAGTGAAAGTGAGGGGCTATTGAAACTGTCTCTATCACATATGTCACTTTATGTGTGTTTTTTTTACATTTTCATGAAATAGGTTGAAGAGCGCTTTCACTCAGTAGTGCATCTGCGAAATACAAAGTGCATCCTGCTATAAGTCCAAGAGAATTCAAGACTTTTTGTGGGATAAAAAAGGCTGTGCACCCTCTTATCTTAGTCAAAAAATCCCATGCTACACAATAAAATCCTGTTTATATATTTCATTGCAAAATTAGGGGTGTTGATGCACTGATGTGCCTAATCTGACTTAGCAAGAAACATCCTCAATCCACTCATCTCCTCTCATTGCCAGAAAATGTTTTTTTGGCCTGCAAATCCATGCTCTATAAAACTCCAAAATCATGATAACACAAAAAGGGATTTTTTTTTCAGATACTTACCTTAATTTACCTTCCCCGTTTATCCTAACAAGATAGCATGTTACTGCCTTAAATCCAGAGGTGTCCCTCTCTCCAAGACATAAAAATCTCCACCTCTACCTCCTTTCCATTCTAAATATAATTATAGAGTTGACATTTTAAAGGGGGAGGAGTTTATGCTTCCTGGACCACCAGGAAAAGAGAAGTACGGAAAGCATCTCATAACAATTTTCCCTTTTCTTGGTGACCCCCAAGGTGGCATACTGATGTGAACGTACTAGTTAATGTGTGAAAAGATACTTGCAAAAAAGTATTCTGAATCGATAGAAAACTCTTCCCAAATCAAACTATAGATAGAGTTGTCACATTGATCTTGTAGTGATAAGTATTTTTTGAAGCCCTGTTAGTTGTCTTATATATGACTTCTGGAGATACCTTAGCAAAGTGGCCTGTGAAGCTTATACACATCTAGTCTGAAATCTTTCATTTATAAACCATTTGAATTAGTGTCACTATCCAACTGGCTATACTTGGGGAAGTTTGTGCTTGTCCTTTTTATTTATTATTATTATTATCATTGTTTATTTATATAGTGCCAATCATATTATGTAGTCTTGTACAAAGGATATTTAGTCATTCATATCCGTCTCTGCCCCTTTGAGGCTTATAATATAAGTTCCTACCACACAAACACACACCATTCTATCAGATGCCAATTAATCTATAAGTGGACTGGACTGTGGGAGAAAACCGGAGTACCTGGAGGAAACCCATACAAACAAGTTAAGAAATTACAAACCCCACACAGATAGTGCCCAGGTCTATGTATACTGTCTGCATAGTATTTTAATATTGTGACCAAATGTAAGGCATATCAGAAATGCCACTATTCTTCATGATGTTATTATTAATGTGATTGAGGATCTGGAATAAAAGACTAGAAGCACTAGCTTAACATGGAAATAGGTGGCCACTTTCAGAATTAAGTCTTCCTATGGCCTCTGTACCACTTTATCCTGGAAGAAAGTTATTGAAAGCACGCCAATACCTGACTAGACATGCCTTAATATTTCATTATTGGCTGTAGAAAAGTCTCTAGACACAGATGCATATCCTGTTTAGGGAAATGAGAATTCAAAGTTGGTCTTACTTTAGTTGCTGCATTAACGTATTGCACCACTAGTGGAATAGAGACCCATTGAACATTGTAAATTGTATATCACCAATAATGTCATTTTTACTTTAATAGAGGTAAAACTAAGTCTCATCTGTAGAACACTTTATTGAAGTTGATGATGTAAGAATCAAAACCTGACAGCACTGCAAAAGAAAAAACTTTCCCCATATTCTGAAGTAAATAAAATTTGTGGAAAATCTTCTGAATTGTAACAACATCTCAACCACCCCAGTTTTGTTAATTTATTTTTTATCAGTCTGCCATGCCATTAATATAGATTGTAGATTGTTGTGTTGAATTGGACTTCTGCAGAAAATCTGTGAATTTGAGAAATAGCTTGGGTGGGTAATTCCAAAATAAGTGTATACTATGGTCCGGCAAGGCAAAAGGTGCTTCCAGCTTTTCCAATTAGATGTTCTGAAGCACTCTGAGGATTAATGGAATTGGTGGAAACATATATAATACTTGGAGCTACTTCCTGCAGAAAGGTGAGTACCACCTTGATTTAAAATGTAGAAGATTGCTGCCCTGTTGTCCATTTGACTTTTCACCCGAGATCTCTTAATTTAGAGAGAAAGGGCTCTGGGGTTCATCAGGGCTGCTTGTATCTCATTATGTGTGATAATACATGGCTGATGTATTGTTCCTATCTTTCCTATGTTCCCCTTTTTGAAAGTAAAATAATTGGATTAATTAATTAATTTTGTTTTACCGTGCGATTGCGATTAGTACACCACGTGGTATGATGCAATCGCACAAATTATTAACAAACACATTTACATTCGCACTGACAATTGTAAATAATATACATTTATTAAGGTTCCAATCCACATTTATTTGTTAGTGAAATGTATTAGAGATTATTTATACATAAATGATAATATATTACAGGTATCATGTTTAGTATCATTTTGATCTATACATTACCATGATGAATCCACTACTATCCGTGAAGCGAACGCTTCCTGCGATCGCTAGTTATGGGAGATAAAGGAATAAAGCTCATAATGATATTGTGGTTGGAATGAAAATCGCTTTGTAAAAACTGGTTTAAGTCAGTTCCCTTAGGCACAACATGTGCTCAGCTGTTGGAGTAAGCTGGCCAATCCATTGAACTGACCTATGACCAGCAGACAACTGGAACATCGTTAACTCTGGACCAATGAAGACCTCTCTAAGTGTTATCGGTTTACATAGTGACATCGTTAGTGTTTTATTGTTAACTGAAGCTGCATATAAGCAAGCTTCTCTGGGCCATTTTGTCTTCTCTTCCTGACAATAGACAACATGACTGTATCTTACCCTGGGCCCATGTGAAGCGCTAGCGAAAATGTAATGTATTTGGTGTTTTTATACATTCCTGCTTTATTGTAATATATTTAAAGCGCTATGATGGCTTGCTGTAAATCCTGCTATCACCTATCCCACACTGTCTGTTGCTGCTAGGAACCGGCTGGGCTTACTTTGCCATCGTTCCCATTTGTTTGCACCCTCTTGCCACAGAAGGAGGGGCTTACAAATGCTGCCACCACCGGACTCCTTTCCGGCATCCAGTACCGGGTTTCTTCTAGGTAACTGACGCGGAGAGTGTACACTGTTACTGGTGTACATGGACTGGTACTCCTGACCTCTTATTATGGATCAGGGTTGCTGTGGATGGATCCCCCCTGCCCTATCACACTGACCAGAGCTGCAGGGTAGCAGGCAGAGAGGTAGTACCTGAAAAGCTTGGTCCAAACCTCAGAAACAGTCGGGAACGGATTACATTTTGGGTCTAATCTGTAGGTCACAGGATTTTTACCATGGAAGATATTTTAAAGCAGGTCTTTGAAGCAAGTGATGTTTATTTGCAGTCACACTGATTGGAGCTACCAGTGCTAAGGTCAGATGAAATCAGAAGAACAACTTTTAATACAAAACAGTGCTGTTTTTCTACACATTAAAGCGCAAAATCACTGGATAAGTCAGCCCCCTTGAGGTCTGAGTTATTTTTAGAATCAGGATGCAATTTGTTTATGCAAACATGGATTTACATGCAATTAAAAGCTAACAATATTTACACTTATCTGTGATATCCTATAACTTGCTGTGATTTCCTGCATCACATGTTGTTTACAATGTTCAGAAAGGTTTGAACACTCTGGACTAAAGGCCACAGAGTAACAACCCTCTGCTGGGCCTTTGGCCAGAGCAGGCATTTGACACTTCATCAAAAAACTTAGTTAGCATTTCCTGCTATCAGACTCCCTCCCCACATATGCCTAATTGGAGATTTCCTCTAGCAACCTTACAAACCCAAACAATGACACTTCCATACAAAACACATCCCAATGTAACACGATAAGTGCATTTCAAATTATACATTGGTGCCTGCACCTCTGAGTGAAATACATTTCTACAATAAATTATTTCACATGATCCAGCCACAAATAAATTATTATCCAGTGATCCAGTCACAGCGACAAAATGAGCTTAATATTTCCTAGGCAATGTGCTCCCCATCTATTCCTGATTTAATTGTCACCCATTTGCCAGGAATCAAAGACCTGCACTTTCCAAGGCTGTCAGCTTTTGTCCACCACCTGAAACTGTTATTTGCCCAGAGAGATAATTCGCTCTTTAGTAATAAATTCTGGTGATCACACCAGCTGAGACAATTGGTTTGAAAAACATCAGACGACACCTGGCTTCCTTCACCTTAGGATATATGTACTCCCAAAAACCTTTTGCATAATCTGCAAGGTCAATTCTCAAATTGTATTTGCCTTATGAGCTGGGAAAGACTGTGACCAGGGGGTAAATGTATGAACATGCGGGTTCTTCAACACCCACGTGTTCAGCGTGTTCGGCGATTAAATTTGAAGCGGCGCTGCATTGTAAAGGGAAGTTTCCCTTTACAATGCAGCGCCGCTTGAAATTTAATCGCCGAACACGCGGGTGTTAAAGAACCCGCATGTTCATACATTTACCCCCAGATCTATGAACAGCTTTCCCTGACCCACAAAAAGTTGAGCTGGTAGGTTTATTTCCAGTTGACTCACCAGCCGGACTGGTGGAGAACAGATCTTGGTTCCAGTGTTTTAAATATAGATTAAGATTGTCTGTTAAAAACAGTTTGTCCTACAAATAATGGCACATTCTGCTTAATTTCTCTCTCAGACTTGCTACAATTTTTGGAAAGGTTTTAGAGACTGCATTTCAGGCAATGAAATTAAAAACTGAAAATCTGCAAAGGCAAATTGAAAATATATTTTAGTCTGAAAAACTGGGACATAAAAAACATGCCTTGGCCAGGTCTAGCAATGTCATCCAGGGTGCCATTTGAACCATCGCAAAAATGGTCTCTAAACCCATAGATGCATGTTATGTTTTTCAGGTCCATTATTGGTCTATATAACAAAACAGAGATTAAGAGTTGCGCAGAGTCACAGAATCAATGTTTAATAAATTGAACAAATATATAAAAGCCAATATAAATGTATATATATATATATATATATATAAAGGAGTACATTTTTCCTCTCACCTCAGCGGATGTGTATATATAACCCTTAGGGGTTTATACCCAAAAAGACTCTTTTGCTTGCATATATACGTTCTGACTAGAATTTTATAAGGGACATCGTTATATACTTTTTGTTCAACACCTAATCCGGATAAATTTTTGATGTCTATACTTCATGAGTTGGAGATTTACATATATTTCTTCTAAAAATTGAGACCTGGTGCATATATAATTTCCCAACAGAACCCACATGATGTTCTTAATGCTGTGTAATTTATTACCTTTCGCATGAAAGTTTGCTCTTTTGGTTATTCTCTACATGCCTATTTTGTGTTAATTTTCTGCCACATTGTAATTTTTATTTCTGTCATCCTATGCTAATATATGGGTTTATATTCATTATTTTGATTATATATATATATATACACACATTTATATTGTTTTTTATTGTTTTTATATATTTGTTCAATTTATTAAACATTGATTCGGTGACTCTGCGCAACTCTTAATCTCTGTTTTGTTATATATTCTTAGAGGTTTAACACTGCCTCTTTTTGAGTTGCTGCATTCGATTCTGAGGTTCTTTATTAATATTAGTTATATACGGTCCATATTAGCGCCAGAGATTCAAGTTGTTTGATTCCATTATTGGTCTAAACTCACTGAAGGTTTTCTTACTATGAAAATAGCAGCTATGGAATATTTCTGCTTGTGACACCTGAACACTGGTTTGCTAACAAAACAGGAATGTGACACACTGAAGTAGCTCTTTCCCCATCTGCCTGGAATTTTTGAGTGACTAAAACAACATCAAAGGGAACTTTTGAACTCAATATTGTACCCATTTGTCACAAGTGAATTTATCCACTGATACTTGACTTTCTCCTCCCAGACTTGCCTAAAGTGAAATGCACTTCGCACCTTGCAGTTTCACTTCTGTGGAAAAGTGCTTTTCTAACGATATAATAAAAATGATCAAGCACACAAAGGTGACACATGTAAAAATGACATTCCCGATGTCTCCTGGATAATATAATTAATTTAAGCTATAAACCAGGCAGTTTTTAGAAAAATACAAATAAGTTGATAAAAATGAAGTTTGTAGCCCTAAAGTGTTAGTATGTTGGTCTTTCATGTAATGTTTTTACTGTCTCCATACAGCCCATTTTCCTGGAGGGGTGCGCTACTTACTTGAAATGAATTTGGCAGACAAGTAGGCAGACTTGCACCCATATATATTCAATGCAAGTCTACAGTGTCTCATAAATTACCCATATAGTACCCAGCTGCTGAACTTACACTAGGGAGGATTTTAGGACCTTTTATAGGAATGAATCTAGTTTTTGGATACAATTTTTTATTGAGATCAAGTGCTAAGATTAGTTTATAAATAGTTATGAGACTCATTCATTCTCACCTCTTTGTCTGTTTTGCCCAGTTTGTTTATTAGTTTATTATGTTTGTCCCCAATTGTAAAGCGCTACGGAATATGTTGGCGCTATATGAATAAATGATGATGATGATGATGATGATTCATATTAATTTATTGTGCATTATATTTATGTTCCTTTGCCAAAGAATTACTATATTGTGAACTACACAGGTCAGACTGATTTAGTAAGGTGAGTCAACCCATGAGGTTCGTGGAGCAGATTCATGGTAGATCTTTGGATTTCTATGACAATTTTATCCATATTTAAACATTACCTGATTTCACTGCATCTCTGAAAGTGAAAAGAAATGAATACAACCTCTTCAAGGTACACATTTCAGCATAATATATGTCTGCAAAGTGTAATGCTCAAATACTATTTATTTACTGAGGAGCTTTTACAAATCTTTAGCTGACTACAAGAAATGTTTAAGAGCTACAATTTCTGCCAAATATCGTATCATTGAGATCTGATTAACAGGATACCACCAACATTTGCACATGCCATTTACTATTTTTAGAAATTAAGTTAGTTTACAGAGACTTCAAAAATGAAATTACATTTTTAACATTTTGTTAACGGACATTCTAGCAGCCAAACATGAGTTACCTGTTTCTTTTGTTGAGCAATGATTTGTGCATTAGGAATTGATGCTCTCCAGAACATATTAAGTAGAGAATTTGATTCATCAAGAATATTTTGCAAGGTTCTGGTAGCAGAAAACAATTTCTTAATGTCTCCATAATCCAACACCTTAGAAGCCAGCGGAGAATATAATATTAAGAACTAACATTTAAAATAATAAAATCTAAATTCATAGTACTACAATATGTATCAAAAATTTCTAAACAGCACCATGTTAGAAATAACAATATTTGCTAGCCTAATTTTGTCTGTCAATGGTCACTTTTTAAAGACATTCAGAAATACTGTAATGTAATCTTTCCACTCTGATTCATATCTTCTCCAGTTCTTAATGGAAGTCCCATCACCAGTCAAACTCGTGTGGAAATGTGTGCAACTGGACTTCTATGGCTTTGGATAGGGTATTTAGTTTTGACAAAAGCAGTCATCACATTAATGGGTACGTTTAAGTCAATGGCCTAACTAGCTTGGGCCTTCAATGGCATTGGATATTTTTTGGGCATTTGAAATTAATAGGATTTTAACTACCAATTATATAAAATCTTTAGATACCAACAGCTGATTTTTGTCTTACATTTCCAACATATTTCTACAACTTGTCTCTTCATTTTTGTTTATTTTGTTTTTTTACCTGCTACATTTTTTTATTTTGACTTTAGTTTCGTGCAAACATATACTATATCTGTAAGTGTTAAAGAACAAATTAACATTGCAAAAAATTACTGTATTGGTTACCACACTTCATTTTTACAATTTCACTTTAAGATTTAGAATTAATAAAAGGTGTTTAAAGAGGGTGGAAATCTCAGCCATATTACATTTATTGCAATGTGACCAGGAGCAAGATGTACCCGCCCAAAATGTCATATAGTTGGCTCACATCCAACCCTAAATGGCTTTTACATTGATACAAATACTTCTCTGTGGCTGGGGATTTACTACCACTCGTTACGATTCCTAGTAAACTCAGCAAGCAGCCACGGAAGTATAATACAAATGTCTTTTTCCAGCAAAATATATAAGCAAGGGTTCGGTTCAATGAACATGCAGGTTTTCATAAACAGGTATAACTCCCAACATAAACATGAACAGGTGTGGCAGGAAGGTACACAGAAATAACAGGTTCCACAGAATGCTAATGTAGTTTGAATGCAGGGATAAGAATGGTGAGTTACCCAGTTCCAGGATGCAAAAGTCTGTCCAGGAAGCAAACAGAGTCCAGGCAAAGTAACTGACACAAGCAAATAATCAAGGTCCAGAAGTCAGGCCAAAAGGTCAGGGCAACAGGCAAAACAGCGTGGTCCAAGGTACAGGCAAATTATTCGGGGGTCTCAGGCAAGCAGGCAAGGTCCAAGGTACAGGCAGGGGTCATACACAGAAGTTCAGTCCAGCAGGTATATATCAAATAACACAGGAACAGGTTAGCAGCAGCCAGGAACAAACGGGATGAACTGCACAGAGCACAGCTGGAGGCAGGTATTTAAAGCAGTGTGACAGGTGCAGTTCTAATTAGGCCTCAGGCAAGAAGATTAAGTCCTTCAGGCATGCTGAAGAGTTTAGGAACATAACAGCAGCACCTCTGGTGGTATAAGGTACTGCTGCTAGATACAAAACACAGGAAGAGTTGTAACATAGTCCCCCCTTTAAGGAGCGGATTCCAGACGCTCCATACAAGCTCCCTTCAGGTCTTCCTCCTCTTCTTTTTTTTCTTTTTATGGGATCTTCCTGAAGATCCAATTGGGCACTTCTCCAAAGGAGTACAGAGAAGACCCAATTCCTCAAAAGCAAAAGAAGAAATGGCAAGTTCGTCCACTAAGTCTCTTGTATCTTCAACGAATTCACTTTCAGAGTCTGAGTCCCAGCCAAATGTCGGGATAGGACCTTTTATTCTATTAGAAGATGGCGATATGCCTAAAAAGCCAGTCACCAAGGTTGATGCTTGTGGAGACTGAGGTGGCATAGAGAGACCCCAATCAGGTGACTTTACTGGAGATGAAAGATATTTCTGACAGACTGCATTTATAAAGTCCATGGTGTTGTGGGTAATGGGATCATCAGATTTAAGAAGGGAAAAAGCCCAAGTCTGCGGCTCCCCTCTGAAATTCATGATAATCGTACCAACTTGGTTAAATTGGTCAGAGAAATATCCTGGAAATTCTTCAAATTGCTTTATACAAACTTGAAGGACTAAAGCAAATTGTTTCAGGTCTCCGTCAAAGAAGACTGGAGGAGGTTCTGAAGATTCAGAAGAAGCCTTTGGGCGTTCAGGCTCAATAGCAGACTCTGAAGAGTTCCCAGCTTGTGCAGCAGTCTCTGGAGAGTCCCCGGCTGGGACAGCAAGTTGGGCACACTTGACGGGAAGCCTGGACTGGGCACAGCCCACCGACTGGATAGCACTGTGAGATGCCTCAGAGCAGACAGCACTGTGAGACGCCTCAGAGCAGACAGCACTGGGAGACGCCTCAGAGCAGACAGCACTGTGAGACGCCTCAGAGCAGACAGCACTGTGAGATGCCTCAGAGCAGACAGCACTGTGAGATGCCTCAGAGCAGACAGCACTGTGAGATGCCTCAGAGCAGACAGCACTGTGAGATGCCTCAGAGCAGACAGCACTGTGAGATGCCTCAGAGCAGACAGCACTGTGAGATGCCTCAGAGCAGACAGCACTGTGAGATGCCTCAGAGCAGACAGCACCAATTGGTAACTCGGGCTGAACTGCATGAACAGGCAACTCGGGCTGAACCGCATGGACAGGCAACTCGGGCTGAACCGCATGCACAAGCAACTCGGGCTGAACCGCATGCACAGGCAACTCGGGCTGAACCGCATGGACAGGCAACTCGGGCTGAACCGCATGGACAGGCAACTCTGGAGCGGACTGTAAGGGCAGCGCCCCCTCTGGAGCGGACTGTAAGGGCAGCGCCTCCTCTGAAGCAAACTGTAAGGGCAGCGCCCCCTCTGGTGAGGACTGTAAGGGCAGCGCCCCCTCTGGAGCGGACTGTAAGGGCAGCGCCCCCTCTGGAGCAGACTGTAAGGGCAGTGCCCCCGCTGGAGCAGACTGTAAGGGCAGCGCACCCTCTGGAGCAGACTGTAAGGGCAGCGCCCCCTCTGGAGCAGACTGTAAGGGCAGCGCCCCCTCTGGAGCAGACTGTAAGGGCAGCGCCCCCTCTGGAGCAGACTGTAAGGGCAGCGCCCCCTCTGGAACAGACTGTAAGGGCAGCGCCCCCTCTGGAGCAGAATTTAAGGGCAGACCCCCCTCTGGAGCAGACTTTAAGGGCAGCGCCCCTCTGGAACTGGAGACTCTGGAGTAGAGGCAGCGGCTGAAGACTCGGGAGTAGAGGCAGCGGCTGAAGACTCGGGAGTAGAGGCAGCGGCTGAAGACTCGGGAAGTAGAGGCAGCGGCTGAAGACTCGGGAGTAGAGGCAGCGGCTGAAGACTCGGGAGTAGAGGCAGCGGCTGAAGACTCGGGAGTAGAGGCAGCGGCTGAAGACTCGGGAGTAGAGGCAGCGGCTGAAGACTCGGGAGTAGAGGCAGCGGCTGAAAACTCGGGAGTAGAGGCAGCGGCTGAAGACTCGGGAGTAGAGGCAGCGGCTGAAGACTCGGGAGTAGAGGCAGCTGCTGAAGACTCGGGAGTAGAGGCAGCGGACTCAGGATCGGACACAGCGGACTCAGGACCGGACACAGCAGACACAGAGCCGGACACAGCGGACACAGAGCCGGACACAGCGGACACAGAGACGGACACAGCGGCAGGAGACTCAGTGGTGGCGGTAGCTGGAATTGGCACCACAGGACAGGCAGCAGCTGGAACTGGCACCACAGGACAGGCGGCAACTGGAACTGGCACCGCAGGACAGGCGGCAACTGGAACTGGCACTGCAGGACAGGCGGCAACTGGAACTGGCACCGCAGGACAGGTGGCAACTGGAACTGGCAGATTAGACTGAAGTAAAGCAACAGGAGGTGACGTGCAGAACAATCCAGGGTCTGGAGAGGAGCACACTGAAGGCTGCTCCTTAGGATGTTGTGGTCAGCGGAGCGGACAGCCTTGTAAGAAATGTTCGCCACTGGCGCAGTAGAGGCATAGTTTACCAATCCTTCTGCGCCATCGTTCCTCCTCAGTGAGATGGGGACGCAGGTAGCTTGGTCGTTTAGAATCCCTAATGGTAGGGACCGCAGGCAGTACCATAGATGCAGCACCACTGTCAGAAAAAGCAGGAGGAAGGGTTTTAAGCAGTTCTTGGAGTAGAGTGGATACCTGTATGATTTGATAGCGGAGCTGAATAATGTCCATCTGCAGTATTTGTAGTTGTGGATTAAGTGACATGGTCTCAATAGCCAAACACAGAGTTCAATACAAAAATACTAGGAATCCCGGGACTAAGCAGAGGGCGTGCAGTCAGCAGGCCTAGATTGTATGGCAGTTCATCATGTTACGATTCCTAGTAAACTCAGCAAGCAGCCACGGAAGTATAATACAAATGTCTTTATTCCAGCAAAATATATAAGCAAGGGTTCGGTTCAATGAACATGCAGGTTTTCATAAACAGGTATAACTCCCAACATAAACATGAACAGGTATGGCAGGAAGGTACACAGAAATAACAGGTTCCACAGAATGCTAATGTAGTTTGAATGCAGGGATAAGAATGGTGAGTTACCCAGTTCCAAGATGCAAAAGTCTCCAGGAAGCAAACAGAGTCCAGGCAAAGTAACTGACACAAGCAAATAATCAAGGTCCAGAAGTCAGGCCAAAAGGTCAGGGCAACAGGCAAAACAGCGTGGTCCAAGGTACAGGCAAATGATTCAGGGTCTCAGGCAAGCAGGCAAGGTCCAAGGTACAGGCAAATGATTTGGGGTCTCAGGCAAGCAGGCAAGGTCCAAGGTACAGGCAGGGGTCAAACACAGAAGTTCAGTCCAGTCCAGCAGGTATATATCAGATAACACAGGAGCAGGTTAGCAGCAGCCAGGAACAAACGGGATGAACTGCACAGAGCACAGCTTGAGGCAGGTATTTAAAGCAGTGTGACAGGTGCAGTTCTAATTAGGCCTCAGGCAAGAAGATTAACTCCTTCAGGCATGCTGAAGAGTTTAGGAACAGAACAGCAGCACCTCTGGTGGTATAAGGTACTGCTGCTAGATACAAAACACAGGAAGAGTTGTAACACCTCTTTAAACTTTTATTTAACAACTGTATCTACTTTCTATGCAATTTATTCTTTTACTGGCTTAAGGCCTCTTACATGAATTGTACCTTGTTTTCATGGGTTTCAAAGGAAGGTATATGAAAATATGACTGCATATAAGTCTCCATTTTATATAGCATTGCCTTCTCCTCCAATATGTTCTTTTTCAAAGCACTGAAATCATCAAGGTTACCAATGATATAAATTTCATTTTTCTTAGTAAGTACCCCATCTGAAGAATGAGATTGTTGTAAGGTTCTTACAGTTCTTGAATGGCAACACATATCTGAAACGAGAATTCAAGTTTAAAAGACTCCAATTAAAAGATCAAAGTGATCTTGAACTCTGATACTTGTACAGTAGATGTGTAATTCAATTGTTTACGATTCTAAAAAACTACAAGAAAAAAATAAATCTGGATTGCAGCTACATTTGGTGCTAAATATTACTATGTATAGTAGTATGAGTATTAAATATAAGAATTTCACATTAAAGATGGAAACAATAAAAATTAAAAAAGTTTGTTGTGCATTGAGTTAGGCTCTTTTAAAATGAATCAGCAACCATGAATATCTGCACATAAATGCCAGAATTTCAAATCAATATATTCCTTCTAGGGTGGCTCATTTGATGTATCTGATGTGATTGTGGGAAAAAAGTTACAACTGAAGTGCTTGTCATCCATTTACCCATCCAATAATTTGGAGTGTACACCTAAGGATTTTAGCTATTTTGTGGAGCATATTACAAATACTGATATTAATTTAAAATCTACATATACAATTTACAAAGTTAGATTTTATTGATATAGAATTTATTCAATCAGGTAATATGGTAATGGGTAATCCACTAGGAATTATATAGAACACATGGCTACTAAAAGCAATATAAAATTTAAAACGTCCACCTGATGAAGTGGAAAACAAACATTCACTTCTCTCAATTATGTTAGATTAAGAGGAATTGGAGAACTATTGAAAACTGTGAGGTACAGTTATTAGTTTGTGCTCAAAGATTTAAAAACCCAGGACATCCAAATGGTTTATGACATTATAAATAAAAGAAATGGCGAGAAATCAATTCCATTTATTTCATGATCTAATTGTAACAAAAAAAAAATTAATTTGTATTAGAAACCATTGGAACATTTTATTAAAAGACTCCATTTATTTATCCAAAAAGCGAGATATGATATTTAGGTAGACTTGAAACACCTAACATTAAAAAAATGCTTTGAAAAGCAAACAGTAGTTATTTTTTTACTACCTGCACCTTGGCCTGAGTCATTAAGGCACGCATTCTGAGCGCATCGTGCAGTTGTTCTCAATGGCACGTAAATTGGCTCTGCGTACTTCTGGGGGTAAATGTATCAAGCTGGGAGTTTTCCGGCGGGTTTGAAAAGTGGAGATGTCGGCTATAGCAACCAATCAGATTCTGACTGTCAGTTTGTAGAATGTACTAAATAAATGATAGCTAGAATCTGATTGAGTTTTGAAACCCGCCGGTAAACTCTCAGCTTGATACATTTACCCCCGGAGTCAGTGTGGTGTTGACTATGGGTGTAGGTTCACTCTGCTCTACAAGACCAGACACTGTAGGATGAGTACAATACATATGTGGAATATGAAATATCAAAAGAATGCACAGAAAAAAAAACCTCAATTAATGTTACCGGACAATAATATAGTCATTTATGACTAGAAATGGAAACTGTAAGAAAAAAAACAAACTTTTTTATATTTATTTTTTTTCCCATTGAAAAACATTTATCAGACTGTCCTTAATGTCTATTGTACATAAAATATACGATACTGACCAAGGATTTAGACTAGACCCTTAGTTGGTGCAAGAGATACGGCAGAAAAACAAGAAACTTTCACAAACACAGAGCTTCATTTTGACGTGGCTGCATTTGCTTCAGTTTGGCACGCCCACATTGTGCATTGAGTACGGGCACACGCCCCTTCCCTGCCCTGTTCACTCCCCAAAATCATAGGCCGTAGTAACTGTCATTTACATTGGCATACGCAGCGGACTTGCTTTTGTTGATGGCTGAGCGTCCTTGTTCTGGGCATATGCAGAAGGGAATTGCGTACAATATGCACAAAAAATAGAGATACGTCCTTTAATGACTCAGGCCTCCTATGTCTAAATTACAGGTATGAAACTATCCCTTTTTTCTGGACCTCTCCTTTTAGTTTTTAGTATTTCGCATTCTACATTCATTCTCTCTCTCCCTCATACATATCGGACACATAAGGTTTTTCTCTCTCTCTCTCTCTCTCTCTCTCTCTCGAGAGAGAGAGAGAGAGAGAGAGAGAGAGAGAGAGAGAGAGAGAGAGAGAGAGCGCAAGAGAGGATGCACAATTTCAAATTTAAGAAAAATAGTGAAACTCTTTCTCTCCAAAAAGCAATTAAATTATGACGATTAAGGATGTGGTTAGCTGCAGGTTCAGCATTATTATAGAGTGGGATGCTGTCGCTCACAAAATGGTGGAGCTGCTAATTCAAAGATTTGTGAATTCCCCTACCGGGAAACCTAATGCTGTATATGGGAAGCAAGCGTGTGGAAAAAGAAGTACTATCTGGACAACTGTTTTTTAATATGTCCGTAAGTGGAGCAGCTCTAGTGGCGAAGTGGCTTACAAACCGCCTGTAGTAACCTACTAAGCCTAAAAAGGTTCTTAACTGTGACTTTTTTTCTGGTCTTGTCCAATTTTTGACTGCCTCCACTTTGTCTAGCTGGGGTTTTACATGGCCTCGACCAACAATGTACCCCAAATATTTGGCTTCTCTCATGGCTATTGCACATTTCTCTGGGTTAGCTGTTAACCCTGCGGACCGTAATGAAGCTAAGACCGCCTCAACTTTGGCTAAATGTGATCCCCAGTCTGGGGTATAAATCACTATATCGTCCAAGTAAGCAGCTGCATAAGCTGTGTGAGGTCGTAGAAATTTATTCATAGCCCTTTGGAAGGTGGCAGGTGCCCCATGCAACCCAAAGGGTAGGACTTTATATTGATAGAGACCATCAGGGGTGGAAAATGCAGTCTTTGGCTTGGCCGTGGAAGTCAGGGGAACTTGCCAATAACCCTTTGTTAGATCAAGGGTTGTTAAATAATTGCTACTAGCAAGATTTTTACACTAGTTCATCCACACGTGGCATCGGATAGGCATCAAACTGCGACATACTGTTTAGGCGCCTAAAGTCATTGCAGAACCTAATTGTCCCATTGGGTTTCGGGACAAGCACAATGGGACTATTCCATTCACTAGTGGACTCTTCAATTACATCTAACTGGAGCATCTTCTCGACCTCCTTTCTCACGTCCACCCGTCTGGCTTCTGGAATACGATATGGCTTCTGCTTGACAATGACTCCTGGCGCAGTGACAATGTCGTGTTCGATTAAGGTAGTGCGCCCAGGAATGGAAGAGAAGACATCCCTGTACCGGCGAATCATTTCTTCAGTCTGTTGTCTCTGCTGAATGGACAAGGCTGGCTCTATGGGCACTTCAGACTTTTGAATGGCAGTACTCGTACTCACTACCTGAGGAGAGGTTTCCTCATCATGCCAGGGTTTAAGGAGGTTCACATGATATATTTGCTCCTCTCTTCTCCTACCTAACTGGTGGACTCTGTAATTGACAGGACCAACAGCCTCTAGAACTTCATATGGACCCTGCCAATGGGCGAAAAGTTTTCTTTCCTGGGTAGGAACCAGGACTAGGACCTTGTCCCCAGGCTTGAAAGATCGAACAACAGCACTTTTGTCATAACTTTTCTTCTGTCGTTCCTGAGCCTCTTTTACATGTTGCTGCACAATGGGCCCTATCTTTCCTAGCCTCTCATACATTTGGGACACAAATTGTACCAGATTTGGCTCCCTGGGACCTTGCTGCTCCCACCCTTCTTTTAACATATCAAAGATACCCCTGGGCTGTCTTCCAAACAATAACTCAAAGGGACTAAACCCTGTTGAAGCTTGAGGTACCTCACGGATGGCAAACATCAAATAGGGAATAAGAGTGTCCCAATCTTTTTTCTCTTGAGCCACTGCTTTCCTGAGCATGTGCTTAAATGTGCGGTTAAAGTGTTCCACCAAGCCATCTGTTTGTGGCTGGTATACAGAGGTGTGAAGCGCCGTAACCCCTAGCAACTGGCACATGTCCTTCATCAGTTTAGACATGAATGGAGTACCCTGGTCTGTGAGAATTTCTTTGGGTATTCCCAAGCGTGTAAACATCAATACAAGTTCTTTAGCTATGGTGCTGGACTTTATGTTTCGTAGGGGAATTGCCTCTGGATACCTGGTTGCATAGTCAAGCACCACTAGTATATATTGGTGCCCACGTGCGGATTTTTCCAGGGGCCCCACAAGGTCCATAGCTATCCGTTCAAAGGGAACTTGTACTATTGGTATTGGAATGAGAGGTGCCCTGTACATGGGTTTGGGACAGGTTCTCTGACAAATGGGACAGGACCGGCAATACTTTTTCACTGCCATGTGTACACCGGGCCAGTAAAACCTAAGCAGAACTCGTTCCCGTGTTTTATCCTCCCCTAGGTGTCCCCCACAGACATGTGTATGTGCTGCTTTTAACACTAGGGTTACATGGACCTGAGGAACCATTAATTGTCCTACTTTTTCCCCCTGTACATTAGCAACTCTATACAGGAAATTATTTTTAACAATAAAATATGGTATACCCTCTGCAGGCTGGGTGGCTTTCGCTACCCCATTTACCTCAGTCACACTTTTAAAGGCATGTTCCAAAGTGGCATCATTAAGTTGGTCTCGAGCAAAATCCTGCAAAGGAAACAAAATTGGTATTGCGGACCAGTCCGTATCCTCACTGACAGGCGGGGTGGGCTCATCTGCGACATTACCGACCAATGCTAGTTTGGACTGTCCATGTTTCCCCACAGTTTTCCCTAGGTTCCTCTTTTAGCACATACACAAACAGGTGTTCTGGTTTGCTTTGCTGTGATTTGTTGTAGTGCTGGGGTGGAGGATAAAAGCACTGTTTGTATGTGTGGGTGGGTCCACCGATGCCAGTAAGTGGCCAGCTTGCAGACAGGGAAGTTATGTCTAGCCAAATGTAGGTGGTGGGGATTTTGTGTACTGTTACTGGATAAGATTGCTGAACCAGCGCTGGAACAGTATATACAGTAATATCTCTTTGTATTAACACTACAAGCCAGTTTATAAAGTATCAATGGCAAGTCCAGCAGAGTTGGGCTGGGGCATGAAGGGCCCACCAGGGAGAGTGCAATGATGCAGACGCCAAAACACTGCGCTGTTGGAGGTGTGTGAAGAGCCACCAGAGGTGTGGCCATTCACTAGACAGTGTGAAAACAAAAAAGAATTACTGCCCCAGAAGTTTCACAGTGATTCTTCTTTCTTTTTGGCACAGTGTCTGTGGGGTGTGACTATTTTTTTAGCCAGTGCAAGACCACTCTCCAACTTCTTCCTACCTACCTGAAATACACAGGCAATGCTGTGTGCACTACTGTTAGGCACACAAAGCCCACCATTCAGGAGCAGTCCTGGCTGAGCAGGCGGCTACCAAAAATCGGGATTGTCCTTTGAGAACCAGGACAGTTGGCAGCTGATATTGGCTGTCCTGCTATCTCTTACTTGTTCTTGCAGATTTCACTACTTGCTGCTGTTTGTGTCTTAAGATCATTTGCTGCTTGTCTGGATCCTGGAATGCTGGGTCCCTATTTGGAAAAGTACATAAAATATGGAAAGTCTAGCAGTGAGTGACCCTCTAAATGGCCTTCTTCCAGACCAGCCCAATGTCAAATCAATAGCATCCATGATTAATAAATAGATCTCCCTACCCGCAACCACCCAAGATGCTAAATGAATAGCATTCACATTTAATAAATAGATGGATTAACCCCCAACGTGCCCTGCAATTAAACTAATAGTATTCACATTTAATAAATAAACTCATTTCCCCCCAAACAACCCTGACATTTAATAAATAGCCCTCTTTCTTCCCAAACTCAGTACCACATTCAATTATTAACCCCAAAATCATTCCATCATTAAATAATTAGTTTAATCTAGGGATGTGCACCGGCGACTTTTGAGGTCTCGTGTTTTGTGTTTTGGATCCGGATTTTCGTTATTTTTGAGGTTCGGATTTGTCTCGCAAAACACTTGACGAAAGGTCTCGGTTCGGATTTAAGGTATTGGATTCGGATTTTTTTTGAAAAAAACATAAAAAGTTTAAAAATCAAGTTTTTGGGCTTATTTTCACTCCTAGGCTATTATTAACCTCAATAACATTCAATAACAAGCATTTCCACTAATTTACAGTGTATTCTGAACACCTCACAATATAGTTATTAGTCCAAAACGTTGCAAAAAGGTATCTTTCTGGACTGCGTAGAGGAGTGGGTCACCACAATATATATTAAAAACCCTGAACTTTTATGATTCGCACCAATAATTGTACCTGGACTGCGTAGAGGAGTGGGTCACCACAATATCTTAAAAACCCTGAACTTTTATGATTCGCACCAATAATTGTACCTGGACTGTGTAGAGGAGTGGGTCACCACAATATCTTAAAAACCCTGAACTTTTATGATTCGCACCAATAATTGTACCTGGACTGCGTAGAGGAGTGGGTCACCACAATATCTTAAAAACCCTGAACTTTTATGATTCGCACCAATAATTGTACCTGGACTGCGTAGAGGAGTGGGTCACCACAATATCTTAAAAACCCTGAACTTTTATGATTCGCACCAATAATTGTACCTGGACTGCGTAGAGGAGTGGGTCACCACAATATATTAAAAACCCTGAACTTTTATGATTCGCACCAATAATTGTACCTGGACTGCGTAGAGGAGTGGGTCACCACAATATATTAAAAACCCTGAACTTTTATGAATCGCACCAATAAATGTACCTGGACTGCGTAGAGGAGTGGGTCACCACAATATATATAATAAGAAAACCATCAACTTGTTTCATTCGCACCAATAAATGTACCTGGACTGCGTAGAGGAGTGGGTCACCACAATATATTAAAAACCCTGAACTTTTATGAATCGCACCAATAAATGTACCTGGACTGCGTAGAGGAGTGGGTCACCACAATATATATAATAAGAAAACCATCAACTTGTTTGATTCGCACCAATAAATGTACCTGGACTGCGTAGAGGAGTGGGTCACCACAATATATTAAAAACCCTGAACTTTTATGAATCGCACCAATAAATGTACCTGGACTGCGTAGAGGAGTGGGTCACCACAAGATATATTAAAAACCCTGAACTTTTATGATTCGCACCAATAAATGTACCTGGACTGCGTAGAGGAGTGGGTCACCACAATATATTAAAAACCCTGAACTTTTATGATTCGCACCAATAATTGTACCTGGACTGCGTAGAGGAGTGGGTCACCACAATATATTAAAAACCCTGAACTTTTATGAATCGCACCAATAAATGTACCTGGACTGCCTAGAGGAGTGGGCACTGGGCACCACAATAAAATATATAAAAAACCTTCAACAGGTCTGCATTACACTACACATACGGCTGCTCCTCCATCCTCTCCATCATATACATGTTGGAGTTTTAGCGTGTGACAACCTCTTGTTTTTGATAATGTCAGTGCATTTTGAATATTTTTCAATTTGCCCCACACCACTGAATGTACTTTATCTATGATACGCATCTATCTATCTTGACTGCGTAGTGTGGTGGCCCCGGTACACAATTTGGTACCGAGGCCACAATATAATTAAAAAACCCTCCACGTGTCAGAATTCCACCAAACAAGTATCTGGACTGCGTAGTGGGGTGGCCCCGGTACCCAATTTTATACCGGGGCCACAATAAAATAAATACACCCTCCACGTGTCAGAATTCCACCAAACAAGTATCTGGACTGCGTAGTGGGGTGGCCCCGGTACCCAATTTGATACCGGGGCCACAATAAAATAAATACACCCTCCACGTGTCAGAATTCCACCAAACAAGTATCTGGACTGCGTAGTGGGGTGGCCCCGGTACCCAATTTGATACCGGGGCCACAATAAAATAAATACACCCTCCACGTGTCAGAATTCCACCAAACAAGTATCTGGACTGCGTAGTGGGGTGGCCCCGGTACCCAATTTGATACCGGGGCCACAATACCTCCTCCAAACATGCTACAGACAATTCGTCATTGAGATCCCATCAAGTATGTTAAAGACAGACAGGGTCCAAGTGTTATTAGTTGACTTTGTAAAGAAATAAAACTGTCCCTGTTGCACATAGTCGTGCAATGAAGACTGACTTTTTCATTTAAAGGCACGATCTTTCAAGTGTAGTGTTTGTAAGTCTAAGTCATATTATACTTTTGGTAAAATTGTTTTTTTTTGTTCCTCTTTATGGTAATTAATTAGTAATAGAATTAAAGTAGGAAATAGAATTAAATAGAATTAAAGTAGGAAATAGAGTGGTATAGAGTTGTAGTGTGGTATAGATAGAGTGGTCCACACAATATAATAATAAAACCCTCAACTGGTCTGAATTCCACCAAACAAGTATCTTGACTGCGTAGTGTGGTGGCCCCGGTACACAATTTGGTACCGAGGCCACAATATAATTTAAAAACCCTCCACGTGTCGGAATTCCACCAAACAAGTATCTGGACTGCATAGTGGGGTGGCCCCGGTACCCAATTTGATACCGGGGCCACAATACCTCCTCAAAACATGCTCCAGACAATTCGTCATTGACAGACCCCAGACAGACAGGGTCGTAGTGTTATTGTTTGACTTTGTAAACCCAAAAAAATGTCCCTGTTGCACTTGCACATAGTCGTGCAATGAAGACTGACTTTTTCATTTAAAGGCACGATCTTTAAAGTGTCAGAAAGAGAGAGAAGACACAGGAGAGGAGAGTTGTAGCTGGGGACCTGGGGTGGAAGCTCCCAGGCTCCCCCAGCATTGCCTGGAAGTCTGAGCGTGGTGACTGAGCCAGGGCAAGGAATGTGTGCCCTGGATGAGGGGGAGAACTCCATGCCACTATAGTGAACCCAAGAGAGAGGGGGACACTGCACATGGAAGAGGCCCTGGAGTGAGGGCTGCTACAAGAGGCATGGTAGCTGTAGTGTCAGATCCTGAGGCTGAGAGTACACAGAGTGACGTGTCAGAGCACAGGAGACATTATCCCCGCAGAGGAGGGATGAGCTGCAGTTGAGAGGTCTGTTGTTGAAATAGGACATGCACACTTTAACAAACCAATCATTTCAGCGACAGGGCCTACCAAACAACTTTGACTGAAATGATTGGTTTGTTTGGGCCCCCACACCAAAAAAGCTATTCATCTCTCCCTGTACAGACTAAACAGGCTCTACTGAGGCAAGATGTCGTCCTCATCCTCAACCTCTGATTCCTCTCCCCCTACAGTGTGTACTTCCTCCTCATCACACATTATCAATTCGTCCCCGCTGGACTCCACAACCACAGGTCCCTCTGTAGTATCTGGAGGGCAGTGCTGTACTTCATTGAGGAATTGATTATTCATTTTTATAAACATCATTTTTTCAACGTTGTGAGGAAGCAACCTCCTTCGCCGCTCACTGACCAGGTTCCCCGCTGCACTAAAAACTCTTTCCGAGTACACACTGGAGGGGGGACAACTCAGGTAAAATAGAGCCAGTTTGTACAGGGGCTTCCAAACTGCCTTTTTTTCCTGCCAGTAACAATATGGACTGTCTGACATGTCTACTTGGATGGTGTCAGCAAAGTAATCATCCACAATTTTTTCTATTGTCACAGCATCCAATGCAGCGAGAGTAGACATGTCTGCAATGGTTGGCAGGTCCTTCAGTCCGGACCAGATGTTATCAGCATCCCCGCCAGTGCCTCTTTTGGGAAAACTGAGCTTTTTCCTCGCAGCCATAGATGTGGAAGAAAATGAGGGTGGAGCTGTTGGCATGTCACGGTCCTCTTCAGAGGACAATCTCCTGACCAGCAGGTCTTTGCACCGCTGTAGATTTGTGTCCGCCGGAAACAGAGACACAACATACGCTTTAAACCGAGGATCGAGCACGGTGGCCAGAATGTATTCCTCTGACTTTAAAAGAGTGACCACCCTCGGATCCTGGCAAAGCGTACGAAGGGCTACATCCACAAGAGCTACATGCTTGCTGTAATCGCAATGGCTTACCAGCTCCTCCCTCACTTTCTCCAGCTGCTTCTGCAACAGCCTGATCAGGGGAATGACCTGACTCAAGCTGGCAGTGTCGGAACTGACTTCTCGTGTGGCAAGTTCAAATGGCTGCAGAACCTTGCACAACACGGAAATCAGTCTCCACTGCGCTTGACTCAGGCGCATCCCCACTCCTTTGCCTATGTCGTAGGTGGCTGTGTAGGCCTGAATGGCCTTTTGCTGCTCCTCCATCCTCTGCAGCATATAGAGGGTGGAGTTCCAGCGCGTCACAACCTCTTGTTTGAGGTGATGGCAGGGCAGGTTCAAGCTTTTTTGATGTGCCTCTAGTCTGCGGTAGGCACTGGCTGAATGCCGAAAGTGTCCAGCAATTTTGCGGGCCACCGCAAGCATCTCCTGCACACCCCTGTCACTCTTGAGGTAATGCTGCACCACCAAATTAATGGTGTGGGCAAAACATGGGACGTGCTGGAAATTGCCCATATTTAATGCCCGCACAATGTTACTGGCATTGTCTGACACCACAAATCCCCATGAGAGTCTAAGTGGGGTAAGCCACTGGGAGATAATTTCCCTCATTTTCTCTAATATGTTGTCAGCGTTGTGCCTCTTATTAAAGCCTGTAATGCACAATGTTGCCTGCCTTTGCATGAGCAGCCATTTTGTAGATGCTGCTACTGATGCAGCTGTTGCTGTTGCTGCGGAAGGGGATGCATCTACCCAGTGGGCTGTCACAGTCATATAGTCCTTCGTTTGCCCAGAACCACTTGTCCACATGTCCGTGGTTAAGTGGACAGTGGGTACAACCGCATTTTTAAGAGCACTGAGGACACTTGATCGTACTTCTCTGTACATTTTTGGTATCGCCTGCCTAGTGAAGTGGAATCTCGAGGGGATTTGGTACCGGGGACACAATACCTCCATCAACCCTCTAAATCCCACTCCACTGATGGCGGACACCGGGCGCACGTCTAACACCAACATTGCAGTTACAGCCGCAGTTATACGCTTTGCAATAGGGTGACTACTATCGTATTTGGTGGTCATGGCAAACGACTGTTGGACGGTCAATTGTTTGGTGAAAGACTTAGCGGTCTTACGACTTCCCCTCTGGGAAGATGACCGACTAACAGCAGCAACAGCAGCAGTGGCAGTAGTAGGCGTACCGCTGCAGGATTCCTCGGATGAATCCCGTATTGAGGAGGACTCAGTCTGGCTGGTGACTTGGGCTGCAGGACTGAATCTGATGGAGATTGTGGAGGAAGTTGACGAGGAGGGTGTTGCTGGTGTGTATCCAACTGGACCACGGGATTTAGGTGTCCCTGTACCGATGAGGGTCCTAGCCCCAGTTCCTGAACTAACCACTGAACTATGAAGGTTATTCAGGTGACGTATAAGGGAGGATGTTCCTAGGTGGGCAAGATCCTTACCCCTGCTTATTTGAGCTTTACATAAGCTACATATTGCCTACATTGGTTGTCTGGATTTGGATAAAAATAACTCCAGACCGAAGAGGTGCATTTTTTGGTCTTCTGACCAGGCATGACAATGGGCTTTTTCATCCCATGGACATCAGCTGTTTCCCCCCCTGGTGCCTCATTTACAATAACCACATCACCATCCTCATCATCAAGTTCCTCCACAGCGCCAGCTACATCATCAATAGCCTCCTCCCGAGCCACCTCTTCCCGTACAGTGATGGGAAGGTCAGGCTTGACAACCACCAACACCCTTGGACTCGCCTTGGGGATTTGTGATAATTTCTCTTTAGAAGGCAGAGTTGTTTGCTGTTTTGTTGCTGACAGCATAACTCTCTTCAATTTTTTGTAGGGGGGGGGAGGAGGAGGAGGGCTAAGATCCGTGGGTGAAGCTGAACCACTAGTCATGAACACGGGCCAGGGCCTAAGCCGTTCCTTGCCACTCCGTGTCGTAAATGGCATATTGGCAACTTTACGTTTCTCCTCAGATGATTTTAAGTTTCTCTTTTTGCTACTTTTTCTTAACTTGGGCTTTTTGGATTTTACATGCCCGGTACTACGAGATTGGGCATCGGGCTTGGAAGACGACGTTGATGGCATTTCATCGTCTATGTCATGACTAGTGGCAGCAGCTTCAGCATTAGGAGGAAGTGGGTCTTGATCTTTCCCTACTTTATCCTCCAAATTTTTGGTCTCCATTATATGTAGCACAAGATACTGCAGAATGTGTGAACTTGGTAATATTGCAGTACCAATGGACTTATACTGCTGGATTGGTTTTGCAAATTTGGTTATAATTATTATATATTTTTTTTTTTTTAATTTTTTATTTTTTTTTACTTTTTTTTTATTTTTAAAAAACTTGGGAATAGTGGGGAAATAACTATGCCCTTAGAAGCACAGAGCACAGGACACAGCACCACTGGACTGAACAGGACACGGCACAGGACCCAGCAGCACTACGGAACTCAGCAGGACAGAGCACAGGACACAGCACCACTGGACTGATACTGCAGAATGTGTGAACTTGGTAATATTGCAGTACCAATGGACTTATAATGCTGGATTGGTTTTGCAAATTTGGTTATAATTATTATATATTTTTTTTTTTTTAAATTTTTTATTTTTTTTTACTTTTTTTTTATTTTTAAAAAACTTGGGAATAGTGGGGAAATAACTATGCCCTTAGAAGCACAGAGCACAGGACACAGCACCACTGGACTGAACAGGACACGGCACAGGACCCAGCAGCACTACGGAACTCAGCAGGACAGAGCACAGGACACAGCACCACTGGACTGATACTGCAGAATGTGTGAACTTGGTAATATTGCAGTACCAATGGACTTATAATGCTGGATTGGTTTTGCAAATTTGGTTATAATTATTATATATTTTTTTTTTTTTAAATTTTTTATTATTTTTTACTTTTTTTTTATTTTTTAAAAACTTGGGAATAATGGGGAAATAACTATGCCCTTAGAAGCACAGAGCACAGGACACAGCACCACTGGACTGAACAGGACATGGCACAGGACCCAGCAGCACTACGGAACTCAGCAGGACAGAGCACAGGACACAGCACCACTGGACTGATACTGCAGAATGTGTAAACTTTGTAATATTGCAGTACCACTGGACTTTTACTGCTGAATGTGTGAACTTGGTAATATTGCAGTACCAATGGGCTTATACTGCAGGATTGGTTGTGAAAATTTTGTGGTAATTAAAAAATATTAAAGTAGTTTTTGGTATTTTTTAAAAAAACTTTTTTTTATTTTTTTAAACACAGGGGAATATTGGGGAAATAACTATGCCCTTAGAAGCACAGAGCACAGGACACAGCACCACTGGACTGAACAGGACACAGCACAGGACCCAGCAGCACCACTGACCTCAGAAGGACAGAGCACAGCACACAGCACCACTGGACTGATACTGCAGAACACAGCACAGCACAGCACAGCACAGCACAGCACTAAACAGCACTAAACAGCACAGCACAGCACAGCACTAAACAGCACAGAACTAAACAGCACAGAACTAAACAGCACAGAACTAAACAGCACAGAACTAAACAGCACAGAGGACCACCTAACACACCCTCCCTCTACCCTGATCAATGCCCGAGTGAAGATGGCGGCGACTAGCGGGGAATTTATAGGATCCGAGTATCGCGAGATCCGACAATGGGATTATGAGTCAGAGCCTCAGTTTCACTTTTGAATTTGGCGCCAATACCCGGATCTGTCTCGGATCCGACTCGGATCCGCAACGTTCGGGTGGGCTCGGATTTCAGAAATCCGAGCGCGCTCATCCCTAGTTTAATCACCCAATTTAAATTAATAGACACTACCATGACCATCCTATTAAATTAAGAAGCCCCAACCAATAAATTAATATTTCCCACTCATTGATAAATGACAAGCCCTTACCCTCAAAATTAAATTAACACCCCACTCATCCCCAACCAGATTCATGATAAAGTTCATTGAGATATGTGTCCACAGTTTACTAAGAATGGGAAGAAGTACTTGAGGCACTGCAGGTGACTGATAAGATTCCTTCTTCTGTGCACAACTGGAACAAGCAGTAACATATTCTGCTTTGTCTTCCCAAAGACCTGGCCACCAAGTGTTTTTTAAAAGTTTATCCTCAGATGTCTAGCAAACATAGAACAGTTTAAGCTAAAATTACTCAGCTACAAAGAGTATATCTGGTGACATCTATAAAGTGGAGATGTAGACTGGGTGAGAGCTTTTCTTGAGAGCCAGAGTGGTTACTGTCAAATGAACAAGAATGACCCTTCTAGTTTATCCTTCTTATGCAAATTTGATGGTTATAGAAGCTTCTGGATTTGAATGGTGTATTTTTTCTCTGCAGAGATAAACCTTTTTGAAAAGAAGCTAAAAAGATGGCTTTTTTCATCTTTGTTGCCAAAACGATTCTACTCCAATTGAGGAAGCATCTACCTCTAAGAAGAGTGGTTAAAAGGGATTTGGCATTTTTAGTACCAGACATGGAGGAATTCCTACTTGTGAAATTCCCAACCAAGTGTGAATAGATCATATTGAGGTTCCTGTCCTCTGGGGTGGACAGGTGCATTTCAGCCAGATAAATCACACAAATCCAGTGTTACAGGTTCAATAGCCTCAGCTAGTTTTATTCACCAGCTTGCAAACAGAACAAAATATGAACAAAATCCTAGCCATCTGGTTACTAACTAATATAGAGGTATTCCCTCTCTAGAGTGAAGGACCTAGTGTCCCTCACTTAAATCAAACAATGGAACTCACAGCACAAAATGCAGTTTCTCTCAGGAGCCATCTGGCTTCCTCCCCAGATAGGGAGAGAGAGTGATCAGAGCTGCAGTCTTTTACAGGCACCACACAGGTGCAACTCCTAATTAGTTAATCTTTATTTTCCCACTCTGTTGGGGGAAAATCAAAACCATTCAACAGTCACGGAGATCATTTTATCTCATGATTGTGGAAAATAGTTACAAATACAATGATAATATAGATTAAGTTTCTATCCTTATTTAAGTCTATATCTCTGCCTACACCTAACAAATTATTTAACAGCTCTGTGGAAGGGAAGTAGACCCAGAGTGTCCACCTTATTATTTACCATTTATTGCATTACTATCAGGCTTGCATCATAAATAATCTTTAAAATTGAGCCTATACTCTTTCGGATAATATCTAGTTGAGCATGGAGTGAGCTACTATGGGGAGACCCCTTAGCGTCACCTTTTGTGTCTCCCCAAGCATTTATGCCCATATACTCTCCATTGTTTGCTTATATTAGCTGTATTTAGACACTTCTACATGACCTGAGTGTAAGACGATGGAGTATGGTTGTGCTCAAGTCTTCAAGAGCTTTACTCTGTCTCCTCATTGCACTCCTTTCTAACCTCAGTTTGTGTTTTATCTCTCTAATAAAGATATATACATGTATTTTCAGATTAGGCTTTTCTTAACCACTGCCCCAGGCCCAAATCATAGTCTGCCACATTCAATGATGCGTGAGGGCTAGTGCCAAGATCCATGCTGTTGATGATGATCTTTGCAGTGTTTACAAACAATGTCCAATATAAAAAATAAAAAACAGCATAGCCCTCCTCCCAAAGTGTTACCACCATCAGCACTCAAAGTCTAGGCTGATAGTGGCAAGATCGGTAAGACAAAAAGTGTAGGGTACACCCAAAAAAGCCAATACCAGCACTAGGCCAGCTGAGATAATAACAAGGAAACCTGCTGCATGATGTCCCTCTGTCATAATCTCAACCAGCCCTATTCTGTTCAGCATGTGGCTGAATTTCCTATGTGAATCAGTAGGGCTGCCATCAGGCGGGTATAGGAAATATGGGGCCTGTCAGCAGTATGAGGTCCGACCACCCCTGAGCCTAAACAGATTTACTATGGGAGGGGGCCTCCTCTGTGAAAAAAATGATGAGGCAGGGGGCCCTCTTCTAGGCAGAGAACCCACCTCCAATCCCAAAATGTGGGATTGGAGGTGGAGGTGAGAGAGGTGCCCGCCACTACAGGCATCTGTCCCCCGCTCTCTCCTCTTGCAGCCGAGATGGACACCTGGCTGTAGTGCCAGTGGTGTGCGGCCCATTTCCTAGCAACAGGACGAGACTTCTGGTTCCCCCACCAGCCTGTGCATAGAAAGTGTCCCATTGCTAGGCAATGGGACACTGCTAGTGTCCCATTGCTAGGCAATGGGACGCAACTTTCAAAAGCCTATCAACAATCAGTGGGACATCACTGGCGGTCAGAAATTAACCCATTATAGACTATATAGAGTTGACTCTGGCACTGATTTATTGCCAGAGTATTGAATCACTTCCTGCCTGGTTCTGTCCTGGCTCCTGTTGTTCCTGCACCCTTGTACTCTCTTTTGATTCCTCATTGTCAACTAGCTTGTTCCTGACCATTCTCCTGTTTAGCAATTCTGGCTCTGTCTGATTATTGGTTCGACTTCGGCTACCCTGACTATTCTTCTGCTCATCATTTCTAGTCCCCTTGGATTAATGGCACTGACTTCAGGACCTAGACCATTCTTCAGCTTCATGTTTCTGCTTCATTTGGATCTCCTAGTACTGATCTGGCTTGTTCACTACACTCTGTTCGTGACTACAGCTACTTCGCTAGCAACTGGCCATGGGGACCGCAACCTGCACGTCCCAATCAGCTAATACCAAAGCTCCTTGTGGGTGTCTCTAGTGAACACTTGGGACGATTTAGACTTTGTGCTTCTTTGCCCAGTAGCGTCAACTGCTAGCAGGACTAACTTACCAGTGTTATGGTGACACCATGCAAGTCCTGGCATGCCTAAATTGCTTGGATAGGCTGGTACTTGTAGAACTATAGCGTATCATCATGCTTTACACAGTTTGGACAATTTCTCAGTACAGGCTGAGCCACAAAAACTGTTAATTTGCAACATTGTTTCATTGCTTTCGAAACATTTTTCTCTATTTAAGTTCCATTTTAAAAGATCTATGCAGGCATTCATTTTATAATTGATTATTTTTTTTTACAACATTATTATCTATTGTCACAAAATATACAATAACACCCTTCTGGAACTTTCCATATTCATGGAATCATTATGTGCCCAATATTATTGTTTATGCGCATGAACTCAGAAGTACACATTTCAGTTCCTAATATATATGATCTTCATGTTTACACATGCACCACATATATCATGACCCCTTTTATGTCTACATCTGCAAATGACTAATGTTCCGTATTCATTAGAAATTTTACAAGGGAACTACATTTTCCCTGTATTACAATAAGCTCAGCAAACCTATCCTTGTAGTTCAATGAACTATAGTATCTATTTAATATTTACCTAGCCTATTTTGATACAAGAAAATCTGCACCAGACAACCCCCAATGACTTTGAGCATCCCAAGCTATGTAAGGTTTGAAGTCAAAATTTTATTTCTTTTAGTCCTTTTTTATTCTTTATTATGTTTGGATTTTTGTGAGAATGGATTTGATTAATTAAGGAAAGGAAAACAAAAAAGAGGAGTAACTTTGCACCTTGGCAAAATCATGTTGCATTGGAGGGGGGAGCCAAATTTAAAATGTGATGACAGATTAATGGTTGGGGTAAGACATGTTGTAGATCAACTGTAAATTTCAATGTACAAATAATCTATCAAGTATTTGTGTGCTAGGTGTTAAGTGCGTATTGTCGCTAACCAATAACGATTGTCGAACCTCGATTTGTGTTTCCAAAGCACTAAGATTTATTCTCAAAAAGTAGCAGAATAATTCAAGTGAAATAATAATAATAAGTACAGCCGTTACTTATCGCAGGCGCTCTGGATCCAGTGTGCAGTCATTCAATCCTGAAGTCTGGGGACAAGATGTCTGAACACTAGATGTGAAGCTGCTGCTTATATGCACACAGAAATACAGTAATACAATGAAGATGGTATAGCTTGCTTCTATTGGTCCAGGTTTCAGGAAGGCCCAAGGGGTTGTCAATCATTGGCTAGTTCATCCTAAGGAATCCAAAGGAGGGGGTCATCTCTCCAGGGGGTATGCTCTGCTCTTCCCGCCAAGATTCCTTAGTCTTAAGTAGTTCATAATTCCCTATCATTCATAACTTGTGTATGCACTCTGCGATTCGTTCGCAGAGTGAACCAAACAGTAGCAAATGTTAAGAGGTTTATTATGATACCACACATGATATCATTCCTTCAACCTGTTCCATATATTTCACTAATGTGCATATAACTTATATTATAACACATAAATACTACTATATTTCGACATAACTGACTATGTGTTGCAACTACCATTAATGTGTACTATTTTACAAGTATGCGTGTTTGTGCGAATGTATGGTAAAAGACCAAATACTGTTGCTGCCACATGTAGTAGCTGCGTACGCCCTTCCACGCCGTAGCGTGCCCTTGTACGTCGTAGCGTACTGTACGCATCTTTTCAGACAAAGACAACCAAGTTTGCTCGATTTTACTTGAAATGACTTTATCCAATTTGCTGACTTCGACATAGGTGAAAAAACAGCCAGTATTTATCGTATGTGCAAAACCATAAACTAATTTGCACCCCTTGCATTGTAACTTGGTTTTATCCAGGAGAAAGCTTACTCATTTTTTTGCCTTACATTCCTTAATGAATCAGACCCTATGGACCTGAGTCATTAAGGAGAGCAAAGCATAAAAAAGGAGTAACTTTGAATCTGGGCAAAACCATGTTGCATTTGAGGGGGAGGTAAATTTAAATGTAGGCACAGATTTATAGTTGGGGTAGGGCATGTCCTAGTTTAACTTTAAATGTCAGTGTAAAAATAAAGCTATCAAGTATTTATGCACTAGATGAAACAACAGCCAGTATTTATCTTATATGTAAAATAATAAATTAATTTGCACCCCTTCCATTGTAACATGGTTTGTCCCGGAGAACATTTACTCCTTTTTCTTGCCTTACTTTCCTTAATGACTCAGGCCCTATATGTCTATATTTTTTAGGAATATACCGTGCTAGGCATTATTGACTTAGGGCAAAAAGGCTGAAGTACATCATAATATCTTCTTTGGCAGTGCTGTGTGCTTCAATTTGCAAAAGTGCTCCTAGATTTCTAATAAAGCTCACAGGTTTATTGAGCAATATTCAAGACAAGTATATCGTTTGGCAAGCGCAAACACAGGGATTGGGGAAAGGGATGGGAATGCAGCCACTGCCTTCTAAGGAGATTTGCCTGTATCTCCAAAGGTAATAGAACAGATATGGATATCGAAGGCCGGGCGCAACAATGGGAAACAGGACGAGAGATATAGGGATTGCAATATTACTGGAACTAGTCCCAAAGTCAGTCCACATACAAATCTTTTAACTTCACCTATACCAATATTCCAGATATAGGACGTTTCAATCGTATTGATGAAAGTCCTATATATACACAATATTTGGCAGAACTGTGTATGACAAATACCCTCAAATTACATACTCATTATCTCCATAATATCCTCAGTTACAACCCTGAATTTGCCTTCACATCTTTCAAAGCTAATATTGCTGAATTATCTGGCCACGGACCATACACTTTTAAAATACATGGAGTTGTACATCAGTTAATAGGAAGCTTGAATACTGCAGTTACACAAAGTTACACCCAAATTTATATCCTTCATACTCAACAAGCAAGTGAGCACCATATGGCTAGAAATTCAAACTGTAAAATAACATTGTTGAATGATCTTAACACTATGATGATTCAAGTGAATCCTCTTACACATAGCCTAATGATGATGCCCAAAGTCAAAAAACAAAAGAATGAAGAAACTGGGACAATAAGCCTGACTGTTCCTGTTAATTCTTCCTTGCTACTACTGTGCAGTACCCCTTCTTTTTGATTATTCACTTTTTTCTTTTTAAATTAACACTATTTATAGTTAAGTATTCTACAAACACATTATAATGTCATCCGTGTTATCACTTTATTTAATTTCTGACTGTATCTGAGTGATCACACTATTATAGGGATTATGTATTTGTCTCTACATAGAGAAGGTTTCTCTCTTTATATATAAAGTTTTTTTGCCTAATTAATAGTTATTCATGTGGTTTAGCGGTAGAACTCCGATTTGTTATGTGGGAGACCCGGGTTCGTTTCCTGGCTTCAGTTTATATCATTTTTATATAGCATATTAATTTATATAAATTTCATTACATTTCTAAGACTCTTGAATTGAACACAACTCGAGACTGTAGTAATATTGGAGTCATCAAAAGAGAATTATAATGAAATATATGCTAAATATATTTCTTCACAATGATTGTACACATAAGGGGTATTATATTTCACTAATCTAGTATTGCTATTAGGAATTTACTATTCATCATCACATTATGTTATTGTTCACAGTCAACCTTTTCTCTCAACTGTATTTGAATAGATCGATGTTATCAGAGCTTTTCCGTTCCTCTCCTAAACATCAATATATACTAATATTCCAACATAACATTAGCAATTTATGTATTTTCTAATTATCAGATTGAAGATAATTTTTCCTATAGGATTATAGTGCCACAGTTATCTAGCTACGGGACGTTATTATATCTAGCTAGGTATGAATGTAACTTAATTAGACCAATTATGCCTCAGGAGAGGCGGTCCCGACTTGAGCTATGAATAGATAGGCTCAACTCTGTGTCAATCAATTATGAACACACCATGGCGATTTGGACTTGAATCATAGGTTAGAACATTGTTACATCACGGGGAAGGCATGTGCCCCGGAGGGTATAAAAAACCTGTCAGATGCATGTATCAGTTTGCCTTGAAAAAGTATAGCGAAACACGCATCGGCGGTGTCGCTGCCAGCCCTCTGATCCAGTTTTTATTAGAGCAGAATCTTTGGCACTCAGAATAGGCTCCTTATATCTAAAGCTTGTGGAACTTGAACAGGGAGTCAGCAATACACTCCCCGTAATTCTATTGATATGATTATTATTCAGAATAGGCTATTTATACCTCATGAGTGGAGTCTTCATAGTCAGCCAATATAGTAGGCGCCACTGAGCATACAAGTTGAGCATAGACTCTGCAACACTTGTTATGTTCTGTATGCAAAGTAAGATATCTACCTGTCTCTATATCTGTTTATTTTGTGTCATTGATTCTGATCTCTCATAAATCTCCTACTGGTCTTTATTTACTAGATCCGTTATCTCCTTTTGTATATGTGGTATCAATACCAAATTATGGTTTCTGAGAGAACTATAAAAGGAGAAATTTGAGATTTTGAGATATGTAGAGTATAGAGTATTATACTCACGACTATATGGGATCTAGTTACTATAATTTATTTATATACAAAGAATAATCTTTCTGGATCAAAAGTGCTTCCAGCGCATTTTTAGTGATTTTCACTTTAACTTTATACACACAAGTCACTTTATATTTCGCTATTCCAATTTATTTTAATAATAGGACAATAAAAGTTAAGTTTTATAACCTTGTGCATGGTATAGTGCTGTACATCTCCTACGACTCTGGAGAGTTCAAGTGGATCTTTTTAAATACAAGCCTTTTTCTTTTCCTTTATATATATTTATAGTTTCTGTATGTTGTTAATAGATAGCACCCCTCATATCTCTATTTTAGAGGAGACTTCATGTAATTATGTAGAGGGATACTCTCAGTAATCTGTGCGATGGGATCCCTTTGTATTTCCTGATAACTAATGCCAGGAGACAAGTGTGTACATAGAGTTGGTGCTTCTTCTGTTAAAATTACAGTAACTATTAAACATCATGTAGCCACCAGCCACTGATGTAAATTGTTCAGAACACTAACTGTGCAAATAATCAGCAACAATCATTACAGAAGGTCTATTGTTACACAAATGTAAAAACACAAAAGTTTAGTACCTGTGTCTTCAGTACTGCCTTTTTCATAGCGAGAATAATCACTGGCTATCGATACCTCTGAGCAGGCATCCAATTCATCATTGATAAAAAGCTGATCATCCAACATAAAAGATGACTCAGAGGAAGCATGGCTGCTAGTTGGAGAAATTGAACGATCCTCAAGAGTTGACTGGAGTGTGTCTATTATTTTGTCCTTCTGCAGAATCTTCTTTTTAAGACTGTTAAAGAAACATCAGTGATCAGCTTAGTTAACATATGGTGAAAAAAGAGATGCTCATAGTGGGGCTCATATATGGGTGGACATATGTCCAACCCCTAAATGCAATTTTCTGTACTGCTCACATACTATATAGGGATGAAAGCTGGAGCACATATGTGTTGTGCCCACTTCCACCCAGTGCAATATATGGACTGCTGATATATTACCTTTGGCTTATCAGGATATAAGCAAAGTCAAAAAAGGATACAGTGGAAAAGCGGGGTACTTTTAACTCTGGCCCAAGATGAGCTAGAAGTGATATTACTGGCTGACAGCCATAGGTTGCCACTGTTCCTTCCAATATACAGTACTTTCAAAAACAGGTATCCAAATGATCAATTTTGTGGTCTTTCTTTACTTCTTTCTTTATTACTAAATTCTTAGTTTACCCTGGCTTGCTGTTGGCAAAACTGGACACAGATACCCTGCAACCACTGGATAGATGAGCAGAATTTTACTCATGGCAAAGAGATGTATCTGAGGCTGCTGGGGTTGTTTGTTTAGAAGGGTGGCCTGGGTTTAGAGTAAAGGGGTGTAACTGGGATGGGGGTTATAGAGGGTAGAGAGAAAAACAGGGTACAGGAACAATGAGAAGAGTGGGATGGAGCATGGCAGGGGGAGAGCAGGCAGGGGAGATGGGACATGTTAGGGGGAGAGTAGGGGAGATGCGGTCAAGGGAAGGGGTGGGGATAAAGGAGCGTGGACTAGGACGGGAGACACAGGAGGCAGAGGGAAGGGGTGGCTGATGAGGGACGTAAGCTGAAAAGACAGCTAGGAACAGAGGGTGCAAGAAAAAAATAGAATGAAAGGGAATGGCAGGGTGAGGGAATGAGAAAGGGCCTGGATGGAGTGGACATTAAGGGGGTGTAGAAAAAAGGGAGGGGGGTGGGGGCAGTGATGTAATGTAGGAGGGGAAGAGAGAAGTGAGGAGAGACAATAGGAGAGAGAGGAGAATAGAAAGGGACAGGAGTAGAAGGCTAGGACAGAGGGTACTGAAGGATAGATGGGGAAGAGGATATGGAAGAGGGGCAAGGCATGGCAAAGGCAAAAGAGAAGATGAAGGCAGTAAGATAAAGTATGATGGAGATAGAAAAGCAATGAGAATCCTACGGTAAGACGATTGCAACAAAGAAGATCGCAGTATTAAAAGGGAGGGAAATGGAGGGTAGAGAAAAATGAAAATATGGAGGTAATTGGATCAGTGTTGAGTCAGAAAAGATGTCTAAGAGTACCGATGAAGGCAATGGCGAAACAGTGAGGTAAAACAATGGCAATGTGATCAAAGCAGTAAGTCAAATTAAAAACATACCAATGTATATCAGTAAAACAGTGAAGCAATAATATAAGAAGGCAATACAATGGCAAAGAAGACCATTAGCAATGGCAAAGTATGACAGTGCAGTATAACAGTGAATGTGGTAAGAACATTAAAAATAATGGCAGTGGGAAATGAGACAGGGGTAGGAGAGAGGCTAAGAGACAGTCATGGAGTTGTGAGAGAGTAGATGGAGAGCATAATCACCGAGATAGGGTAAGAGATCATGATAGAAAGTGGTAAGATGAAGGGAAGGAAACAGAGATAGAGGAGGAGGAAGAAGAACAGCTGGATAGGTTCCAGATGGAAAGTGAAAGTGCAGCAGCAACTGCAACACAAATGCTGGTGAGACTAGAAATTCAAAATACAAAGTATGACAACACTGGTACCAGGAGGATTGCTTGAGACAGGTAGGTTGCTGCTCCAGAGGTGAATCACTGGAGTGCACAGATGAGTAGTCCAAAGAAGAGTACCTGAAGGCCCAGAAGCAGTGACTGGATGGTAGGGGTGGTAGAGGCTACAGGCTGCTACTAGAGGATAATGGCAAATTACTGAGGGAGAGGAGACACTAGAGTCTGGAGACAATACGGTGTGTAGCAGAGCGATATTTAGAAGACGGTATGCAGAAGTGGCAGGTAGTGGTCAGGATGGTCCCACAGCAGTAAAGTGGCTGAGAGTGATGCTGTATGCTGCAATGATGGTGATGCAGACCCAACGGTAGGATTCCAGAGCAGGCCTGAGATTATCAGGCAGTAGGTCTGATTCAGGTGGCAGAATGGAACAGGTAAGGAAGATAAGCTGGTGCTAGTTAAGGTCTGTGAAGGCAGAGATGTACCATCACAAGAGAAGCAGGAGGCATAATCAACTAGGCCTCAGTCCTTCTTATCACCACAGCAATTTGTGGTGGCAGGTCTTTGGCAGGTAGAGGTAAGCTCCTGCTAGATGAGGGGAGTGATTCAACAATTAGCAGCAGGGTGACTTCTGAGTGAAGCCATTAGTACCTGTCTCTGAGAGTAGAGTTTAGTATGATATACTGGCCCACTTTGAACACTGACTATTACAGTATATATTTTCAATGAAGACTCCTTTCATCAGTGTTAACCAGTATTTACTCTATTATTATAAATTCCTCTCCAAAGCCATGCAAAGATGGGAGAAATGAAATGTTTATTCTGATATTTACCTATTTGTATGCAATGCAGGTTCTTTGTTCTCAATCACCTTAGAGCATCCTTCTGAAAATAAAAAAAAAACATTGAAACATAATTTTTACTGGAATGTGTAACAAGATTTTTAATACATCTACAAAGTAAGTAGAATTTAAAATTCATCAGAATCTTTGAAATTATACTTTGGTTGAAGCAAATAGCATGTTCTAAAATGTGACCATTTCTGGTGTATGGTCAATTTTATATAAGAGTTACGTTTTTGTTTGGTGCCTAAAAGAAACGAACAACTGAATTTAGGTATGACATTGTTCAAAATGATTGTGGTTTGGTTGAATCTGGAGTGGTTTGGATGGTTTGGGGACATAGGCATGGCCAAAATTGTCCCGATACGCCAAATAAGATTGTTAGTGGGTATGCAAGCAGAGAGCACAGCAAAGTATGCAAATTATTGTGCATTTGATAAACATTTAAAATGTTTATTCCTTGAACAACAACAACCTCCACAGACTTATGATGGACTTGATTGTAAACAAAAGTCTTCTAACAAACAGTTCCTATAATAATCAGATAGACAATTTTAATGTTAGCACTTTTCCAGTGCTGACATAATGAAGTTTATGGGGAAATTTCATGCCTTATCATGCAGGAGCAGTTACAATTTGAAAATGATGCATGCAGTGTCTACATGAGTTTAAATGCTGCTATGTGACAGGGGAGGAATATTTCCTAATTCACCTCTATGTGTTAACATATAGCAATTTAAATGCTATTTACGCTAGAGCTTTTATAACTGAAGAAGTGCTAGCGTTCAAAGCATCCACCTGACACCACTATTATAATGCCCTCACAGTAGATAAATACATATTATGGATATTCGAAAATGTTCCCAAAATCCTAAACAAGGTACCAATGGTGTTCCAACAAAACAACTTAATACCTAAAAATGTAAATAGACATATACACAGTGCAAGCAAAGGTATGTATAAAGCAACTGATAAATGCAACCTACAATGTCTATAATACACTAATTAATGGGTGTCCAACATACGATTTAATGCCACAATAAACACACATAATAATATCTAATTCTGATACTTTCGAGTCACAGATGTTGGTAGAGAGAAGATGGTACCCTTTATTAGAAGAGATATAAATATGCGGAATACACTGGAGTCTCTCTGTATGTAGGTGAATATAAGATTTAGAAATGAGCAGTTTGGATTCAGAGAAATCTGAGATTCAAATCTAGGGGTTCCAAGTCATCACTCAGTTTCTCGCTGAATACCAGGCAAAACGGATTTTCCAGTAAAATGTCAGATCTCGTGAGTTTTGAATCAATATCTTCTATATATAGCCCTGCCTACTGTTTTTAGCTGTCATTTGGAAGTGATAGCATGTGGATAGGACATTTGATGCCTTTCTGTGCTCACAAAGTAGCTTGTAAAGGGCTGGACAGAGTAAAAGAAGTAATGTACATTCAAATAGCTGTGATTTTACAGCACAAATCTCAAGAGTTTATTTACAAATCATTCTGCTGGAATTGTGTGCTGATAATTTGGCTGTGAGAGAGTGAAGAGTAGACAAACAGTGGATACTGGTAGTAATATTGCAGTAGCAAACTAATCAGATGTGTACAAAAAATATTCTTTCTTGCTTTTCCAATCAAAGTGTTTCATTTGAAGGCAGATGTGCAAGGGTCATTATCAGTGACATCTGAACTATGTAGTGGAGAAGTAAACAGGATGCTGTTTGACTGAGGGGTGCTACCCCTCCCACTCACAAAAAGTAATATATATATATATATATATATATATATATATATATATATATAGTAGACACAAAGATATAAGTTGGCGCTAATCACCACAGCGTATCTGTTAAATCAATTGTCTCAACAGAATATGTTTATACAATCAATCCCAAATAAAAAGGTCCACATTAAAATTCACTTGACTTATGTAAGAGTGGCAGCCTTGGAAGCCTGAAGCCAGATGGTTGGTCCGGACCGTAGAAATTACTGAAACAGAAAACAGGCAGGGCGCCTCATAGTGTAGTATTGATTAAAAAAGGAGGGATAGATAATACCATGCGTACCGTTAGGTAAGCAGTCGTGGGTTTCACAGAGAAAATGGAGTAGTTTCTGCTATATTCATAATCCTCCAAGTCTCCATCAATCAGCAAACAAAAGTGAAAAGAGCAAACATAGTGTGATACCGTATTGCCAAAATTGCATATAATGGAGATAATACACCATAAACCACCAGGGCTCTAAAAGGTGTATGGGACCAAGGTCTCAGATACAAATAATGGAACACCCATATAAGTGCAGGTAAATGAGTCTGCGTACCAGATATATATGAGGATTCTCACATCTCAAAAGGATTGTTGATTGCAGGTTAATATATGTGCCCAGTAGTTGGATTCTCAATCCCAACCTCACTCAATTGGTGGAAATGAATCAGTATGATTCATTGGCGGAAATGAATCATTCAGGATTTTCAGCTCCGCCTGGTATTCAATTAGCACATTGGTTAAACTTGCCACGCACCGCTTTACAGGTATATCTTCGCCAGGATTCATTTCAAGGTTTGAGTATCCTGTATGTACTGGTGGTATTATCTGAAGCCCAATAGCCAAGTAGATATCCAGCGAGTATTCAGACATTTGTCGTCAGTACACAAGCAGGGTAGTCACGAATGCAAGGAAGTGCAGTAAGTAACAGGAGCTGAGCAGGCAGAATTCTCAACCACATGTCTGATCCAGGAAATGCCTATTATAGGCGCAAACAGGAAACAGAATCCAAGATGGTTTCTCCTTGATGTCGTTCTGGCCATCTTGGATAAGGGAAAATCTAAGGGCAAGTTTATGAATGCAGAGACCTTTAGTAGTCGGAGGTGCAAATATCAAAGTAATTCCCTACAGAATCTTTGATTTCCAGCACGGCACCTGTGGAACATATATATCTGCTAGACGGACAGCTTTGAGTGTTCTGCCCTGGAATTATTACCATCAAGAATACACATAAGCTTTGTTTTACCTCTTGTAAGAGTTTTAATCTTGCTTGTAATAAAAAATGATTGTTTAAAAGATTTTACACTTGAGAATGCAGTGATAAAAAGGGGATAACTGAGGAACCTGCCAACAATTTTTTTTTCATCAAGCGTCTGACAGATAAGCTTTATATCTGATTAAAAAATGTATGCTGCTTTTATCCAACAGTTTTATTTGTTTGACACTTATTACGACAGTATCAGTGACCTTTTTTCCTATTTTTCTTGTGTTTAGGGATATTATTGTCGACTAATAATACTGTCTACATTTCCATTGTCGACCCAATGATACGGTCAATAGAACCCTTTCTATTTTATCGTGTCGACCATATAAATGCTGCTCATGTAACTGTCGAACATATGCATCACACCCTTTCCAAATGGTTTTGAAATTTTGGAAATAAGCTGCCCTATAATTACAGTGCCAGAATCTGAAATGGACACCCTTCGACTCTGTGAATGCCCAATTTGTTCTTGTGTCTCAGTGTTCTTTTCACGTGACTTTTCTTACTCGTAGTGTTTGAAAAAGTATTAGGAATTACAGTACTAGTACTGGAATGTGTCATGCGCCAAACCCTTTGGCTCTCTTACCGGGGTCCAGTTTCTTGCCCTCAGTTTTGCCCGTATCCAAGATTGCCAGAATGGCATCAAAGAGAAACCATCTTGGATCCTGTTTCCTGTTTGGGCCTATAATAGGCATTTTACAGATACCATAACTTTTAATAACACAAAAGGAGAAAGCAAGGATGTTTCTACATGGAATGTACTGAAGGACCTAAAAAAAATAATTTATTTTATTAAAAATCAATCTTTACTTTAGTTTCAATAAAATATATGTGTTTGATCCCATAAGGTCCAATTAAATCCAGGAAATAAAACTAAAAGTAAAGCAGTATATAGACAGGAAATGTGTGATATAAAATATATATTCTGTATAAATGCATAGCTCAGTTTTAATGCAATATATTTTCACAATTATTTTCAATAAGATTAGAGCCTTTTATTTATTATTCTAATGTCTAAATTGTTGGCCGAAGAAATTGCAAAAAAATATTTGCAATGAATGTCCTTCTATTGCACTCTTATATTATAATTTAAAATGTATTCTTCTCATAGTTATTACCAAACTGCACTCTTGTATCAAGTGTCCCCCAGGTTTACTTATGATGTCTTTCATCATAACATTTGCATTCATCATCTTACTTAGAGACAGAGTGAGATAAAATCAGGCTCTGGTTCCATCACTAGACTATAGATCTCAATAACACTTACAAAAAAGGGTCCTCTTCATGTAAGGGAGGAGGGAGCTGTGCAGGTGAGCAGGGCCGCCAAGAGAAATTTTGGGCTCCCGCTATAGGCAACTTAAAGGGAAACACGTGCCTCATTAGAGGACACAATCCCGTACTCTAGGGACAGAGGCCCTGTAGCACTGTCATTACAGAAATGCCCAGCAGCTTTAATCACACATACCCCTCTCTGCCAAGCAGCTTTAATAACACATGTCCCCCTTTGCCCAGCAGCTTTAATATCACATGTCCCTCTCTGCCCAGCAGCTTTAATCACACATCCCTCTATGCCATACTTGCCAACTCTCCCGGAACGTCCGGGAGACTCCCGCATTTTGCGTGAGTCTCCCGGACTCCCGAGAGAGTATGGAAATCTCCCTGATCTGCCCAGAAGTGGGCAGAATATGGTTCAAAAGCCGCGATTCACCGGTGTTTGTAACGGGGGCGGGGGTAAAATGACGTGATTTTCGGGGCCCCGCCTCCTACACGCCTACCTCCTACTAGCAGCTCCCGGAAAAAAAAAATTAAATGTTGGCAAGTATGCTCTATGCCCAGCAGCTTTAAATACACATGCCCCTTTATGCCCAGCAGCTTTAGTCACACATGTCCCCCTCAGCCCAGCAGCTTCAATCACACATCTCCCCCTCTGCCCAGCAGCTTTAATTACACATGCCCCCTCTCCATCACATCATCCCTTTCTCTCACCTTTTTCTCCACTGCACAGCACACAGGAACATGAAGATATCAAGCAAGCCTGCCTGCACTGTGTGACTGCTACTGTTGTCACAGTGACCGGGATCTAGCTACTGCCTAATGGAGATGGATGCAGTCTGTGCGGTCCCAGCATAGACTGTCACAGCGCATAGCATGCGACTTGACAGCCTATGCAGGGATTGCATAGACTGCCCGCCCGACACCCCCTCCCCCCCTCTTTCCCAAGGAAACAAAAAGAAAAAAACATTAGTAAAAGAAAAAAAATCTTGCTAGTCTGCAGTGCGGGTCTGGGTCCCTTGGTATACCTGATCCCCGGAAATCAGTACCACCCGCTCTCGGCACCTCTGCAGGTGAAAATGCTGAAGGGGGCAGGTGAGAACGCTGAAGGGGGCAGGTGAGAACGCTAAAGGGGACAAGTGAAAACTTTAAAGGGGCAGGTGATAAGGCTAAAGGGACAGGTGATAATGCTAAAGGAGGCAGGTGAAAATGCCAAAGGTGGCAGGTGAAAATGCTAAAGGGAACAGATTAAGGGGGTTTATGAAATTACTGAGGGGGATGACTGAAGGGGGCAGATGAAGAGGCTAAAGGGGGCAGTTGAAGTGACTGAAAGGGGTAGATGAAATGGCTGAGGGGGGTATTTATAAATCATCTTTGGGGGGACCTGATCTTTTTATTGAGTGGCAGTTATGAAGATGTTCACTGTGGTCTTTTGGGGCACCAGAAAGCTAAATATTAGTCAGGTGGGGCTGATAGAGATATGTATTTGATTATAGCTCTTTGACAATTTTCATATATTTTATTGCCTACATATGCCTGTGTTATGGCTTAGTTTTATCTGGCCATAATGGACTATTGTGTTTGGACTAAAGAGTCTAATCATTCAGGGTTTGTTACACATTGTACATTATAATACAATTGCTGCATATTTTCAAAACAGGACCCCAACTTTCCAGGAGCCACCTAGAAGACAACAAAGGTGCAAGAACAGGTAAGAGAGAATGCACAATCTGTCTAAATTTGAATGATGGAGAATACTCCTTAATATGAATATTCAGGAGTATTCCTATACGTCTATATTTGGGGGGAAGTGGGGCTCTATGGCTGTAATAGGGCCCTGCGTGAAAGTTAAGTGGTAAACTGCTAGAGGTTTAAAAAAAAGTTGAGGTTAGCAAAACTAGAAAATAATGTAAATTTCTGAGCTATACAGAAAGGTATTTGTCAGGGAACATGTATTGGGTTAACTACAGCTATGAAAGAAATGAAAGTACATTAAGCCTTGAAAGTAGCTGCAAACAATTCCTACACTTTTATTGTTGATTCCTTGATTACAAACCCCCTGTCTGTAAAAAATCAGTGTTGGAACAGACTGTTATACACCCTCTGAAGCATTATTTAGACAATATCATACTGCAGGAAGTAGTATATTGTAACAGAATGGTGAGAAAAAGGCAATTAACGAAGGAAGACAGACAGACCATTATAACCGTTAAAGTGTAGTTCTTTCCTTTAGAGAAATTAAAAAGAAAGCACTTCCCGAACATTTAGATTCAATTTTGTTAAACAAAATGATTCTAAGATTTAATTTTTGTCTCAGTTGTAATATACTTTAATTTCAGAGTACAATGAGACATTAAATTGCATACATTTTAATAAAAGCTGGAAAAATAGGATTGGCTGATATTTGTATTCATGAGCAGGTGTACGTATGTACCTAATAAACCTATAAACACACCTGAAAAAGCTAAACTCCACCTGGGAAATAGTCCCGTGGACAGATGAGACCAAATTAGAGTGTTTTGGTAAAGCACATCATCCCTATGCTTGCAGAAAGTAAAATAAAACTTTCAAAGAAAAGAATACATTCCCTTCAGTCCAACTTGGAGGAGGTTGCGGTTGTTGTTTTGATGTTACTGTGCTATAATTGCCAATGGGTGCTTTGAACATGTACATGGCATCATGAAATCTAAAGAATACTTAGTACTTAGGCACTGCCTTGTAAAGTTTCCCTTTACAAGGCAGTGCCGCTTTAAATTTTAGCTGTCAACCCACCGATTTCCGGCGACTTGAAGAAACCGGAGTATGATACATTTACCCCCAGATCTGTGGAGAGACACTTGGGAGAAGGTACCTTTGAAAAGCTGGGAGAACTGGAGCTGTTTGCTCAAGAAGAGTGGCACCAGAGAGATGCAGGAAATTCCTCCATATCTATAGGAAACAAAGGCTGAGCTTCCAAATATTAAGTCTGGTCAATAACTAACAACTGACAAAGTCAATAATTTTGTCAATGCCATTTCTTTTCATTTTTTAAAAGAATATACTTGCCAACTCTCCCTGAATGTCAGGGAGACTCCCTGAAATAGGGGTGATCTTCCTCACTCCCTGAAGAGTCTGCCATTCTCCCTGATGCTGAGCCAGTACAAGACGTAGTTGGCTTCGCCATCTGTGGCAGGATGACACAGTTCAGAAATTGTGTCCTATATCCATGTATTGATGCCTATGGAAGTGGCCATTTTCATGGAGACCAAGATTTACTCAAAGACTGACAGGTAAGATAACATGACTTCAGTAATGGAGACAGAAATGTAAAAGACACTTCAGTCTCTAGAGATTCATTAGCTGCGTTTCTTTAATGCATAGTTGCCCACTCTCCCGTAAATATCCGGGAGACTCCCACATTTCTGGGACACCTCCTGGGAGAGGCAACCTCTCGGTTCTCGCCCCCACCACAGATAAGTGGCAGGGGGCGGGGATTATTGACCAAATATCACGTTATCTTACCCTTTTCCCCTGACCAAAATTGTGACAATCGTTTAGAGGCGGGGCCAAAATGATGTGATTCATCAATCCCCGCCCACCGCACACCCACCTCCCCCTGGGTTCTCACTGAAGCCAACGAGGAAAAGTTGGCAAATATGCAGTTTTACATTCAGAATAATAAACGGTTAGCAGAAAAAGAATATTGGAGACCAAATACTGTTGTTAGTTTCAACTAATGTGTAGAAGAAATTGTGTTTTATTTGAAAAAAGTGCAAGGGTGTCAATATTTTTGTTGTAATGAGTGATGTATGCTTAAAGCTCAAAGCCAAGAAGACAAAATAACAAATTTCATGGCAGGAATTTTCCTGTCTGTAACAAATCTACCTTATGAACAGTAAAACAATATTAACATTATAGAGTATAATGCATACAAATTGTCTTAGGCTATTAAAATATTTGAGATAGTTAGCACTGTTCTACCAAAATCCTTTCTCTTTATGAGTGACACGTGTACTACAATGTTTACAATAGTAAAAATCACACACTTACTTCTGTTGAGTGTGCTGTTCAGTCTTACTGCCAATTGACTCCCTTGAGTTAGGTGCTCTCTGAAACTTTGCCCTATATAGTAGTCAATATCATTAGCACGGAGAATTTCTTCAAATGATTTTATGGTATCGTTCAGATGTCGAATAAGAATGTGACAGACACTTTGTCCCTCTTGCATCTTTTGACGCATGAATGAAAGTTCTCGTGCCTGAGTCTGAATCAACCAGTCATATTTTCTAAAACAGGGAAAGATTTGTAAGCTTTTGTATAGGTGACAGGTAACAATAACATTCTTTTTTTGTATCACGTCCCTTGAGAGTAATTTTTCACTGTGATATCAATTGAACCATTAGAATTGCTGACTTTTTTGTCTTACAAAAATGTTCCCATCTTCATCCTCAGGTTATCTAAATACAATAAAATATTTATATAAAGAAACCTAATATATAGTAGCTTGAAGGGCAATATTTCACTCAAATTCCTAGATTCCAAAAAAATCCAAGGTAAGTTTTATAGTAAGCTAAAGGTCAGCTAACCTAAGTCCAACTGTGGGACACGAAAATCTACTTTGTCTTACTATGTATGCTAAGCACATACAAGTGTAGTGTGTGCACTTCTTCAAGTGGCAATAGGGAGACAATTTTTTTTCAATCAATAAAAGGAGAAAAATTACTAAATAAGGTTACTTAAGTATTAATGTGGGGTCAGTTACTTAAGTAATTATTGAGAGGTTTTTAAATGAATTGAGTACCAAAGCCCTGCTGTTTGTGATGTCACACATCTGGTTTTATCCCTTTTACCGAAGTAGCACCTGCTATAGAAACAATGGATTTGTTAGTGATATGGCAATATCTCTTTTTCCTCCCTACTGTACAGCAATATGAAATATTTTCGTGCTTTATAAAAGAAAGAATTCTAGTAATGTTCAATTATATTTTTGTCTTAGCTTAAGATATTGCTTTTCTCAATAAAGCTTTGCTATGCTGCTACTTACCCAGGACCTTTAATTGATTTTATTTGGCACTGAGTTCCTACATCTTTCTGCATATGATGGAAATAAGTCTCAAGTATGGATACTCTTTGGGCTAGTTGTTCTAAGAGTCTAGGGCGTTGAACTCCAGCAGTATCAGATTGCCAGCCCTCATCTTCATCTGTAAAGCTTTGTGATGTGGAACCATGGGACGATGAACAATTTTGGGATTGTAGATCTCGAATCAACTTATTTGATTTCTGTGATTGTCCCCTCAGTTTCTTCATATGCTGTTGCAGCACTGTTGCATCTTCTGATGTCACCAAATTGATATTCCAGTCAGTCTGACAAAAGCCCTTGTTTTTAGAAGCTGAAGCTGTAGCCATATGAGACCAGTCTTCATATTTAGATGTCTTCTCTACCGTATAGTTGACCTTACTGAACATGTCCTCATCCTCATCATATTCTAAAGAAATGAATATGTGAATACTTGCAATATATGTTAAGTTATGTGTAAATAAATATTTCATTGGTAACATGCAGAAAATAGTGCATTAAGTCCACTGCTAGAGATATGCAAAAGGAATCTGTATCTGTCTAATTCATTTTATTTTGAACAGTTTGGTGGCCCTGAATTCATAGTAAATTGAACTGCCAAAAAATTCACCCATAAGAGGTAATTTAATAAGTAGAATTGATTACCAATATAGAATTATGAAAATAATGTTTCACAACAACTAAAATGCAAGATTTTTCAGATTGGCCTGGGAACACTAAATTTGGTCATCTAGTGAAATATGAATTTCTGACCAACATAGCAAATAATTTCATGCACATAACCAAGGGAGATTTACTCTTATTAACCCCTTAACTTAAATTGACAGCTTAATATGTATTTATGATAATATGTGTACAATAAGGTTTGTGCTTAAATAATATTAAAGAAGCAGTTAAAGTAGAACAATAAAATATTTTTACTTGTAAATCTTCATGTTAAACATTAGTTCAGTTGATGAAATTAAACTTCAGTCAAATGTTTTTTATTAAATAATACATGGAGTTGTTATTCAGTCAAATGTTTTTTATTAAATAATACATGGAGTTGTTATATGTGTTTATTCATTTACATTAGGCCAGGGTAAAGCCCCTAACAGAGGACTAAGGATGAGCGAGTTTGAACTGATATCACAGTTGTCCAAGCACTCTCATAATAATTAATATTTATAAGTTCCTTTCTGTGGCTTTGGGTTGAGAGTGATCTGTTCATTTTTCAATGGCATACTGAAAAAGTTTTTCTAAATTTCCCAGTGATTTTTAACTAATATATACCTGACTAGATCTCACAGGGTCAACGTTGGATTTAGTCCTGCTATGATAACTTCGGGGAAAATTGTAAAGTGTTTGACTGCTGTTATACCATTGCCGATCTCAATTAGAATAGGCCTAGTGAGCAACACCCATGCATAGGGTGGTCATTTCATATTATACAAATTCCACTAAAGTAACACAGAGTAGCTGTTTAAATAAAATATCCAGTCTTGCCTGCACTTGTTTCATCTTGATCTACTTCATTTTCACTCTTTCCGCATGTTTCATATCCCAGGTCCTGAATGTCCGCTTGCATTTGTCTGCTATCATGCTTCATTTGTGTTCCATCTGTGTCTGGAAAAAGAAAAAACTTAGGCTTTTATTATCAACTTTTAACCATGTGACTATGAATTTTACTTTTAATCATGTCACTATGAATTTTACATTTGATAGATAATAACATATAAGTTGTGCTAGACTAATTTTACCCTTATCTGTCTCCTCTCCTTTCATTTTAAGAGAGCCACATAAAGTTCAAGTGCCATTGTATACATGACAAGAAAGGAAATAGATTCTAGTAGTGCAAGCAGTTTAAATGAAAGCTGCTCTTTGCCACTGTACATTTGGAAAGAGGTACAAAAAATAAATGACTAATGTAATGGTAAAAATAAAATTTCCAAGTGATGGGACAAGCACTAAACAGGTAACTTATTTAAGATTACAAAAGAGTCTCACTGTGCGATATAAGAAAGAAACAAATAACCTTATTCTATGCATCAAATGAAATGGGACTATTTTATTTCAACCTAGAATGAATATGAAGATAAAAAGGCTTCCCTATACTTATACATTAATGCTGGTAGGGTCATTGCCAGCATCAACAGGGCTATTGCCAGCGTTAACCCCATTGACATATAGGATGATGCAATAACGAGCCTTACTGCCAGCAAAAATGCACGTTTATGGACTTTTCATCCTTCGATAACTAGGGTTCAATAGACCAACAAAAAACAGAAAATAGATGCAGCTGCTGGTTCATGCATTAGATGACCATTGTTCTTGAATGGTTGTAAAAAAACAAAAAAGATATTGTATTGTTGTCAAACAGAACAAAACAAAGGTGAAGATTTAAATATAGGAGAGAAAAAAAATACACAAGTGGTAATTTGCAAAGCTGCAATGAAGATATGCATCGCAAATGCCAATATTTTTGTGATGTTAGAACATGGATTAGCAGCACTCCAAGCAAGATGGTAGCCATTTTGAGAAATGCAAAATCGTCTCTATCTTGTGGGGTAAGCTCATAAGATTGTGGCGTTAATGGATGCTAGCTGCAGTAATTTGCCTCATATTATGTCCAAATTAAATGATTAGTTGATATATTTCTGGATGAGATATTTAAATTATTTTAAAGGGATGACGATTGTGCACTTAGAAAGGCATTTTCAGTTTAACAGGTGGACACAGTCTTTTAGTCCTGAAAATTATCTTTATTTTTACACATCTTCAGTGCTGGCAGAAATTGGGCAAATATTTTTATTTTTAAGAAACATACAGATACATTTTATACAGAAAAGAAAGTGCATTTATAACCACATAATAAAATAGGAAAAACATTGAAATATACAAATGTGACACCAGAAATAAAGTTAGTCATTACATACATACTCTGAGACTTCAATGAGCAGTATTTTTGGAGAAATACAAATATATGCAATGCTCACTCCTCATCCCCTCCCCATTATAATGTCACCTTTTCTTACTACCTGGCAATATAAAGAAGAAGAATTGTATAAAAATAGTTTTTGCCTCCTGCTACAATATACTTGCAAATTTAATGAAATCACAAACAAATGTAAAATAAAAACCCAAAAAACTTAGCTGCTATTAAATCTGAGGGATGATTAAGCCTTTTATTTGTCCCCTCTCTAAAAGGGTTAAAGTAGGCAGGCAAAGTGAGCTTTGGGTGCGCCCATGTTCTGTCACTGTAGGAGGTCACTTTGACCACATTATACATTTCAATGGCTGATGGTGTTTTGTCTCTTAGTCTGCAGGACAAGTTGAACGATAATTGTAGTGTATTTCACTTGCCTACTTACACTGTCTTTACGTTTTTCTGACTCCTTTCTCTCCCTTTTCTGTTCCCTGCTCTTCTCTTTCATCTCCCCCAGTCCGCTGTCTGCTGTTTTTGTTTGTCTTCTTTTTATTCCTGACTCTCTGTGGAGAAACAGGGTCTCTCTGGACGGTGGACTTTTATTTATCCTCAGCAGTTGGCAAGGTGGAAGTCTAATGCTTTTAAGAGGTATGTGCGGCCTTCTCCGCTGTCCTGAATTTCTGTTCTGTTTTCTGCTTTTTCTGCCTGAAGATGACACAGGGCTTTGGTTGCTTGTTGCTTTTGGAAGCAAGGACACAAAGGGATATTACCTGATTTTTCCCCCAAAAAGGGCCTGATTGGCTGTTGGCACCACAACGTTTTTTTATGGTTTTACTTTCTCTTGTGTCTCCTGTCCTTTCTTCTCTGGCTCTTTCTGTCCTCCTGTTTTTATCTCCTCCTCCTGTTCTTTGTGTTTTGTTTCTAGGGTCTTCTTACTTTGCTGCTTTCTGCTGTGTACTGTTATCTGCTCTGGCCATGCTAGTATGGCTTCTGGTTATTTTTTCTGTTGCCTCCTTTGAAGAGCTGTTTCATCTTCTACACTTGTGAGTTTCATTGTGATTGACATTGGGGTTTTTCTCGTGATTTACAGCTTATTGGAGGCCCTGTTGATCTGGGTATTTGGTCACCCCTTTGTTCACTGGGCTGCTTTACATCGGGAAGCGGTGGACACTTCCTCCTTTCCCAGGCCTGTAGTGGTTTCCTGGTTGGGTTATCAGGGTTTGCACTGGCCAGGTTATAGAGCATGTTTGTTGAGGGAGATTGGTAGGCGGCGGGGAGGGTTTCCAGATATTTTGGAAACCCATCTTGGGGAAGATGATTTTAGACATGACAAGTCCATGGGTTTAATTTTGCATATACAGTATGACTTGTTTGGCTACATTCTTTATGGCCTGGATTGGTCTTCTGCAGGGGCAGGGAATGACTGCAAGGAGTGAGGTAAAGAAAATGACTGCAGGGGGGGAATGGCTGCATGGATGGATGTAAGAAAAAATGGCTGCAGGGGAAGGTAAGAATAACTACAGGCCAGGGGAGATAAGGAAAATGACTGCAGGGGGGAAAGAAAATGGCTGCAGGGAGAGCTAAGGAAAATGACTGCAGGGGCGAAGTAAGGAAAATGGCTGCATGGGGGGTAGATGCAGGGAGGAGGTAAGGAAAGGGGGGAGATGGCTGCATGGGTGGAAGTAAGGAAAATGGCTGCAGGGGGTAGGTAATGAAAATGGCTGCAGGGGGGGATAATGAAAATGACTGTAGTAGGGGGAGGTAATAAAAAGGACTGCAGGGTGGTAATAAAATAGCTGAGGGGGTATTTAAAAAATAGAGTATCTTTGGGGGGCACTTTTCTCTGTATTGTGTGACGGTTACACGGATGCTTTCTGTGATCTATGCATTCACTAGAATGCTAAATAGTAGTCAGATGGGGTTGGTAGACGTTTGTATTTGAGTAAAGCTCTTTGACCTTAATGTTCATATATTGTCTATATATGCCTGTGTTATGAGGTCCTTTTATGTGGCCATAATAGAGTGTTGTGTTTGAACTAAATAGCCTAATCATTCAGGGTTTGTTGACATTTTGCATTACAATATAATGCAATTTTTGCATATTTTCACAGGAACCCAACTTTCTAGTAGCAAGCTACAAGGTAACAAATTTGCAGGAACAAGCAAGCGAGAAGAGCAAGAAAATGTATGAAAGAACAATGTATTCCTACCCGCCTTTATATTAGTGACGGTGGGAGGAGGCACATTAGCCTAGAGCAGCCAGAACCCTCATGTATTTATATCAAGAGGGTAAATGACTCTCACTGTAATATAAGGAGCATTGGTCCTAGCCGGATTGCTTATCATTTTTGCCTCCACCATATAATGTTTGTATTTGAATAAGCTCCTTTATTTGCAAAAGCTTTTGTTTCGTGTCCTTTATTTATTGGTAGGTTGGTAAGAAGAATTGGACAAAGGGGGGACTTATGTAAGAACATCAACCATTAATCATTTTAAAACCAATCATACTCCTTCTTTCTACTTATTTCAGCAACTTTTGATGACCTGTATAGCTGCTTTGTTTCTGAATAATACATGTCATTTTTTTAAGTATACAATTGTTTATAAAGTCAGTAGTAACATCCTGTAATAACTAAGATGATGGTCCACACTTCTAACCGTGATTTCATGAGCTACAGGGTGTTTAACTTGATGTAACATTTTATAGTTAATCTTAGATCATATAATTTCCATAATGGGGTTTGACACTAAAGTTTGCAAACATCTAGATCTGTCGACTTTCCTTCATATATTGTTAGACTATAAATGTGAAGGTATCTTAAATTAGATTTAAAAAAATAATTAAATGGCTTAGATGGCTAGATATAATACAATAAATAATACCTTTTAGAGAATAATAATGTTAAATTGTAGTGCAAGTAGCTGCAAGTGCCAACAATGAAAGCCCATGAATGTTCTTCTATGCTGGCTCTTATAGAACATGATTAATACTATAAGCCATGGTCTGATTTCTATCAGTGTTACTGCTATGCCTTCAGTATTGTTGCTTTACAAATGCATTAGTTTTGTATAAACTCCATCTAGTGACCAGCCTAGTATCAGCTAAACTGAACTCTCTGGGCCTCCGTAGTTAGTTTCCAATGCACTGTGGGTAATAACAGGAGGGGGTAAATGTATCAAGCTGAGAGTTTTCCGGTGGGTTTGAAAAGTGGAGATGTTGGCTATAGCAACCAATCAGATTCTAGCTATCATTTTGTAGAATGTACTAAATAAATGATGGCTAGAATCTGATTGGTTTTTCAAACCTGCCGGAAAAATCTCAGCTTGATACATTTACCCCAAGGTCTCCATTTTAGATATTGCATGCTAAAACGTAAGAGGTGCATTATATATCTCCACTTAGTACAACATCGATGGTAAGGTATTCTGTTAAATTATGCATTTATGTCATGTTTTCATGTTTGCATTGCATTATATCTGTACATATTGTGATTGTGTTCTATCATATCTGTATTACAGTTTTACCACTTGATCTACCATGTTCTTAACTACTTGAATAAACACCATTCTTCAGATTTTCACATCTAGACGGGATTATTAAAGTAAGTGGTTATGCTATCTGTCTCATTATATTCAGGCCAAACAGGAGTTATAGTAAAGACAAAACAGTTATCTATAGACACACAACTTTTAATGTCTTTTGTCAGAGATTGTGCAACAGGTAGGCAGACCTGAAATCAGACTTGAAATCTCTTCCTCCACCAACCCTTCCGCCTCCCCCCCTCTCGCCCATCCTCCCCCCTCCACTCTCCCCCCTCTCCACCCAGCCACCAACTCCTTCTCTCCTTCTGCCCTACCTTGGGAGAGGAAGTCCACTCTCTCATTTCTTCTTCCCCCCCTTCTACCTGCCCCCAGGACCCTATCCCTTCTCACCTTCTTCGCTCCCTCTCCGCCGGCACCTGCTCCCACCTAGCTCACCTCTTTAACCTGTCCCTCTCCACCGGCATCTTCCCCTCCGCCTTTAAACATGCTCTCATCTCACCCATTCTCAAGAAACCCAACCTTGACCCCACCTCACTCTCTAATTACCGCCCCATTTCCCTTCTCCCCTTTGCCTCCAAAATACTCAAGAGACTTGTCTGCAACCGTCTCTCCACCTACCTCTCTGAACACTCCCTCCTTGACCCTCTCCAATCAGGCTTCCGCCCCCTCCATTCCACTGAAACTGCCCTGGCTCAAGTCACGAATGATCTCCTCTCGGCTAAAGCCATGGGCCACTACTCCCTCCTGATTCTCCTCGACCTCTCAGCGGCCTTTGACACTGTTGACCACCCCCTCCTGCTTCACACCCTCCAGTCCATTGGCATCTCCGGTACTGTCCTCTCCTGGTTCAACTTTTACCTTGCTGACCGTTCTTTCTCTGTTTCCACCTCTGAGTCTCTCTCCCCCTCTTCCTACCTTCCAGTCGGGGTCCCTCAGGGCTCTGTCCTTGGACCATTACTATTCTCACTATACACCTCTTCTCTGGGTGCACTCATCAGCTCCTTCAGCCTCAAGTACCACCTTTATGCTGATGACACCCAACTCTACCTTTCTTCTCCTGATCTCTCTCCCTCCCTTCTCTCCAGGGTATCCGCATGCCTCTCTGCCATCTCCTCCTGGATGTTCTCTAGATTTCTTAAACTCAATCTTGCTAAAACTGAACTCATTGTCTTTCCTCCCTCTTGTAGCTCCTTCCCCTCTGACCTCTCTATCACTGTAGACAACTCCTCTATCTCCCCTGTTCCCCAACTCCGCTGCCTAGGTGTCATCCTCGACTCCTCTCTCTCCTTTGCCCCTCACATTCACTCTCTCGCCAAATCCTGCCGTTTCCAGCTTCGCAACATTGCCCGCATTCGGCCCTTCCTCTCCCAGGATGCCACCAAATCTCTCGTCCACTCTCTGATTATCTCCCGCTTGGACTACTGCAACCTTCTCCTTATCGGCCTCCCCCTCTCTCATCTCGCTCCTCTTAGATCTGTACTTAACGCCGCTGCTAGGCTTATTTTCCTCTCTCGCCGTTCCACCTCTGTCTCCCCACTCTACCAAGCCCTTCACTGGCTCCCCTTCCCTACAGAATCCTTTTCAAGCTCCTCACTCTCACTTACAAGGCCCTCACCAACTCCACTGCTCCCTACATCTCTAACCTTATCTCTATTCACACTCCCTCCCACCCTCTGCGATCGTCCAACGATCGTCGCCTCTCTTCCCCCCTGATTACCTCCTCTCACGCACGTATTCAAGACTTATCCCGCGCCTCTCCTCTCCATTGGAACAAGCTCCCCCGCTCCGTCAGAACTTCCCCTAATCTGTCCTCTTTCAAACGAACATTAAAAACCCACCTTTTCCTAAAAGCCTTCCAGTCTCATGCCTAAACTCCCACTGGTCGGCTTCCTCTCTTTCTCATCCCTTCTTCCCTTCTCCCCCTTCCTCGACTCCATCTCCGTCTCATCCATGTGCCTGTCTGTCTTCCCCTCCCTTTAGATTGTACGCTCCTTTGAGCAGGGCTCTCCTACCTCCTGTTTCCATCACTTTTAACTGCGCTCTCCAGCTACTCAGTTCACCTCCTCTCCAACCCTCTGCCCTCTGTCTCCTCTCGCTTCTCTCCGCTCCCCTCAGTGACTCTTTACCTGTCATCCGTGCCCACCCTCTTGGGCCATAGTTACCTGCCTGTACTCACTTTTCCCCTCCCTCTCTTTCTTGCTGTGACTGAGCCACCAGAGTTATAGTGCTTACTGTTACTTGTACTGTGCTGTTTCACCTTGTACTGTGCCATTGTTTGTCCTTGTACGACGCTAAGGATACTTTGTGGCGCCCTATAAATAAAAATTAATAATAATAATAATAATAGGCAGGATCCAGAATCTGTTTTTGTATTCCCCATATGGTAGCTATAAAATTATTTATATTCAAAACTATTTCTTTTGTAGTTCCTAACCAATAGCATACTGACACTTGGGGCTCGGAATAAAGAAACTGGTTTTGTACCACTGCCACATTATATAGTGGCACTACTGTGCACAATTAATTATCAAAAGTCATGTTTCTATTAAATGCCTCTCTTTTACAAATGAGGGATTGTCATCAGCCCAAAGTAAATTAAAAGGAGAAGGTTTATGTTAACATCTGACATGGACTCTTATTCCTTATGGGGTTAAGGGTCATAGCAGGCTTCCTGGGTTACTCCCATGGTGTGTCACTGTGGAAGATGCCTAGCATGTCTTGTTATAAATTTCCTACTGGGCTGCTGGTGCTTCTCTTTTACCTTGGTTCAAGTTACCCACCCATCCATCCCCAGAATGATGTTCATACTTTGAGTCTTTTGGTGCCAGGATTTCCTGCTTCACCTGGGCATTTGGGATTGTTTGCCCATTGCTGAGTTCTTTGTGTGCCAACGATCATTTGCTATTGAAGGTGAGTGCTGCTGATCAGGTCTAGAGACCTTGATTTTGAGGGTTCTGGGTGCCAGTCCCCGTTTGGTGTTCCTATGTTTTGTCGGATCCCACTATGGTGGTGGGTGATCTAGGGTGGTGTGCCCTGACTCCGTGGGAGTGGATGTTGTGCTTGTAGACCGGAAAGCATTAGCAGCCAGAGGCCAATATCTAATGGGCACATGGTTATGTTATTTAGCTGAATAGTCCACATCCCTTCGAAGTGTCAAGCTTTGTTTTTGGTTAAAGGCACTGTCCTCAGGGGTGGGATTGTTGGTTGCTTCCATCAGACCTGAGGGGATGCGGGTCCTGTAAGGCTTGGGGTTTATGGATGCCCAGTTGCTGTAATGGTGCGCCCTTGGGAGGGAAACGTCCCCCAGTTTATTTATATTGAGAGGGTAAGTGACCCTCATTGTGATATGTTGGGAATTTGTTCTAACTGAGCTGTTTATACTTTCTCCTCTACCACGTGTTTTTCTCATGTAAATAACCTCAACCTCTTATTTTTGCCAAACTCTAGTGTCTGTGTCATTTATATAATGATAAAGTTTTAGTTATGGTTTCAGGGAGTCATGTCATGGTTGAACATAAACCATTAAGTATTTTAATGGCAGTTATTTTAACCTAAAAGAAAAACAAATACCTACTTAATAGGAATCCACTATGTTTTCCATATTTGGTTTCAGTCTGTGTCTGCACTTTAGATGCCATTAATGCATGTTGTAGCTCAGGATTTTGCTGCTCCAACTGTAACTGCTTCTCCCGATTTCTGTCTGCTGCAAGATAACTGGTAACTGGCCAATGGGCATACTGCAGCAAAATAATAAGTACAAGTGAATTAATAAAGTAAGGCATTGATAAACAGCTTGTAACTTCTTATTTACCATGTCCAATGTCAAAAATAATATTTATTAAAAGCCCACAAAATAAACGATTTGTGCTAATTGCAAAGGTAGAAACCCCCTCCATCCCTTCAACTAACATAATTAATGAGAGTGCATACCAATAAATCAAATTGCTCCTGTATGGGAGGAATTTTAAAATCTTCACCATCTTCTCTTGGTTGGCCTTTGTTTGCAGAACATTTCAGACCTGTCTCTATATACCCAATTTTCTTGGTTACATTGATAGTCAGGTTTGAATTCAAAGGGTCCTTTTCATCCAACAATCCAACCATCTGGTATGTGTTCCGTGACTCATCCTGACTTATCTTTACTTTTTGCTTTCTATCATCTACTGCTAAATCAACTCCTTCTTCAATCTCCATTTTATTCAACCACTGTTCCAACATTGCACTTTCTTCTTCCACTTTCAAGCTGAACTTTTGATGCACATTTCTGCAAGAAATTTTAAAGTGTAACTATTATTTCAGTGATATTGGTAGGTTTCTTTAATTCAAATTCATTCATAGCCAGATTCATAGCAAAGTTATTAAGCTCAATTATTCAGATCAACACACTTGTATTTTAAAGTATTACTACTAGAAAAAAAATACATAAATATGAAACTAGTTTACAATATCTGTATCTTATTTATCTGGACTTTGATTTGCAATCACATGCAAGTGAAACTACATGTTAATCAGAAATGCATTTGACATGCAGTTATCTGCGCCTTTGAATGGAGTAGGCAGCATTCTGAAAACTGCAACACTGCTACAATGCTCTGAAACATAGATAACATCGCCAGTGGGTCATTGGAAACAATAGTTTCCATTGTCAGACCCATTTTCATGCATTGTACTACTATTCAGTATTCACAACGTTAGTACAAAGCATGAATTTGAAACCAATAGGCCTGATCCTCGGGCAAACCCAGGGGGGTTTCCTAGTGCATGTAACCCCCTAGTCCCAGCATGGTGCACTGTCTGCTTGTCCCCGCCCCTTATCTCTCCCACTGCCTGCATATCTCAAGTGTGCAGCAGGAGGACACAAGACACAGCACTAGATGAAGAGGGTAAGTGTGTGAATGTGTGTGTGTGTGTGGGGGGGGAGGTCTCAAGTGCTTTTAATGTAAGTGGGGTGATTTAATGTAAAAGTACAATAGTTCCTTTGTAAACATAGGCTTGGAGGGGCTTTAAATATAAGTGTGGGGAAGGGGGGAAAAGGGATTTTAATGTAAGTGTATGGAGGTATTTTATGTGATGTGGATGTGGTGTCAAATATTAATCTCATAGTAGATTGAGAGTGGGAGCTTTTAATTTATTGGTGGGGTGAAGTTTGGGAATATTTAATTTAATAGTGGGGTTATGGCGGACCTGTTAAGGGTGGAATGATGGAACTATTCATTTAATGCTGGTTTGGTTTGGGTGCTATTAATTGAATGTGTTGCTGAGTTTGAGGAGAAGGATTTCTCTTTGTTAAAAGTGAATGCTAATTACTAATGTCTGTGAGGAAATAGGTTTATTTATTAAATGTAAATACTATTAATTTAATGTCGGGGTCGTTGGGCGGGTTTGGATTTTTATATTAAAAGTGAATGGCATTAATTTACTGTCTGGGTTGGTTGCTGGGAGGCTTAATTATTAAACGTGAGTGCTTTTTTTTTTATATTCGGCTGTTTTGGGGGAGGGAGCTCTACTGTGTTCACTCATTGCTGGAATTTCTATATCATGTACCTATCCTTTTTCAAAACAGGGACCCAACCTTCCAGGATCCAGACAAGCAGCAACTGAGCTTAGGACATGAGCAGCAGCAACAAGTATTGAAAGCAGCAAGAACAGGTAGGAGAGAGCAGGACAGTCTGCCAACTGTCCTGATTTTGGTGGGTCATTCCCAATTTTGGGAACTGACACACCCAGTCAGGACTTTGTCCCGACTATAGGCACAGTTGGGAGATATGTCTTGCTTCACACGGCTCTGCTCTAAAAGGGAGAGCTGCGTGCACCTAACAGTAGTGCACACAGCATTGCCCATCTATATGATGGGGATAGGAAGAGCTGTAGAGCAGCCAAGCACTGTCTAAAATTATAGCCGCACCCCATGCATGCTGGTCACGTCCACTGGTGGCCTGGCGTGGTAACCCCTCTCTAGAAATCGTGCATTTTTCCCTGTAAGGGAAAAATGCACGATTTCATTCAAATTTTTATTTTATTGCCCTTAGTTATGAGAATGAATCTGTTGTATACATACAATGATATCCAATGCACAAACTTTAGTCATCTGTATTTTTTGAATTTTGAATGTTTGATATATAAACCAATCTGTGTGGACAGTAGAATTAATCTAGTGTTCCCCATCTAATCATAAAGCCACCAGGGCACTTCATCACCTATGGTTGCCTGCCTCGAAAATCAAAGCCAGGACTGGCCAGACGCCAAACTACATTACAGCTCCGCCAATGGTGTTAGCCCTGCCACTGCCAAAAAGAATTATCACAAATTAACATGATTAATAAGGATGTCTGAATTATGGTACAGAGACAAGAACAATGCACTCTGAATGCTAAAGTCTGCCACTGTGAATGGTAAAGTCGGCCAGCAGGTATAGTAACTTCTTCATAGTTAAAGTCCTTCAAAGTAAATATTTTTATACATTCATCTTAATATTTACATTTGACAAATAAAAATGGAAAAATAAATAGAGTTAGTTTGCCTTTAAAAATAAAGGGTTCCTCTGTATTCAGCAGTGCACCAATCTCTGCAGTTATAACCAAACATGTAAAAAATGAAAATGGATATAAATGACACTCAGTAAGGTAGTTTGGGCAATACCTCTCTTCAGATGTTGAATATATTTCTGTATCCAGAAGCTCTGTTTTGAGAATACGCAACTCCTCTTTTACATTTTTCTTTTCATTGATCAAATGATGAAGTTCACTCTTTAACTGGAAGAAATTAAAATATCATCCTTTAATATGTTTATGCAAATTTCATCCTTCATTTATCTCCTATTGCTCTTCTTATCTCCCTGATTGGGTAACCTATACTGACTTTACCAGATACATATGAAACAGCATAACCCGATCTCTCCCAACACAGATATGGACACTAAAAATTGGCATTACCACAGTTTGAATGAACCCCAATTCATGAAAAGATAACATTGCTCCTTTGCTCTAATCAAGTTTCTTATAAACTGTATAATTAATTTATTTAATAGAATAGATAAGGACCTGGATGCATATGTAATATTGGATCCTCAGGGAAAGATTATTCATCAGAAATGTGAAAAATGTGACAAAGAGAACACAGACTACAACTTTGGGCTCAGAAACTGTCATTCAGATAATGACAACATTTCATTCCCTTTCCCGACAACAAATACACCTAAGGTGATATTGTGGATAATATTATCTACCACAATACACCAATAACTAAAGACCATTGGATGATCAACACCTTGACCAAAGATAGCAACAACTATATCCCATACTCAAATCCCAATCGCCAAAGCTGACTCGATACTCAATCGACAAATCATGAACCCTACTTATCTAACAATGACTAATAGTAGATTTAATGACTAATAGTAGATATTGAAGGATAGAAAGGGATGTAGAAAGATTTTATTAAACATACACTGGTTACTTGCAACACTGATGCTCCAGCATTTCCTGGTATAGCAACAGTATACTTTTGCAAACCAATAATAGTTTAGAAGAATGTAGGAAACATATAGACCCCAACAATCAAACACATTTTACTACTAAACCAAATCCTTATTTAAGGAGAAGCCCTAATAAAACCAGACAATAATCTATGCACCAATTAATGCGAAGAAAATACATTTAGAAATAAGAGGTTGCAGAGAGAGACCGCCTCCAAAACCCTGGAACAACAAAATAATGCAAGTATTGGGCATTTTCAGCTTGCCAAATACCTTCTGAATAAAGCACACATTTTACATTAATGTTGACCAGGAAACATTACACTAAAATGTTTCTTTATATCCAACTCCACACAGATGATAATTTTAGCAATAATCACAGTGGTATTTCCAAAATGCACTCAACTCCATGGGTACCACCAACACTTCCCCAGTCACAACACCTGCTGACCTTCTTCCCCTCCAGTCTCATAAAATGTGAATTCGTACACTTCCAAAATACATTCAAACCACTTTAAATTCTACTTGCACAAAATATCCTCCTATTGACATGTTTTATCACTCAATATCATACTTTCCAACTTTTTTCAGGCTGCATTGAAATGGGTGTGTGGAAGCATCACACTGGGGGTGTGACCACCCTATGGGTGTGCCTAGCGCTTTTGAAGGGCTCGGCTGCGCCGTTCTTCCCTCTAAACCTATTCATAGGGGGTGTGCAGCAGTGCATCCGGCACCTGTTTACCGCTGCTCTGCCATGTAGGTTATTGCTGTTTTTATTTTAGCTGCTGCAGTTTGTACACCTTAGTATGTCAGAATGGTGTGATAACACAGGGAGCTAGTGGCAATGTAGTGTGTGTGTGCAGGATGGCACAGGGGGCCTGTGGTAATGTAGTGTGTGTGTGTGTGTGTGTGTGTGTGTGTGTGTGTGTGATGGCACAGGGGGTTTGTGTAAATGTAGTGTGTGTGTGTTTGATGGCACAGGGGGCTTGTGGCAATGTAGTGTGTGTGAGTGTGATGGCACAAGGGGCTTGTGGCAATGTAGTATGTGCGTGTGTGTGATGGCACAGTGGGCTAGTAGCAGTGTAGTGTGTTTGTGTGTGTGATGGCACAGGGGGCTTGTGGCAATGTAGTGTGTGCGTGTGTGATGGCACAGGGGGCTTGTGGCAATGTAATGTGTGTGTGTGTGAGGCAATTTAATTTAATAGTGGGGACTATTAATTTAAGATGGGGTGGTTTGGGGCTATCAATTGAATGTGGGGGTGAGTTTGGGGAGAATGAGGTCTATTTATTAAATGTGAATATGAATTATTTAATGGCAGCGATGGTTGCGGGAAATAAGTATATTTATTAAATGTAAATGCTATTAATTTATTGCTGGGGCTGTTTTGAGGAAGGGAAATTGGTTTATTTATTAAATGGGAATACTATTAATTTAATGTTGGGGCTGGAGGAAGGCCTATTTATTAATCGTGGGTGCTATTGATTTAACGCCAAGGTTGGTTGGCATTTTGTAAATGTGCCCATTTTTTTTTTCAAAATAGGGCGCCCAACATTCCAGGATCTAGACAAGCCACAACTAAAGAAATCAGCAGCCAGGTGGTGAAAGTAACAAGAACAGGTAGGAGAGAGCAGGACAGTCTGTTAAATGTTCTGATTCTAGTGGGACAATCCCAATTTTTGGTGACTGTTCTGCCCAATCTAAGGGGCAGGCCAAGATTATTATGTACACTTTATATGCATACTGCATTCTTTATATAATACACTATGGTGCTAGCTGTCCTTCGTGGGCTTTCCACACCTTCTCTAGTAGTTTGGTAACGCGTCTCTAGTGGCTGGCCACACCCCTTCTGGTGGGCCTCTACCATTGTATTCCCCCTGTGGGCCCTTCATGCCCCAATCTGACACTGCACCTACCTCAGTTAAATTACCATTACTTCAGATTAAGTCTTGGGGACAGTCACATACTGGCAAACATGTCTAGTTCCATAAGAATGGGAGTTGTTACAGGTGAAGCTCACTAACTTAACTAGTAAGGTGATTCGTAACAAAACCATATGAGTGACCAGACAATCATAAGGTAGAGGAGATATGAACACCAGACACATGCAACACTAAAGATTAATACACAGGATATATATATATATATATATATACAGACTCTAAAATAAAGCATAAGCACGGCGCCTCATAGTGTAGTATTAAAGGTGTACTGAAGCTTGTTATAAAATAATATGCGTACCGAAAGAGACTTGTCAATAGTCTTTTTTGTATGATGGATCCTCGCCTTAATTGAGATATTCCTCTGGATCTCACCGCATATATATAAAAATAATGTGGAGAACACCGGTAATAGTGTAGTATTTAATACCACATCTGATACACCTCATGGGGATAAGAATTACCCAGTGATACACACAGAAAACCTTCCACATGCAATCACCACTTTAATGAGAACAACGGCGCAGTGATACCATAGTGCAGTTCTTAACAGGAAAGGGGTGTCATATTATATTTCCCCAGCACTCATATAAAGAATATGCGTACCAGATTGAAAATCATCACCAGTATATCAATAAAACATCCTGAGTATCTTCTTAAAATGAAGAGGCCTCCCCTTAGATCATCACTGTGCCCCACTCTCAGTGTGGGGCACAGTGCAGTCACATCAGTGGACAGTTTCTTTGAAGCTTTGGGCCTTCTCTATGATGACCGAGGCTGAGTCACCTCACCTGACATCACCAGCTCTAGAGACTCTATAGAATCTGATGTCATCAGCCATGACGATTAATTTGTTTGTTAAGGAAAGAAGCCAGTAGTGTGAATTTTATGCTTCGGTTGTCATGAGCCGCGGCTTTACCACTGAACGGCGCGGCTCACTCTCAGCTGCCTTTCGCGTTCCAGCCATCACCATGATGACTGGAATGTCGTTTCCATCCACACGTCCCGGCTGTTGGATGCTTCTCTCCGTGGTCTGGCTAAACTGACATCTGAACGCGTGCGCACCAGCTAGGGATTGATTACAGCTTTATGGGCTGATTAGGACTACTGTGTATGTCCTTCTCTGATTGGCCCATCTGTGTATGTAGGGCAGGGAGAGCTTAGCCTCCCTGCCGGTTATAGGGTCCAGTTTCCTGTTTGTTTGCCTGATCCTGCTGTGTTGCTGAAACTTTGGATTTCTTCTCTGTGTATAACCCCCAGCTTGTTTCCTGGACGTTGATTGCTGGCTTGTTGCCCTGACCTCTGCTTCATTTCTGGACTCCTTTTGATTGCTGGCAGCCATGACAACTTGTCTGTTCCTGACCATGATTCCCGCTTTGGATCTCGGCTTGTTTTCTGACCACGCTTTGTTTGTCATCTCCCGCTATTCCGTACCTTGGTACGTTCATAAGCTTGTACTACGCCGAGTGTAAGACCTGGGGGCATCTGAGTATTTGTGAGCGTAACAAGTTCTAGGGGAAAGGCGGTTGCTATATGTGAAGACCTCTACATCTGTTCTACAAGCTCATGATAGTAACCGTTAGCCGTAACATTGGTCCTGTCAAGTCCTAAGCATTTGAGTTGCAAAATATTGGTTTTGTGTATTTATGTATTCCAATGGCAGGAGTGAATAAGAACTTTGAGTATATAGGGCACTGTATCTTTAAGCACAGAAAGGGAGTCTAAAGACTCAGGCAATAGCAAAGTCCAGAGAATCGCCAGGGATTTAGAGTCAAAGATGATGTAATCCAATGTGGGGGGTAAAAAAAGCCAGAGAGGAAGTAGTCTAAAGCCAAGGGTTAAGAGCCAGTGCAGTACTTGTTCAAAGCCAAAGGTTAAGAGTCAGAGATGTAATCATCCATAGCCAGGGGTCATAACAAATCAAATTTACATAATTGGAAACACAAATTTTTTTAGTGTTTCCAACTACTAGCCAACCTTCCTTTACATTGATAATTTAGTAGCCTTTCCAGTCCCATTACAAAATATAGGGGTCTATTTATCATTGCTGGCTAGCAGTAACTATCATTCTGTATTGCTGTATATCACAACAATACAAAATGCAGTACCACTGTTAAACATGCCAGGAATTCTTGTCGTGCCCCAAGAGAAAAGCCCCTCCTAATCGACATGGGAAAGCCTTTTCCTGATAATTATCATCATTACCATTTATTTATATAGTGCCAGCAAATTCCGTAGTGCTTTACAATTGGATTAACTTGCTTGTATAACTATTGCACATGAGCAGCTAACAGCATCCTAAGATAGCATTAGTTGGTGGCGGTAAGCAAAGTTTGTTGTCGTTTGTATTGGTCACAGTCGCTTTCCCCATATAGGATGGTATTAATCAGTGATACATAGGTTAAGGCCGGAGACATATTTCTCTGGCGTTAATTCTTTGCTGAATTGAACAGAAAGCTGCAATAGCCATTTTGGGCTTATTGCAGTTTCATAAATAGATCCAATAGTGTTGCTACCATGCACAATTTGTTCATCCAAAGACGGTTACAATTTTTCTGTGCAATTGAGGAAATATTTTTTTTACTTAATGCACTGTCTAATCAAAGAGCCGCCGCATCTATAGTCCACAGACACATGCTCACACATGCTCACTGTAACTAAAGCAAAATCGGGTCCTAACTGTAACAAATTCCCATCCCTGTTCTACTTCATTTAGAAAAGTAAGTGATGATTTTATATTGTACTCAGTATGCATACCATAATTGTGCCCTAGCTTTATTGTTTTAAAATCATATGGGCAATAACTTAAAGATACCTATACACTAGCATAATACAATTGATTCAGTTATGATACTTCTGTAGTTTAAAATGGCTAATCAATAAAAGCACTTTGGCAAGAGCAATAGATAAGTTTTTTTTAAAAATATCATTCTACTACAGTAGTGTGTTAAAATAAGCAAATCATTTGTTTTAAGATAGATAATTAAATACATTGGAAACTAATAAACTCTTGTGGAAGCTTACCTTTTGTAGGGATTTTCTTAATATGTCAGCATTTATTGCATCTTCTATGCATTCCGTAAACTGATATGTATTGTCAACAACATTGTTATTGTTTTCACACGTGCCTGCAGAAGAGAATATAATTATCACTATCAGCGACATTCTAAGGGTACATCATCAAATTCAGTTCTGCATGTACACATTACATTATGGGGGATTGTAATGCTCCATAATCTGCTGAACATGCACTGCACGTAGTATGCAAGAATGCAAAGATGTTGTGTTTACATTTTAGTTTGTGCAGCTAAAACTGCCCACACATGGTATGAGCCTTCTGCTTTGCCAGAGCCCCAGGATCAGAACACACTTAGGGCTAGATTTACTAAACTGTGGGTTTGGAAAAGTGGAGATGTTGCCTATTAGTACATTCTAGAAAATGACAGCTAGAATGTGATTGGTTGCTATAGGCAACATCTGCACATTTTCAAATTTGCAGCTTGATAAATTTACTCCCAGGTCTGATAATGATCCAATAGAATTTGTTTACTTGATGTGAATAGAAGCACACAGCTTTTTCCACTTTGCACAAATAGTTGAATTATGCACAACTGAATTATGCACCATCCATCTATTATACATATATATATATATATATATATATATATATATATATATATATATATATATATATATATATATATACATATATATATAGCCACATGTCACATCTGTAAATAAATGAGACTTTAATGAGAATATGTACTTTCACATTTGTTAACAGTGCATGTTGTATACACTTGCATCCAGGAACACATAAATGACATGGAGCATGTAGAACAGGTTTATTTTTGCTTCACCATTAAAATAACACTATTCCCACTTGCTTGACATTTTGATAGCGCACCACATGACAGATGTATAGACAACATCATAAATTTAAATATACATGCCCAGAAAGGCATCACTGTTAGAGGAACTATCAGCAGGTTGTTGGACAGATGGTTGTGAGTACGTACACACTGCAGGATTGGAACTACATTGTTCCATCAATGAACAACATTTTTAGTCCGGTTTAAAAATCAAATTAAATGATAAAAAGTGTTTTGGAACGATAATCATTCATTGTTGTAGTGAACACACTAATGCAATATTGGGGAGAGCGGTCGTTTATCGTTTGATTGACATGATAATCAGCTGAAAAGACTGTTTTGTGTACCCAGCATAATTGTGAGAAGGCATCTGCCTTCTCACAATTATGTATATGTATGTATAATTATAATTGTACAATTATGTATATGTATGTATAATTATAATTGTATATCTATCAATAAGCTATACCTGCTTGTGTATCTCTCTCTTGTCCCCTTTGTATTGCATTATCTGTGTGGAGTTTGCAATGTTCTCCCCGTGTGTGCGTTGGTTTCCTCCCATACTCCAAAAACATACTGGTAGATTATTTGGCTGCTAGCAAATTGGTGTGTGTGTAGGAATTTAGACTGTAAGCTCCACTGGAGCAGGGACTGATGTGAATGATAAATATTCTCTGTTCAGCGCTGCGGAATTGATGGTGCTATCTAAAAAATTGCTGATGATGATATGCCTACCAGCTTAAATGTATGAATGTTATTATTTATGAATGAAATACCAACATTCTTACAATGATTTACAGTCATAGCCAAATATTTTGAGAATGACACACGTATTGGTTTTCACAAAGTTTGTGCTTCAGTGTTTTTAGACCTTTTTGCCAGATGTTGCTATGGTATACTGAAGTAAAATTACAAGCATTTCATTAGTGTCAAAGGCTTTTATTGACAATTACATTAAGTTTATGCAAACAGTCAATATTTGCAGTGTTGACCCTTCTTTTTGAAGACCTCTGCAATTCGCCCTGGCATGCTGTCAATCAACTTCTGGGCCACATACTGACTGATGGCCGTCCATTCTTGCCTAATCAATGCTTGGAGATTGTCAGAATTTGTGGGTTTTTATTTGTCTACCTCTTGAGGATTGACCACAAGTTCTCAATGGGATTAAGGTCTGGGGAGTTTCCTGGCCAGGGACCCAAAATTTCGATGTTTTGATCCCCGAGCCACTTAGTTACCACTTTTGCCTTATGGTGATGTTGCTCCATCATGTTGTCATTGTTTGTCACCAAACTGTTCTTGGATGGTTGGGAGAAGTTGCTCTTGGAGGATGTTTTGGTACCATTCTTTATTCATGGCTGTGTTCTTAGGCAAAATTGTGAGATTTTGGCGAGAGTTGGTCAGCTTAACACGTATTGCAATGTACAGAATAAGCACACTTCTTTGGATGAGATGCAATCCCTCACATGAATGATCTCAAGATGCTTTACTGTTGGCATGACACAGGACTGATGGTAGCGCTCACCTTTCCTTCTCAGGACAAGCGTTTTTCCAGATGCCCCAAACAACCAGAAAGAGGATTCATCAGAGAAAATGACTTTATTCCAGTCCTCAGCAGTCCAATCTAGAGATGGGCAGGCTCGGTTCCCCGAGAACCGAACCCACCCGAACTTTGCCTATCTGAGTACCGAGCCGAGTAGGCTCGGTACTCTCCCGCCCGCTCGGATTCCAAAACGAGGCCGAATGTCATTGTGACGTCGTCAGATCTCGAGGCTCGGTTCTCGCAATACTTGAAAATTATAAATACCCACCTCCACAGCAATCCATCGCCAATTGGCAGAGGGCGAGAGCAGGGTGTAGTCACAGACTGATTAGAGCAGGGACAGTGAATACAATTCTGATTCCAATTCTGATAACAATTGATAGAGAAGAGAGGAGGGAAGAGGAGTCTTTTTTTTCATTATTTGGCACTACAAGTGCTTTTGGGGTGTCCCCCATTCTTTTGCATTAATATTTCTGGCTGTCAAAAGTCCTGTTTGTCAGCAATATTCCAAATAATTTTTAGCACTCCAAAGTGCCTTTGGGGTGTCCCCCATTCTTTTGCATTAATATTTCTGGCTGTCAAAAGTCCTGTTGGTCAGCAATATTCCAAATAATTTTTAGCACTCCAAAGTGCTTTTGGGGTGTCCCCCATTCTTTTGCATTATTATTTCTGGCTGTCAAAAGTCATATTTGTCAGCAGTATCTAAAACATTTTGTAGCATTACCAGTGCGTTTCATAATGGATTCTAAGCAGTCCACATATGAGCAGAATCAGCAACCAGGTTCTGTCACCAGTCCTGATGGTAGTGTTCCCAGTCCGTCATCTGGGAAAGGTGATGTCAAACTACACAGTCTTTTGAAATCAGTCAAAAAAACACACACCAAAACAAAATTTACCGTGTTGAAGCACAAAAGAAGTGTAACTGAGGAAAAGTTAAGTGCCAATAAAAAAAAAATTGCCAACATGCTATTCTACACACACAGTGGCAAAGAGAGAATGAGGCCTTCACCTTTGTCTATTAGTGGCAGATCAAAAAATGTTACCGAGCCTACAAGTGGTGCAAAACTACTGTTATGGGTCAAAGCCGAGCTGCAAGATAACAGTAAGGCATTAGAGGATAATGTTTGCTCTGAATCACAAATGACACTAATCCCTGTGGAGAGTCCATCCAACAGTGGGATGTCTAATCGTGAGCATTCTGATAGTGTACCCATAAAGAGGGACCCTTTCAGCAGTTCTGCTGATGTGTGCCTGAACAGCCCGAATGTAGCCGGTGATACACAAATTGAGGATGCCACTTTGGAAATAGAAGAGGATGAGGGGGAGATTTGTGGAGGTGACGAGGGCGCTAATGAGGATGTTGATGAGGATGAGGTTGTTTGTGTCAGTCCTGCACCAGTGGCAGCAGTTCTCCATTTCAATTAATATTGTACAGTCTCTAACGGTTGAATTTTTTGGTATTTTATACAAGTGGAGGGGGGCCTAGAGAGACCGAAACCAAACTGGCTTTCTCCATTTCAATTAATATTGTACAGTCTATAACGGCTGGATTTTTTGGTATTTTATACAAGTGGAGGGGGCTTAGAGAGATCGAAACCAAACTGGCTTTCTCCATTTCAATTAATATTGTAGAGTCTATAACGTCTGAATTTTTTGGTATTTTATACAAGTGGTGGGGGGCCTAGAGAGACAGAAACCAAACTGGCTTTCTCCATTTCAATTAATATTGTACAGTCTCTAACGGTTGAATTTTTTGGTATTTTATACAAGTGGAGGGGGGCCTAGAGAGACCGAAACCAAACTGGCTTTCTCCATTTCAATTAATATTGTAGAGTCTATAACGGCTGAATTTTTTTGTATTTTATACAAGTGGAGGGAGCCTAGAGAGACCGAAACCAAACTGGCTTTCTCTATTTCAATTAATATTGTACAGTCTATAACGGCTGAATTTTTTAGTATTTTCTACAAATGTAGGGGGGCCTATAGAGGCAGAAACCAAACTGCCTTTGTCCATTTCTTTACATATTTAAGTATAAGTGTAGGGTGTAATATACATCCAAAGATGATGGCTGCATTGCCAATATTCATAGATGGAGAGGAAGACAATCTGGTTTGTGTGTAGAATTAATGAAGGCCTATCAGGAATTATACTGTTTTTTGGATTATTTATTAGCTTTATAATTACATTACTTATCCTAGAAACAGGTGGAGCACTTAATTTGGTTATTTTAGGGCCAAGAACATTGATTTTTAATGAAAATAGCAAAACAAAACCAAACAAAACTAAAACCAAAACCAAAACACGCAAGGGCGGTTTTGCAAAACCAAAACCAAAACACAAAGGTAATCCAGATCCAAAACCAAAACCAAAACCAAAACACGGGGGTCAGTGAGCATCTCTAGTCCAATCCCTGTACCTTTTGCAGAATATCTGTATGTCCCTGATGTTTCTCCTGGAGAGAAGTGGCTTCTTTCCTGGCCTTCTTGACACCAGGCCATCCTCCAAAAGTCTTTGCCTCACTGTGCGTGCAGATGCTCTCACACCTGCCTGCTGCCATTCCTTAGCAAGCTCTGCACTGGTGACGCCCCAATCCCGCAGCTGTATCAAGTTTAGGAGACAGTCCTGGCACTTGCTGGAAGTTCTTGGACGCCCTGAAGCCTTCTTCACAACTATTGAACCTCTCTCATTGTAGTTCTTGTTGATCCCTTAAATGGTTGATTTAGGTGCAATCTTACTAGCAGCAATATCCTTGCCTGTGAAGCCCTTTTTGTGCAAAGCAATGATGACTGCACATATTTCCTAGCAGTTAACCATGGTTAACAGAGGAAGAACAATGATTTCAAGCACCACCCTCCTTTTAAAGCTTCCAGTCTGTCATTCTAACTCAATGAGCATGATAGAGTGGCCTCCAGCCTTGTCCTTGTCAACACTCTCACCTGTGCTAATGAGGGAATCACTGACCTAATGTCAGCTGGTCTTTTATTGGCAGGGCTGAAATGCAGTGGAAATTTTGTTTTGGTATAAAGTTCATTGTCATGGCAAAGAGGGACTTTGAAATTAATTGCAATTCATCTGATCACACTTCATGACATTCTGGAGTATATGCAAATTGCCGTCATAAAATCTGAGGCAGCAGACTTTGTGAAAAATAATATTTGTGTCATTCTCGAAATTTTGGCCAATGACTGTATAAATAAAGTAGGCTTATATATGTGTAGACAGACTGATCTAAAGGATTTCCTCTCTATCACTTGTGCTTCTGGCTCTCCCCCCCTCCTAGGTCAACATCTCACACAGTCTGATTTGCTTCATAACAGTTACACTTCCCCATTTTTCAACCAACCAGACCCAGAGAATTGTGGGCTTATCATCTGTAGCTTGTATGGTACTCTGCATGCCGCAGCTCACTAGAAGACAGGGCATTATGGGTTCTGTAGTCCTGGGTGCTCTATTATAAGCTTATCTTTGTTCATATATGATGAAAAGCATAATGTACTCACTGGACCTTTAAGAAACAGCACAAATACATTTGGTGTCAAAACATAAAATTTTTTTAAACACATTTAACCCAGTTCCTAAAGAACAATGAACATGCAGGCCGTCCCACTGTTTTTTTACACATTGATTTTATTATTTTACTTGACAATCACTGCATAAAGCTCTGTCATTTTACAAAAATCATAACTTAATAATAAATTGTCTATAGGAAAGATGTAAACATCATCTTTATTGGTTTCATACAGGGTAAACCATTTCCATATTTACTACAAATTTGAAACATTGCAAATTAATTTCTAACACATTTGCCTACTTTTACCACCTCATTTGGAGATTCAGAGGTCAGGGGGTAAATGTATCAATGTCCGGATTCTTCAACTCCGGCGAGATCGGCGTCTTCAGCTCTTAAATTTAAGTTTCCCTTTACAAGGCAGGGCCGCTTTAAATTTAAGCGCTGAAGACGCCGATCTCGCCGGAGTTGAAGAATCCGGACATTGATACATTTACCCCCAGGTGTGAAAATGAATGGGCAGATAATCCACTGAAAGGGGGCAAAGCATATGACACATTGATATGAATATCAAATAAATGCTGCTGTTGCTTGGGGGAGTACTTGCCTTAAAAGGCTGTTTGTAGGATAGACTCAATCCACTTGTGAAAAAAAGTAGCAATAATTGTATTGAAATTCTGATTGAATTCTGATTTAGCTGAGTATACAGACTGGCCAGATGGTTAAGATTTTGGCGAGAGTTGGTCAACTTCACAGAATTAGCATTCCCTGTTTTTAATAGAGAGTGAATTTTAAAGTAGCTGTATGGCATCAACATATCCAAGTGTTATTTAATATATTGCCAAAGGTAAGGCAGAGAAACAAAATTCTTCATTATTATATGTTGTCAAACCCTTAGTGCACTGCAGTTTATATGTAATGTATGTGGGAACATAATATAGTTTCCCTATAGTATAATAAATCTCTATAGTCGCTAGTGAACTGATAGACTAATATTTGTTCAGCCCACATTGTGGATTGGTGACTTACAGTATTGATATCTGTCCAATACATGCAGAATCCACACATACAACATGGTAATTTGCATGGTAACATGCTGTAATTTGCTATCCCACAAGCTTTCTGCCTATGTTCACAGAAGAATGTCTACAATTGCAGTCCCCTTCTGAAATATTAATGCACACAGATGTGACTGGTGCACACACAGGATAATAAATGTTTACATACAACTAGTGTAGGTATCTTGCTCTTGGGCATCTGGGAGAGCTGGACCAAACAGAAAAGAGACTATTTTGGGCTGGTGCAGGGACCGGCCGAAGTCTCTATTACTTGGTGGCTGACCCCTTCTCCGGGACCATCCACTTTCCATCATTAGCCGTCGATTCATCCTGCCTCTCCCTATTCCTTATTTCCCTCTCACCAATATGGGTGACCTATCTTGCGAGAGACCCAGTGTCATATGGGACACGTACAACGTGACAGGTGCCGTCCCATGTGTGAAGACCAGCAAGACCACACAGCATGCACAGATGGAACAAGGTAAGTGGGGGGTTATGTTATTATAATGTGTGTGAATGGAGGGAATATGTTAATATAATGCATGGGGGGTATGTTAATATAATGTGTGTGTGATATGGGACTATGTTAATATCATGTGCGTGTGTCTGTGTGTGTGTTTGTGAGGGGGCAGGGGAATGTTATTATAATGTGTGAAGGGGATGAGTATGTTAATATTATTTGTGTGTGAGGGGGGTCTTAATAAAGTGTGGGAGGTAGGCTATTTATTGGTGGAGTGCAGGTGGGGGCTAATTATTTAATGGGTGCTATTTTCTTTGTGGGGTGATGGTGGGGCAATCTAATTTATTAATGGGGCAATTTAATTTAATAGGGGGGTATTCATTTAGGGTGAAATGACGGGACCTTTAATTTAATGTTGGGGGTGATTTGGGGCTATTAGTTGAATATGCGGCTGAGTTTGGGGAGGAGGACTATTTATTAATTGTGAATATGAATGATTTAATGGGGCTGTTTGGAGGGAGGGAAATAGGTTTATATATTAAATGGGAATGCTATTAATTTAATGTTGAGGCTGGCTTTCAGGGAAATAGATATATTAATTAAATGTGATTGCTATTAATTTAATGTAACATAGTAACATAGTTGATGTGGTTGAAAAAAGACTCCAGTCCATCAAGTTCAACCTATTTTGGATCTCCTGTGATCCCTCACTTATATTCGAAATTGATCCAGTTGAAGCAACCGCCAATCGGTTTTCGATCGGGTAAAATCCTTCCTGGCCCAACATTGCAGTTCTAATTCTCCCTGTATCCACTACTAGCCTTCATTTTAATTAACACTCATAACCCTGGATACCCGGATACGCTTTTCCACTAAAAATGTGCCTAACCCTTTCTTAAACATATCAATTTAATCTGCCATCACAACCTTCCCTGGCAGTGAATTCCATATCTTGACTTATAATTCTAAAGAACCCCTTCCTTTGCTGAATGTGAAACTTCCTCTCCTCTAACATTAGTGGATGACCACGTGTCCTGTGTACAGTTCGTGGGGTAAAAAGGTCTCTTGAAAGTTCTCTGTATTGAGCATTAATGTATTTGTACACAATAATCATATCTCCTCTGAGATACCTCTTTTCTAAAGTAAACATGCCTAAAATCGCTAATCTTTTCTCATAACTAATTACTCCATAACCTTTATCAATTTTGTCCCCCTTCTCTGAACCTTTTCTAGCGCCAAAATTTATTTTTTATAGACTGGTGCCCAAAACTGTACTCTGTATTCAAGATGAGGTCTTACAAAAGATTTATATAGTGTCAAAATTACATTGTCTTCCCTTGCATCTATGCCCCTTTTTATGCATGACAATACTTTATTGGCCCTTTCAGCTGCTGCTTGACATTGAGCACTAGTGCTAAGTCTCATGTCAGGCTTGGTTGGAAGGAAATAGATATATTTAGCAAATGTGAATATTATTATTTTAATGATGGGTTTGGAGGGAGGCCTACTTATAAAACGTGGGTATTATTCGATTAACATTGAGGCTGGTTGGAGTTTTCTAGATTTCATGTACCCATTTTGCTTCCAAATAGGGCACCCAACATTCCAGTATCCGGACAAGCAGCAAATGAGCTAAAGACACCAGCAGTAAAAGTGACAAGAACAGGTAGTAGAGAGCAGGACAATCTGCCAACTGTCCTGAATCTGGTGGGATGGTCCCGAATTTGGGTGACTGTCTCACTTAGTCAGGATTTGGTCTGACTACAAGGACAGTTGGGAAGAATGTCCTGCTTCAGTGTATTGCTTGTAAACGCAGAGCGGTGTGCACCTAACAGTAGTGCACACCATATTGCCTGCGTATTTGTCTAAAATGTGTCCATGTTACATCATAGGGCCACCCCTGTCTAAAGTGTCCCGGCCACCCAGAGCCTTAATCCAGCTTAACACCTAGCACTCTGCTCCTTCTCCCAGTACCACCCCTAACATTATTTAGGCTAACCCTAAAACAAATAATAACCTTATTAGTGTATAGGGCAAAGCAAAAACAAGGACTTTTGCTGGCAAAAACATCATGTGTTTAAAGAAAACAGGCTTTTTGCATTTTGATAACCCTCATTATAATAAGTACCTGCCCATGGGATATGCAGTGTTTTGCTCCTTTATGAGCTTTAGCACCTTTTTGCATTGGTGCGTTGCTGGTGGTACAGGGCATCAAGGTATCCACCATTTGGATGATTTCTTGGTCAAAGGGCTGGGCCAGTTCTTGGTCTGTGCAGACGTTTTATTTTCCTTGGTTGCACTGTGCCTGTGGCTCATGATAATACTGAGGGTCCCATGACCTGGCTGTCTTACCTGGGGATCGAAAACAACACAGGTTTGTGTCTGTGTAGGCTCTCTGTGAATAAAGTAATGAAATTGTATGTGCTGATATCAGAGGTGCACCAATCAACCAGATGTGGTATGTTTAAACATTGGTATTTCCACCGCCCCCTTTAGGAATCTATATTGGGTCTTTTCAATTTCGCTTGTCGGGTGATCCCAATGGGCAGGATTTTTTATTGCAAATGGAAGCGGGCGACTGCAGTGTTTACACGTCCTCACTTTCATATCCCACTGTCGGTTGAGATCAGGGAAGACCTGTGGGTTTGGAACATGTTTCTGCGGGATTTCAATAGGATGCATATATGGCCCGACCTCCGATATCCACTAGGGAGTTGCAGCTGTTTATGGATGTGGGAAGTCACAGGTGTGGGGCCTATTTCGCCGGTGATTGGTGCGTGCCCCCTTGGCCTGATGACTGGATCAGTTCTGGCTGGATATCCAATGTTGTCCTCCTGGAATGTTTTCCTATTGTAGTTGAGATGGAATTATGGGCCCCTAGGTCCAAGGTAAGCAAGTTGTGTTTTGGTGCGATAATTTGGGCTAGCGAACAATAGGCAAAAAACTTCTTCCCCCCTGATCATTGGCCTGCGGCAGCTTGTATTGCGCTGCCTGTCTTTCATTGTTACCTTCAGTGCTCGGCACATGCCTAGTGTGGAGAATGGGCTGGCTGATGCCTTGCCCAGCAGTAACTGTTTAGTTCTTTGGCACCGGGGACAGCCCTCAGTGGTTCCCCTTGCCCTACTTATGTCTGGCAGATTGTGAAGCTGGAATAGAGGGTCTGGCGAAATTGTCACTGGCCTCTGCCATCACCATACAAAGGATTCAGCCACAAGTTGCACAGGAAAGCTGGAGTAAAGGTATGGAGCCTAATAATCTGGCACAGGCCTGTGCACTGAGCAGGTTTAAATAGCTGAGCTGAACAGCAGGGTGGGTCACAAAACAGAACACATGATCACAGGTTCAGAGGTCTTAAAAGGCCATGTGCCTTCTGTTGTGCAAAGTATTATTATTACTATTATGGTACAAGGTTCTGTGCCTAGAGTGGAGGGACAAATAGAGTGAGCATGCCGGAGAGCAAGTTTGAAAAGCAACTGCCGGACTTCAATGTGTGACATTACTACATTATTCTTTGGCACCTTTAGGGTGAGCTCGATGGTTGCGGTCCACCCCATTATCAGGAATGCTGGCTGAGCACATTGTTCTGACTCAAAGTTCCAACTCATGTGAGGTGCATCACGCCAAGTTGGACCATTTAGGTGGGGGGAGGCGATAAGATCCCCCCTCCGCAGAATTCAGTTTTCCCGCTACGGGTTGTGACTGATTTTGCTCAGCTGCATCCTAGGAATGCAGTGTCGTGGCTGGGTCATTGTGATGTGTCTCTCCTTACGATGTATCAGTGCACAGTGGTTTTTAAGCGCACACTTGGAGTCCTGCATTTGGATAGTGCTCAGTTTGGCACGCATTCTTTTAGGATGGGGTGCTTCAGTGTCGTGTATGCAGGATTTCGGTAGGTGGCAGTCTACTGTGTATAGGTGGTACCTGAGGCCTTGTCTTCTGTCTTGAATCTACTTCTGTTTTCTCCACTCTCTCAGGGTGGACACAGGACTTATGTCACTTGCTGCTTTTGGGAACAGGAGATTTCTCCAGATTTTTCCACCTACGGTAATTGACTGTTGGCATCAAAAGGTTTTGATGGTTTTTACCTTTGCCGGTGTCTATTGTTTTCTTAATTTTTATTTTGCTCTTTTATTTTTCTTGCCTTGCTTTCTTCTTCATTACTTTCTCTCGGTTCTCTGGCAGCTAGAAGGGATATTGTATTCCTGTGGGGTATTTAATGTATGATTGTGCTTCCTGCCTTACAGTGCATGATACTCCACTGCAGATCTGGGTCGCTGGCCACTCCTTTGCGCATCGAGCCACTTTGCACTAGGCACAATATACTTTCTCCTTTCCACGCCCTGTGGTTCTGTATTGGTTGGGTCAGCAGGATTTGAGGTGGCCTGGGTTTGGGGAACTCCTGTCCAGGGAAATTGCCAGACAAGGAGTGCCCCAAATCTTGGTTATCCACCTTTGGGGAATTTACTTTGGCCATGTGAAATCTGTGGAGCTTATTCAGCGCATTTAGTCTGACCTAGCTTGGGTGCATGCCTCTTGGCCTATTTTGCTCTTGTGTTGGTCTGACATAGTTCCCCAGGTGTAGTGATAATTTCCTGATGGGTGGGTTGTGGATAGATCCCGAGAGAAGGTTAATTCGGTTGTGGCCTGGTTTCTCCACCTGATGTATGGCATTCAGCTTGAACATCCTTTAATTAGGTTTCAGAACCCCGGTCTCTATAGACCTGATCGGGTGCACTTAACCAAAGAAGGTAAGGGGTTTTTATTGGGGAGGTTTATGCAGTTTGGTTGGGGCCGTGTAGTATGGAGATGGGCCTAGGTTCGGGAGGAAACATGGCTTGGCATCAGAACATTGTATAGTCCGCGGGTAAGATTGGTGGGGCGGACAATACTTGTATTGCGGCATTTGGAACCCACTTTTCTTTGAAGAGTCAGCTTAGATTCCCCTAAGGTCAGGCTTGTGGGTTGCATTATGATTAGCCTAGAAGGGTTCAGGTTCTGGAATGCCTGTGAATATTGGTCCGATTTAAAGACAAATGATAAGGGTGCACTCAGGTAAAAGTGGTGTATAACTTATTGATGTCCAGAGGGTAAGTGACTTGCGATTGGACATCCGGATTGGCATTTGGGCCTTTGCCGATCAGCTTACAGTGTTCTCTCCCACTATACAGTCTGTTTATTGTTTTAAATAAACACCTATTTATTTGCCAAAAAGTTACGTGTGGTGTCCTTTTTTTATATTATAGTGTTAAGGATAAGAGTAATGTGGTAATAGTTAAGGCATCAATTGTTAAGCACTTTACTAATTTATGCCATTGTTGTAAATTGTACGTTTTGTTTTTAGTCTTTTTTTAATAAAATATATATGTATATGTGTATGTGTATGTATGTATCTATGTGTATGTATATGTATGTATGTATGTATGTATGTATGTATATATATATATATATATATATATATATATATATATATATATATATATATATATATTGTTGCAAAGAGGGTTATTTGACACACCTTTCCTGCATATGGAAGGGTAAAATCCCTGACTGGGTTAAATGCTGTGGTGTGCATATAAAAAGATTGTGGGATCTGGTGGGTGGGGCTTCCGCTGCTGACAAGCAGCCGGACGATAGTCAGGGACTGTGGGCCAGTGTGTGAAGAAGCCATGGACATTTATGTTTGTGATGTGCTGTTTTATGCTGCAAATAAAACAGCTAATGCTTAAGAAGCCTGGAACAAGAAGTCTTTATTTGGTGATTTCTACAAAGAGGTTTCATCGTGGGAATCTTAAAAGGACAGCCAAAAACTCAGCTGTCCACCCAGTCATCCAGACAACAAAAGATAAGTTTGATTTACAGATGAAAAGAAAAGTTTTGTGTGTTTTCTCAGTTTTCCTACTGATTGTTTTGTCCCTCCTTGGAGGTAAAATGTAGCAGCTGCTGCTAGCTAAGACATTACTGTTTAAGCTGACAAAAAAAAAAGCAGGGCCAGCAGGGCCAGATGCTAGCCGTGGCTCAGGTGGAAAATAACAGACCGTTGAGAGCGGAGCTCAGTCAGCTCAGACAAAGTGAGCATGGACCTGCTGTCTTGCAAAAGATGACCTCCTCAGACAACGTTGAGGCATTTTTATTATTGTTTGAAAGGACGGCAACATGTCTAAAGTGGCCAACAAGTGAATGGGTAGAGAAACTGGCTCCTTATTTGACAGGTGAAGCCCAGCGGGCCTATATGGATGTGCCCGAGGACCAGGCAGCCACTAATGGCCGACATTTTGGCGCAGATAGGGGTGACAGGGCCAGATAAGGTGCAAAGGTTCCATGGCTGGCAGTTTAAACCAGGATCTGCAACGCGTGCCCAACTGGCAAGGTTAACAAAGAGTTGGTTGAAACGCGACCATAATAAACCGATCAGAATGTTGGAAATCCTGGCTATCGACCATTGTGAGTGAAACCTAGGTCGGGAGTTACAGAGATGGGTTCTACAGACTCCCCTCAGTCACTTGAGGAACTTGCTACAGCTATTGACCGGTATTATGCTGTCGAAAATATGGCCGGACAGCAGGGAAGTTGTCAAGCCAGACTTCAGGCCAAAAACCAATACCAGAGGTGAGAGAAGACCGCAGTGTTATGGACCGGACAGCTGAGACAGTTGTCAGACCGGACTTCAGACTGAAACCAACACCAGAGGTTGGGACAGACCGCAAAGTGATCCCAGTGAAGTATTTTTAGTGTGGCGAGTAGGAGCACTTCCGAAGACATTGTCCAAATTGTCCAGAACCGATGGATTGTTCAGTGGTGCGACTAGACCCCATGTTTCCTGCTTGTTTTACCATGTCCTCGTCCACGGGGAATCCACTGCTGTTCCGGGTGACCATCCTGATATGCCAACAAACGGTGTTAGTGATGGTGGACTCACCGAGAGAAATCACCTTGGTATCTGGTACTGTGTTTCAGTTTGCTTATCCAATCTCTTCCTTCTCTCTCCCAATGTCCGCACCTTGCTGACCAATGAGCGTAGAACGGAGGCTGGTTTGTAACTAACGTTGGGTATCGAGGGGGAAGAGAAAGAACAGAGGGAGGCTGAGAGTGGGAAAGAAAGAATCAGGACATTGCTGGAACAGTTTGGAATTAGACTCGGATGGAAATACCGTTAGCTGTACAGGGCATGAATAGGAGGGGGCAGCAGTTAAAGATTAGTGGATGTAGCGATAACTGGGCACTGTAATCCGGGAGAAAGCAGGAGATAGATCCGGAGCACTGGGTTATCTGGCCCGCATGGGAAAGGTTTGATCAATGTTGGATATTAAGCATTAGAGTGGATCATCTTCAACCGATATCTTGAGAATTGGACAAAGCGGTTTATCATCATAAAAGAAGTGGTCCCACAGTTACATGCTGTCCTACACGCAATGTGTACTCCTCATTCGTGTAAGTGTATACCCGAAAGGGGATAAGAAGTGTGCCACATGGTGTCTGAGTATAGTATCAACTATTGCACCGGTCATAGTGGATCCTCTTTTACATTAAGCACAGCTGTCTATACTGGTTGCACTATGATGTTATCCTTTCTTCCTTTTTTTCATATATCATTTTTATGTTGGGAATGTCGACTAAATGTAAAAGAAAAATCAATAACTGCTGAACAGTTAATTTGGATTGGACTTTTGTGGGACTTATTTGAAGTTTGCCCTTATATAATTAAGACCTAAAGTGCCAGTTGGTTCTTTTCTCATTGTCTATGTGTTTCCAGAGGGCCTGTCAACTCGGCTACCATCAGTGAAAGTCCTGTGCATTCACGGGGTCACCGAGGAATATGACCGTGTCATCTTTCCCATTACTGTAAAGGGACGAACAGTGCAGGTGGTAGCAGCAATAGCCCCAAGGCTGCCATAGCCCCTTATTCTGGGGCAAGAATTTCCTCTGTTCTCGGAAATTATAGCCGACCAGATCGGTCAGGACATGCTGGCAACTGAGTCACTGGCCGGACATCCAACCCTACTTGATCCTGTCTTTCACACTCCAGAAATAGAGATAGGGGCCGAGAAGCCGCAATACCTGGAGCCTGAATACCAGGCATTGGCTGCAACAAGGCCGACGTCGCATTCCAGAAGATGGGAGAGAAAATTCCTAGCTGGAGAAAGGAGGGAACAGAAGCACTGCCAGAGGATGACGATTGGTCCCCAATATCCAGGACTGTGTCATTCCAGGACTTTGCTAGGGACCAACTTAATGATAGCGCTTTGGAAAATGCTTATTAATATGTGGTGGAAGTGAATGTAGTGTGGAAGGCTGGGAGACTAGCCAGGGGAGAACCTTATTTTATAATAAAAGGGGATCTGTAGTATAGGGGGGAGTGGCACAGGAGAAAACAGTTCATCAACTCTTGGTGCCAAAGGTACACGTTCCTTTGGTACTAACAGCCCATACACACCTTTTGGGGGGCATCTGGGAGAGTAGAAGTCTCTAAATTGCGTGCTCCTGAGGTTTTACTGGCCGGGAATCCGTAAGGCAGTAAAGAGATACTATCAAGCCTGCGCAGTGTGCCAGCGGACGGCCCCTAAACCAGATTTTTGAGCTCCCCTGGTACCTTTTCCTTAATAGTTACAGTTCCATTCGAGCAAATTGCCATGGACTTAGTGAGTCCCTTGGAGAAGTCTGCCCGAGGACATCAATATGTATTAGTAGTCCTTGATTACGCTACACGATACCCTGAGGCAATTCCACTAAGGAATATTAAATCAAGCACTATTGTGAAAGAGCTACTGTTAATCTACACTCGACTGGGAATCCCAAAAGAGATCCTAACAGATCAGGGAACTCCCTTCATGTCGGGATTAATGAAGGATTTATTCAAATTCCGAGATCATCTGCAAACTGATGGGTTGGTCGAGCTGTTTAATAAGACCCTCAATCAAATGATTAAATGTGCTGTGGCTCAGGATAAAAGAGATTGGGACAACCCAACCTATTACCATATCTCATGTTTGCAATAAGGGAGGTGTCTTAGGCATCAATGGAGTTTAGTCCCTTTGAGCTTCTGTTTGGGAGACAACCCTGGAAAGTTGTACACATCCTTAAAAAAGGGTGGGAACAGCAGGGTACCTAAGAATCAAATATAATACAATTTGTGACCCAATTATATGATCGATTCCAACTGATCGGCCTGTTGGTAAAACAACATCTGACAGAAGCGCAGGGACAGCAAAAGAAGGGTTATGATACCCAAGTCACTCTTCGCACATTTAACCCAGGTAACATCATGCTCGTCCTAGTACCAACTCAGGAAAGCAAGTTGTATGCGCATTGGCAAAGCCCTTATGGGGTAAGTAAATTAGGGCAAGTAATCTACCAAGTGCGGCAGCTCGGTAGGTGGCGAAAGAAGAAAGTCTATCATATCAACTTGTTAAAGCCGTTGGTGGAGGAAATTCCCTCATTAACATTGTAAGCAGTAAAAACCAAGGCTTGCATAGTCCCCATACAGTCTTCTCTGGCACCGACTCAGAGACAACAAGCCTTAGAAATGGTAGCTCGAAATGTGGATGTTTTTTCAGCTATCACAGGGTGTACCAAAATAATTGAACACAATATCGTCACCCCACTAGCGGCCATATAGAATACCTGAGGCAAGAAGGGCTGCAGTACAATGACAGGTGGAGGACATGCTGCAACTCGGAGTAGTGGAGGAGTCCACCAGCGAGTAGAATAACCTTATAGTCCTTGTGCCGAAGCCTTCAGGGGCCATTCGCTTCTATGATGATTTTAGTAAGTTGAATAAGGTGTATAGGTTTGACACATATCCAATGCCACGGGTAGACAGGTTAGTGGAGAATCTGGTCAGTAGTCAATATCTGACTACCCTAGATTTGACAAAAGGTTATTGGGAGATACCACTTTCTGCCTCGGCCAAACCCAAAACAGCCTTTTCAACACCTGGAGGCCTGTTTCAATATAAGGTGTTACCGTTTGGCCTGCAAGGGGCTCCAACCACATTTCAGTGTTGTAATGGACAAATTGTTGAAGCCTCATCGGGAACATGCCACTGCTTACCTCTATGACATAGTCATCCGCAGTCAGGTCTGGGAATCCCATCTTCCCAAGGTGGAGGCTGTTTTGCAGTCATTAAGGCGGCACTGCCTTACAACAAATCCCCTGAAGTTTGCGTTAGTCATGGCAGAGGCTAGGTATCTGGGTTATGTAGTCAGTCGGGGGGAAGTAAAAGCCTAGGTGGATAAGTTACAGGCTGTGAGGAATTCGCCTAAACCAGAGAGAAAGTCTCAGCTACGGACTTTCCTGGGGTTGGTCAGATGCTACAGACAGTTTATCCAAAACTTTGCTACCCGAGCCACCCCATTGACCGAATTTTTTAAAAAGAATAGCCCGGACAAATTAGTTTGGTCTCAGTCTTCAGAAGCTGCCTGGAAATATTTGAAAGAAGCCTTGTGAACCGCAAAGTTTCTACAAGCACCTAACTTTAGAGAGCGGTTCTTTCTCCAGACAGATGCTTCCGGGACAGGTCTGGGGGCAGTATTAGAAAGAAAGAAATGATTGGCAGTATTGTCCCAGAGAGTAAAGGATGAGGAGAGACCATTTCTTTTGCTCAGCAGTAAACTCCTCCCGAGGAAAAAGAGGTATGCCACGGTCGAACAGGACTGTTTGGCCATTAAGTGGGCAGTGAAGCCACTCCGGTACTATCTACTGGGAAGAGAGTTCACCCTGGTCACCTACCATACTCCACTGCAATGTGTGCATACCAACAAGGAGGTGAATGTCATGATCACACGTTAGTTCCTGGCGTTACAACCTTTTACCTTTAAGGTGGAACATAGGCCAGGGGCTCTGCATAATAATGCTGATGCCCTGTCACTGAAAGATGCGTTCCCCACGTCGACCAATTCGCCTGATTTGGCGAACCCAAAGAAGGAGGAGGTGGCAAAAAGTAAGTTTTTGCCAAGAAAAGTATCTGCTTCGCCAATAATGGCAAAGCTAAGGGGAAGGGCATGTGTCAAAAAGGGTTATTTGCCACACCTTTCCTGCATAGGGAAAGGTAAAATCCCTGAGAGTTTGTAGGTACAGGCTGCAGACAGGGTTAAATTCCCCCTTGGTCTTTCCCACAGCACACAGACACACAGGTGCACAACATGGATTATTTATGTTTGTGATGTGCTGTGTCTATGCTGCAAAGAAAACAGCTAATGCTTAAGAGGCCTGGAGCAAGGAGTCTTTATTTAGTCTTTATTTAGTGTTGTCTACTATATATATATATATATATATATATATATATATATTTATTTATTGAACAAAAGTAGCATTTTAGAGTAAGATTTTGCTAGACACACACAGATATGCAGTTTAAAGGATAAGCGCTGACAACTTTCTTTCTGTTTTGTATACATATATGGTCATTTATATTGCCACGCAGCTGGTACCACATACAATATGGGATATACCGAGCGTGGGCTTGTTGCCCAGCAGCTGGTACCATATATAATGTGGGACATACCGAGCGCGGGCTTATTTTTCTCTGGTTTTGTTTCAAAATATTGCCTTTTTGTCATAGCAGCTGTCCATCAAGCCTATATAAGGCACATTTGGGTGTGGCTCACAAGCCATCCTTTGTTAGATCCCATGGGAGGTGAGTGCATCTGATTTTAACTGCATTTTAATAGTGTTTAAAGCATATAGGTCAGTGTAGGACCTGCATATAATGAGGTACCCTTGACGTGGGATGCAGGCTTAAGTCTTTTGATCAAAATATGAACTAATACCTCATGTTTTCATTTTGCTAGACACACACAGATATGCAGTTTAAAGGATAAGTGCTGACAACTTTCTTTCTGTTTTGTATACATAAATATATATATATATATATATATATATATATATATATATATATATTTATTTATTTATTGAACAAAAGTAGCATTTTAGAGTAAGAGTAAAAGTTGCATTTTAGACAATTTCTTTGAATTATGCTTCTAAGATTAGCTGAGGATAATCTGATTTTCTGATTTGTGCATGTAAGAAATATTTAAACAAAGCACTGTCTAATTTCTTTGGTAACAACAAAATAACACAACCTCTAATAAGCAGGTTTGTTGTTAAAGAAAATTAATTAATGTCATGAAACAGAAGAAGGCACTATAGCTAATAAAAGTGGTATTAATTTGCAATTTGGCGATTTTCAATTTTGTGCTCATCAGTATTTTTGGTACATCAGTATTTCACATACCTTCTTTTGACTGTTTAATTTTACTGCATTACAGTTTGATTAAGATACACTTACAATACAGCTCTATAAGCTTGCATATTCTGCTCTGATACCAGGGTCAGGCTGGGCTGGGGGGGTAGGGGGGCATATGGCCCCTAGGCCGGTCCCATAGTGGGCTACCCTGGGCTGGGTCACTGAGACACCTGTATTTTTTTCCCTTTAAAATGCTCCTAACATCCTGCTGAGTAAACTCTGCCACTGGGCTAATAATTACTGTTAATACTATCATTTTAACACCAGCTCTTTGTTTGTGGCTCCCTGAACTGCGAGCAGAAATCTGTGCTAAAATTACCATATTAACGTAATAGACTTAGCATAGCGTTGTGTCGGGGGGGTGGGGGGGGGGGGGACTGAATTCCCCCCAAATACTTGATAGCTTTATTTGTACACTGAAATTTAAAGTTGATCTAGAACATTCCATACATCAACTCTAAATCTGCCATTGCATTTTAAATTTGCCTCCCCCTCATAGTTTTGCCAAGGTACAAAGTTACTCATTTTATTTGCTTTACTTCCCTTAATGAATCAGGCCCATATGGACTAATGCAGAGTTGAACGCAAAATGGGAATAAATTACTATTAACAAAAGAGCACAGAAAACAAGTGTATTTCTGCCCATATGCAGATCCATGTCCAACTATAGCAGGTGCAAAACATACAGTATGCCTCCTAGCAGGTAGTATATGTGAGTTTCTGCAGGTCTGCATGAGACACATTTGTGTGAACACCCTTTAGTGAATTCAGCTTGCGTTTGCATGCTCCTTGCCTCCCTAGTCTTGCTTCTCCAGGGAGGCGTAAGTACCAGAATCATACAAGTTTGCATAAGAGCATGTGCATATACCCACAAGATGCGCTATGCAAACTGAAGTACATCCTACTCTGCATCAGCCCCATTTTGCTTGTCCTATAATTAAACAATATTTTTTAAGAAACACTTCACTAGGGACTATAATAAGGACATATAGTATGGGCTCAATTGATCTACTTATTAAAATAAGTATATCACTTATAGGCAGGATTAATTTGATTCACAATTAAAAATTACAGATGCATCATGCAGATGGGGTAACATCTCTACAACCATAAGTACATCCTTAAGAAGCTTTGAGAAATGGGAAGGCTAATGTTACATGGCAGAAGAGCTACCTCTTTGGAGAAAATGGAAAACTTTGCCATTTCATTAAACTTTTTGCATGTAATAAATGCTGTGAAGCAGTATTTATTATACTCTCTAGAGCAGCATTTATTATACTCTCTAGCTGGCTATGATGATGGAACCCCCCTCACTGGCAACGAAAACCGGTCATGGCTTGCAAATTATTTTGAGCATTGTGAAATTCAGAGCATTGATGGAGGCCTGCACTACTATAATAGAAAATGCTCGCAACTTCAGGAAGGTATGATGGAACGAGCTGATCTCATTGGCTGCCTTAACAACTCTGCCAAAAGCAAAATGGAACATGTTGCAGCTCTTACCTTTAACTGAAGATGTGAAATAGCAGGCCAACCATAGCAATTTATCCCCTGTGCCTTTGCTTAAAAACTGCTTATTGCTTGCAAAGCTCACCTCAGCATCTCAAATCCCAAAGTGGCAAAGATGTGGCCTGAAAACATGCTACCTGGTCTGGTGACGATGTACTGGTTGCTGTTTTCGAAAGGGACAACATTTGTAGTCCTCCAGAATTATTACTTATGCAACAAACAACTATTTGTGAGAAAGATGTGGGGAATTTTTTATTTTTGTATTTTTTTTTTTTTAAATAACCCTGGAAGATTAATGACTTTTTTTGGACTTTAACACATTAGACCCTTTTTTTAAAATAAATCAATAAATAAATAAATAAATACATAAATCAATAAATAATGTAATTGCAATTCAGTATAACAAGGCGTGTATTGTTAGAAATAGATTGCTAAAAAATATTACACTTAGAAACAAAATCTCTATGCTAATGCAGGTAACTACATATAAAGGAGCATAACATTTAAAGAAAAATATAGCAATGATAATGTATGGAAATGTTTTCAAAGAACCAGCAGGAAAACACATTTTCAACAGGAACTTAGTCTCCACCGAACTCATCGGTAAGGTAGGAGAAAGCTGAATAACCGTTCAAACCAGACGCAACTCCAAAGCATGATAAGACTGTAAGAAAAGTTATGCATTACTCCCTGTAATTTCTGGAAAAGTGCTATCATCCCTAGAAAAACAAACAAAAGAGCAGGGATCTGTACCTAGAAGAATGAAGTTTAAAGCCTCCTGTAAAACAGAAGGCCCTTAACCCAGTGAAGAAAATGGCAGGAAACTATTTTTCTCAATATTAGGAAATATATGAAAAGTACTTATGGGATTTCACATAGGGTGTTGTTGCCCTAAGCATGGTCTTGACAAAACGGTTATAAAACCTGTCTGCCTAAAGACTTATGGCACCCTGGGCAACTCCACCAACAGACCTTCCCACATAGGTATCTGTAGGTAAGAAAGCTAATCAATGGATATGCTTCTTTTTTATGCCATATATGACAGAACCCAAAAAAATCCATTTGGAATTTGAACACATAACTTGAGAATCCGCCTGACTATGGACCAGGAATAAACTCCCCCATCCCTTGCTCTACTGGCCTCAAAAAATGTCTCTCATTCAGGAATCTGAAGTGGGACACTGAACTCTAAACACCTGTTATACCGACTGTATCTCTGATGTCTTGGAAGCCGGACACTTAGCAGACCCAACACGCTTTCCTCTAAGTTGACTCCATAAAAGGAAAAGGATTGAGCTCTTGAATTCTGACCCCAAAATATTGCAACAGCATGAAGGACCCAACCTAAATCCCTCTGGTCTTGATAAATAACTGGAAAAGGAAGAATTTCTCCACCTGCCAGGCCTATGGTGACCTCTCAGAACTAGACCAATACAGCTCCTTTTCCTGAAAAAAGCTAGCTTAGAGAGACTTATTAAGTTCCTGTCCACCTGCCAAGCTTAAATAGAGAAAGTATGGGGGCATAACATTGCTGAATCTGAGATCTTAGCCAAAATGAATCAGTCACAAGAGACACTTCTCCAAGATAGTCGAATGCCTCACAGATGTGTAAACGCCGGGTAGGCTGCATGAAGTACCTGGATTGGTTAGAGGGGCAGAAGGTTGGATTACCTCCTGCCAGGGTACCTGTGTATATCTGTATAAAAAGAACACTGTTTGACCATGTATTAGTATTATACCATCTGTACTTTCTGGATATCTCTAGTACCTCAAACTAGTGTGTAACTTTCTGAGCTAATAAATATCACTACTTAAGGAACCTGCTTTCACACCTACTTATCTGTTGTAATTCCTTTGAACACAGATTAGACCAATCTATTCCATTGTCCGGCTGTTCTGAGGTTGGAACCCAGCATTCCAGTACCAGCACTCTGCCCACTACCCTGCTGCTCTGACCAGTGTGATAGGCCAGGGGGAACCATCCACAGCAACCCTGATCTAAAGGCAAAAGGTCAGGCGTACCAGCAAAGGGGTACCCTAACAGCGAGAGTTACCCAGAAGGATGCGGTTCTAGGTGCCGCTAAGGAGCCTAGTGGTGGCAGTAGCAAAAGCCCCTCCTACTGTGGTTAGAGGGCACATTTGTGAGAAAGAAAGGTGGCCCAGCCGGTCCCCAGCAACACAACCAACAGGGTGGCATAGAAGGTCCATCCTGTCACACCACTACTTTACAAATCTGAATCACAATTTAAAAAATGATGAACATAGAAACCGCTAGATTTACTAAGCTGGGGTTTGCAAAACCGCTGCAAAACTGCCATCCAAATGGGCAAAATAAAAGAGGTGGCGAGATTGCTCAAACTGTTGTTTGAGCTATTTTGCCATTCAGAACATAAGAGGAAGCACTATTGACATTAAAATTATTGGGACAATTTAATTTATAATTAAAGTATGGTGCAATTTTTTTTTTTAAGGAGACACTATTATTGTATTATATTATGGGGAAATGTGAATATGTAATTATATTAACTGATAGCTAATGGTGGATATAACCATTTAAATTTACCCCAGGTGTCGTGGCTTTCTATTACACCCTTGGGTACAGTTATGGCCAAACTCATACTGCATCCACCTGTGTCTGCTAAAATAACTATGCTTACTTCTTCTGATACTTATGAACTAACTCATATTTGAGTCAGTACTACAGGGTTGGATGACAGCACATATGATATCAATATTTGAAAAAGGTAAGAAATTATAGACCAGTAAGCCTGGCTTGTAAGGGATATTAACAAATATGATTATTTTTTTATGAAGAGGCAAGTTTCAAACTGGATTTTGGTAGTACAATCAATATAATTTATTTGGATGTTACAAAAATGTTCAATAGTGTTCCACGTAAGTTTGGTACATAAGATAAGAGTACTAAGTCTAAGGGTAATAGTATGTTCATTGGTAGAGAGCTGGTTGAAATATAAAAGACAAAGGGGTATCAAACCTTCTAAAAAGAAAAAGTGGAGGCGTAGTCCACAGAAACCACTCAGATTCTATCTATCATTTATCTAGTACATTGTAGAAAATGATAGCTAGAATCTGATTGGTCGCTATAGGCAAAACCTTCACTTTTCCTTTTTAGAAGCAAACCTTCTTACATCTATCCCAAAGAGTAGTTATTAATGGAACTTAATAAAAATGTGCTAGTTATCACAAGGATCAGTATTGGGCTCATCTAAAGTACAGGGCTCTAAAAGAACTTATGAATACTAGTTAACGGGAAATTGATAAGCACACTCAATGGTTGTAAAGGTGAATAAAATCCAGAAATGCACAAAAATGAAGATAAATACATATGATGCAAACAAAGGATCTAATTTATATTTGCATGTATGAACAAAAATCTGCCTCCTACTTAGATCTATTTGGAACAAATCTATTGTAGCCATCATCATGAGCTTGTAAACTTTTCCCTGGTATGTGGATACACAAAGATGTGCCCAATAAGCATGTCTAAATATATGTGTAACCCAAAATAGGATGCAAAGGGCATGGTTAACATGCACCTGCATGTCCTTACTGTCCTGTGTGAACACCCCTGACCTATCTCTCAAAGCACAAGGGGCTGTAAGTACAATTCAAAATAAGTTGTGCAACAAATTTCAACAAATTTTATGCAAAATACAAAGTTTTGCTGCTCAAATTCACTTACTTGCAAATCTAAAAGAGATCCATATTATTATCATTTTATAAGTCCCTAATTGAACCACATCCTAAATATGTGATACAGTTTTGGGCACATCACTGTAAGAAGGACATGTGAAGGCTCTGAGGCAGGCAACCTTATTAATAAACAGAATGGAAGGGGGAGCTATAAAAAAAGATGAATTATAAATCATGGGGTCCCTGTCATAGTGGGAACAAGCCTCAGCATGGGTCAGCACAGGGCCTGAATGCATTAAGGGAATCAGGCCTACAAAAAGATGCAAACCACAACAATTTTATGTTTCTTGGAAGTGGTCCCAGAATATCAATATTTGCTCAGTATTGCTGGTTGTAGAACAACCTGAAAATATGGAAAGAGTGAAATGTCACTTCAATGTCCAACCTTTAGGATTGCCACATTTATTCATTTAACTGTTTCCATTTTTCTCTTAAAGTACTCCTTGGTTTAGCCTCTTTTGTGTCTTGACTCAATATTGATCTTTGTTAGATATGACATGTATGTGTGAATGTTAGTATTACATTGGATGAAGTGTGCCTAGAAATTGGAAAATTAAAGGTCCAAAATATGCACACTTCTTATATATGCTCCCTCTCTTCCGTCTACTACATATGGCTAAAGGGATTTTCAATACATTTCATAGGATTAAAAACTTTTGAATATTTTTTTACTGATTTATTTATGGACATTAAGGATTGCCTGCTTTACTCTTTCTTTATTTGATTTACGATCTCATAACCTTTAGATATTATTTGCTACTCTGTGGTAAACTGTAATTATAAAATGTTAAAACCAACAAACATGAAAGCTGTTTTGAACAATAATAAGAACATTATTCATTATAATAGCATCTCAGTTTTAGGACTTTGAACAATATTCTTTAATTTCTTTCCAGTTCTGGAAAAATTGGGAATTGAAAATAATATTGTTTTGATAACTACCTATTGTCTGTTAAAATAATTTACACATTTTTTGCATTTTTAATATATTCTGCATATTGGTTGGGTTCTGGGAGGTACAGATAATACACACCAACTATCAATGTGAAGTACTGTATGTGCTACAAACATGGTGGTCATCTGTCTAGTAAGACTAGTAAAAGATGATACTTCGCTTATTGTTTGTGCTGGGTGGAGTGGAACTGAGGCATGTTGCTATGCTTGGGTAGAACATCTTGGGTCCACACAGTGCAGTTAGTCTAGTGTGATTGGTTGTGAGTAATTTAAATTAGAAGACATAAAATAAAGTAAGAGTAACAAACTGTAGTGTAAGAAGCCACTGAAAAAGCCACATGTCTGTGAAACATGTTTGATACATTTTACAGCACTGCAACATTATATTTTGTTACGCTTACTTTATTTTATTCTATATTTTAAATTTTTTGTTAATGTCTTTGACAGTTACTGATCTCCAATGTATCTCTTATTTATACACTCAAACATATCCTTATTACACTATATATACCATCTGGTTAATTCTATTTTATTTAAATTTTTCATTCTATTTCAATTCTATTCAATTTATTACCCTTTTAGACTATCTATCTCTTTCTTTTGCACTACATATGGTTTATAATAATCAATTAATCACTATTATCATTAGCAGAACACACCATACTAGACCCTCCCCACACTGGGTGAACCCAAGACACACAACCAAGGAATAACAGCATGCACAAATTCTACCCAGCACTCAACGGTAACATTTGCACAAAAGTAGGTTTGTGCTGTCAGTTGATAGTCTGATTAACCATCAGATGTGTTTGTAGATCTTTACTTTTAACTTGCTTATTTAAAAAGTGGAAGACAAAAAGCTTATAACTTTAATAATGGTGATCACTACAAAAAAACGCAAGTATATATATCGGGCACTAAATGGGATGGGATAAGAATTATTTTCATTACCATGGCATCTGAGTAGTCCTTAAGCACTGACTTATCCTGTCCAACTTCTAGAAAAGTGGCCAGTTGGTCCATCTATCTGCTGGCAGACTAGCAACCAGTTTCCACAGCTTCTACACACTTGCTACCCATCACACGGTTAATCTGGGCCTCAATTAGATTTGGACATAAGTCCTTCTGTGGTTTAGTCATTTTTTAACGGCATGAAGAGGACCTATCCAATATGCATATAGAGTACATGGAATATACTCACTATTATTAGTAAGCTTTTTGTCTTAACAGCTTACAAAAAGTAGTTACCCAAGATGCTCTGAGCTATTCAGAGGTGAATATTGAAGTGTGTTCTCGCTCCACTTTGCTTTGTTTACATATGCTCCTGTGTGATGGCAAACATGGCTTCTTGAGATTGTATATGGCGAAGTACAGAAGATTGTGCATGGTTGCATTGTGCACATCAGTAAGTATGTTTGAGCTTTGCATGAATGTGTCTCCTCATGTTTACATGGCTGCGGTGACCTTTTTAGTTCCTCAGTAACTTGGGGATCTTTAGTCTCATATTTAAGGAATTCACAATTTAGATCCACTTACATTGTATATATTACAGATTACTCTAATGATGTCCTATTCTGCTATGCATTGTCCAGCATGTCACGTCTGAAGCCATCCTATACCAAGTCTTCTTTGATTTCCTAGATAATGGCCTTAGCTTTTATTTAACTCGAACCCATGATTGTGAGCTACTGTTGCACTTGAACATTCTGATACTGTGGACTATCAGAATTCACCATCAGCACCAGAATTCCTACTGGCTTCAGATGCTACTATTCTAGTTAGCCGCACTTTAGGTCTTTATGCTTCACAAGCCAACAGAATGATGAGCAGCCTCAGAATATCCCTCCTTGTTAAGTATGAAACCTTCCTGCTGCACCCACACAAAAATTCTTACTTTATGTTTTAGTACTGTTCCTTCTGACGTGCACAATTGAGGGTATATTTACTAAAACTGTGGGTTTGAAAAAGTGGAGATGTTGCCTATAGCAACTAATCAGAATCTAGTTATCATTTATTTCGTACATTCTACAAAATGATAGCTAGAATCTGATTGGTTGCTATAGGAAATTTCTCCAATTTTTCAAACTCGCAGTTTAGTAAATATACCCCTTGAAGTCCCAACCAAAACTAATTAAAACAAATATTAGTACTTATAGACGTACACATGCTAGTATAATTATTTATTTTAGATATTAATTTTATAAAATACATGTTTCATTTTTCTTTCCTGTTTGGTTCCAGCCACTAACCCTATGAACAGACATCAGAGTTTACTTTTCAACTATCATTTTCTGTAATGAAGAAGACCAAGAGAATATCAGCTTATAAGTCCGATGGAGGAGACCTAACTTAAAAGCAAACCTTTACAGTGATACTGTGCGAATAGGAAAATACAGATTTAATATAACAGATTTTTTTTTTTAATAAGTATCAGAACCATGTCTGCAGCAATTTTACACCTTAATTTGCTATGTTGGGATGTTTGTCAATACTTGTTTTAACTACCGTATTTCCCCATGTATAAGACGCACCTTTTTTCCCCAAATTTTGGGTCTAAAAAAAAGGTGCGTCTTATACACTGCAAGCGCTACTTACCTCAATGAAGAAGTCGGCACCTGGTGTGAGAGAGGAGTCCCCGATAATCGGAACAGCGTGTCCCCGCTGGCTGTGTTGAACAGCTTGTCCCCGCTGGCTGTGTTGAACAGCTTGTTCTTGCTGGCTGTGTTGAACAGCTTGTCCCCGCTGGCTGAATGGAACAGCGTGTCCCCGCTGGTTGAATGGAACAGCGTGTCCCCGCTGATTGGCAAAAGGACCTTAAGGTCCTTCTGGCGCCTCCCACAGTCTCGGAGCTGTCAGTCTTTATGTACCGTAATACATCTTTTTTTTAATTTTGGGCCCCAAAATTAAGGTGCGTCTTATACATGGGTGCGTCTTATACTTGGGGAAATACGGTACTTATTGCTTACATACACATTTGATTGCAGTTCAAGTTAAATTAAACTAGCTCCCTTAATTTTGCACGTTAGCAAATATTTTAAATCTGTGCAGTGTAATGGTCATGTAATGAGGAACACTTTCACTAACTCCCATTTAAGCTTGTCATGGAGTTTCTGGCTGAAACTGATAAAATCAAAAAATCTAATTGCTGGTCAGGATGGCTTTAAAAAGTCCCCCCTACAATTACTGCTGCTCTCCTTTTACATAGAAAACAGATGTGCTTCTCATCAACACTGCTAATTGTAGTGGTATCAGGACCCTATGGAGGAAAATACCAAGGGGTGTATTTACTAAACTGTGGGATTGAAAAAGTGGACATGTTACCTGTAGCAACCAATCAGATTCTAGTTATTTATTTAGTACAGTCTACAAAATGATAGCTAGAATCTGATTGGCTGTTATAGGCAACATATCCACTTTTTCAAACCCACAGTTTAGTAAATATACCCCCAAGGGTTTTCTCAAACAGGCAAGGGTTCCAGCTAGGCTCAAATAATACTGCAATTAGAGGTGATGATTTGACACTCCATTAATGGAGAAGCAATTGAGTAAATGTGGGTTAACAGTGGAAATTGGAATTACCAGGAAAGAGTGTGAAAGATCAATCAATGGTCAGGGGGGATCCTGATAGGTGATGTTAGCTATCGCCATGCTTATTAATACAAAGGTGCTTCTTCACAATTACAAGTAAATAAAAAGTTTTAAAAAAAGAAACCAAAAAATTACTCTCCCTCCCCTGAAAGCTTTCCAAATAGCATGTTTCCCATAGATGTGTCCTAATTATGATAGACAATAGATTAAACCCATTTAAATGTCCGTCTCCAATCAGAAGACACCCTGGCCTCTAATGTAATGCAGTGATCCGTCCAGGATAGACAACAATGGCAACCATTCAGACAAAAAAAAACTATGTTTTAAAACTACAATTTAAAAAGTGTCTACAAAACAGACATAGATCGTGATGACCAGTCCTGTAAGTGAATAAAGAATAAAACTACTAAACAAATGTGTCTCCAGTACAAAAAGATGATTCTTATCAGAGTGCTAAGACACGTGTGAAACCATGACAGCAGAAGGGAAGCTATCACACTCCTCCTGCATGTGTGAGGTAAACCTTTATATGCGCTGCATTACCTAGTCAACCACTGTAAAATATAACTATCTGCAAGAGGAAGTTCTTGCATTGCTAGATAAATGTAAGAGCTGCTAAAAGGCTGCACAGCAGCACGATGGCTTAGTGGTTACCACTTCTGCCTCACAGCACTGGGGTCATGAGCTTGATTCCTGACCATGGCTTTATCTGTGTGGAGTTTGTATGTTATTCTCGTGTGTTTGCGTGGGTTTCCTCTGGGTGCTCTGGTTTCCTCCCACACTCCAAAAACATACTAGTAGGTTAATTGGCTGTTATCCAAACTGACCTTAGTCTCTTTTGGTCTGTGTGCGTGTATGTTAGGGAATTTAGATTATAAGCTCCAATGGGACAGGGACAGATGTGAGTGAGTGCTCTGTACAGCGCTGCAGAATTAGTGGCGCTATATAAATAGCTGCTGCTGCTGATGATGATGATGATGAAAGGCTGCATAAATTGGCTAACAAATATCTGAACTCTAATGGGATACACTCGGACAATTATAAATTGCATACATCATATCACACAGAAAATTTCCATTAGTGTCAACTACATTGGAGTGTAGAGAACGGCAACAGGGTACTTTAAAGTACATTTTGTTATAACTAGAGTGTCTGGCTTTTTAAATATATAAATATATATATATATATATATATATATATATATATATATACACACACACACACACATACATATACATACATACAATAGGGCTGACCAGAAAAAAAGAAAAAAAAAAACCTAACAAATATTTCTCTATGTTCCCTGTGTCCCTTCCTCTGGCACACAATCCCTGTCCCCTGGGATCCTGCGCCCCAACATCCTCCCCTTTCCCTGTTTAAAAGGAAAAAGGGTGAAAACTGAATTTTTCTAATTTTTATGATACATTTATTCATTAACAATTCCAAAAAGAATAAACACTGAAAAACTGAAAACCCTACTTATGGTTTAACTAGAATTATCAAAATAATAATTAAAGCACACATACAGTCATGCATTGTAGCACAATAACAGGACAAAAAGACATAGCGTGGGAAGATAAAATCACTTTATTTAGCCTAAAAGACAAATTATGGAGCATAAATATATGAGGTGTCTAAGACAAATAAAAATCATTGTTTAAACTATGGATGCTATTAAAAAAATGGCAAGCATTACAGTATCTAATGTTTAATTGGTCAGTCAATTAGTAAACCCTGTTTTCGTTAGTGCTTTGGGAAGGTTAAACATCATTATTCTCTCCGATGCAATAAGCAGTGCTTGAAAACCAACCAGTTCTAATTAGAAGTCATGCTTGTGAGAAAAGTTCAAACACCCTTTTTCCCCACCTCCAAAACAGGTTGAAACCTTGCTTTCTGATTGTAACGAGACTAGTTGCTCGATTGTCCTCATCAAAGTGTCTTCCAGTTGACCTCTCCGTGCTTGTGCAGCTAACAGCTGATTGTGAAGTTCTGAACTAGCATTGAAGCTATTAAAATAAACAAATTACAATTATTAACATACAAAAATAGGATATACTTACCAATCTCTTAACATCTTGATACAGTTAATTGGAAATGTAATAAGTGAGCAGGAACTGATAGGTGCAGCACTACAACATTAGAACAAGAAGTACTAATTGATACCTCTCTTATGAGCAGGGCCCTCCATACCCTTTGATTTCATGTCTGCATTTATTTTGTCTACCTTATTTGTCCCTGTTTTATGTATGTTCTGTTTTCCCCACTTTTTGGTGTTGCTAAGCCTTACAAATCAACGGTAATAATAGGAACATTTTTGTGACATATAGCACATAGTGAGTGCAATGTTGAAACAGTGTGGACATCCACCGTCTATGCACTTCGTTCAACAATGTATCTGACTTATTCACGATCATAGCGTACTACTAACTCCCCACTGTTTGCAACTGTACTTAGAAATGATAATATAATCATCACTCCAACTATCATAATACTAAAGCAAACAAATTTCTTACTAATTCTCAAGGACAAGAATTCCGACAGGAGGGAGGTAGACAGGAGAATTCCGAAGCCTACGATAGCGACATCTAATAAATCTAGACTTACCCGAAAACTAACAGGAAACATTTCCGAGAACACTGAATTCCGGCACTTTCATTATGCACCCAGCTAAGTTCCCGACAGTTAGTTTGCTGCTCTTAAGGGGCCGGTGTCAGGATCGGCAGCAGGATAAAGAAGAACAGTTACTGCAAAGGGTAAAAGAAAAGCTTAGGGGTCTGTTTTATTAACACTATTAAGTTTGGCAGTGCTAAATAGTGTTTTTAAAACAGACCCCTAAGCTCTTTATTTTACCGTTTGTCTAATATCTAATTTTAAACAATCAATCTGGCTGAGAGTATCAAAAACTCTCAGATACAGCCCTTGTGACCCAACAGTTAATAGATCTATTATACCAGCAGCTCCAGAATGGATATTTTGATACCAGGTCTCTATCTATGTGTAACACAAGGGATTATAGGGATATAATCTTGCAGTTCTAATTCAATTTATATTGTTCAACTCTCCGTGTTATCTACCTTAATTAGGGTTTATGAACCACGCCATAGTCAGATAGTGCTAGCATTTTTCTTAGCATCTGTAAGGAGGATTACAAAGTTAATGTTTAGGAAATTATATATGCTGGAAAAAGTGAGGCTTTGATCCCCCATTGAATTGGTCTACTCTATCTTTCCCTATCATAGATATTTTGTAACAGCCATCGAAAAAAAATTCGTTTTGAGAGCCTGAATAAGTTAATATCAGTGGGTTTTCTCTGCAGATTGATCCCTTATCACTCTATTAAAGGATTCTACAATCCATGACACTAATCATTTTAAGTCAGATAGTGATTGAAACCACAAATTCAATCTATAGAGTGATATAGTAGTATTGTTTGTTTTCAATAAACTTTAATTAATAAATCATTATCTATATGTGCTATAATTAAGACAGTGAGCCAGCAGGGTAGTTTTTCTACCTTTTTAGCAGTATCATGTTTACCTTCTCAACATTCCAATATATCTTTTTTAATATTTTGCTATAATGATTTTTTAAATTTTACTAATAAAGATTTACTATTTTAATATCACATTATTGTTTGTGTATTAAAAGAGTGCCCCTGATACACAATTTCTGCTTTCTTTCTTGCTGTTACTTTATGCTTGTAATTTGTATGGGTGCATCTCCCCTCATGTATCATTAGGATATTAGTATACACGAACACATGCTCATAGAGGGGTTTGGATATAACTCAGTGCGGCGTTTTTTTCATTGTTCTAGACTGTTCTACTGTTCTGTCAGTTCCTGGGTAAGTCTACATTTATTAGATGTCGCTATCATAGGCTTCAGAATTCTCCTGTCTATCTCCCTCTTGTCGGAAAGGTAGTCATCGGAAAGATGACTACCACCAATTTCTACAACATAATTGCTTGTGGGTTGCCTAAAGGGTACACACAATCCTTCTATAAGCTGTTTTGGATTTAAACATTCAGTTGTAGATTCATTTATAATTGGCACCATATGGGAATCCTATGTTATATATCTTATATGTTAAGAGCATTTGCTCTTAATAATGTCCATGTTTTTATAAATGTTGCAACATAGGTAGTGTTCAGAATTAAAATGTATTTTGTTTGATTTTTACAGTATTCCAAATGCATCATTTATTACAACAATTTCCACATACACACTATTTATTTTTATTTAATATTGATTACATGTTTTGAAAAAATAATTCTGCATAATGAATTTTGGGATGAGCAGAAATGATTCTGGGGTAAGAGAGTGTGGTAGAGTTCTAACAGAAGTAAGTTGAACTGGAACACAAAAACAATACTGATTAACGACAAATAATGTACAGCAATAATAACTAACAAAAAATAACATGTGCAAAAATAAAACCCTTTGAGATTGGTGGAGTGGAATGTAATGATTTTAATTCACAAGGGTAAATATTTGGTGTCATTAACCAAAATAAATGAGAGCTTTTCACACAGCAGAAAAGCATTTTTTCCTATTGGAATTTAAAATGTTTCTTAATAACTTCTACATAATATACATGCAGTTTTTCCAGCAGTTATTCAAATGCTTGCTTGACATATATGAATCATTTTATGCCCAGGATATTTATAAGGTATTGTAGCTCCAACAGTATGTGCAACACCAAAACCTATGTGACAATACCCATAATTATTTGCCAAATGTGATGTATTTCAAAAACTACAGTAACTGCAGTACAATGTTTTTCGTAACCGACGATAAACATTTGACAATAAGAAACCCAGTTGAATGTGGTTAAAAAATTAAATAATGAATGTAAGAAATAAAAAAGGTAAAATGAGCCAAGTGCAACTACAGATAACCACTTCAGTTATTAAATCCTATTGTTTTTGTAAAATAAATGTAATATGTCGGAGTCACTCAAAGAGTCAACAAATTAGTTGTTGCAGTTTGCCTTCCAGTTGATCCACAACTGCAAGTTAGTATCTTGGATAAGAAATGTTTTTTTTAAAGTGGCTTTGTTTTTCTGATGTGATGTCACTACTGGAAGTGACATCAGACGACACTTCGGACGTTTATCCTGAGGTTGCTGGATCTGAGGATTGAGTATCGATGGGATCGGGCTTCTCTTCTCAATGCATGGTAATACGACCAACACCATATGAGGAGGGATTAGTGATATACAACCTAGGGCAGTGTTGGCTAACCTGTGACACTCCAGGTGCTGTGAAACTACAAGTCCCAGCATACCCTTCCAGCAATAAGCTGCTATATATTGGCAAAGCATGCTGGGACTTGTAGTTTCACAGCACCTGGAGTGTCACAGGTTAGCCAACACTGACCTAGGGCTTCCCATCCAGGAGCACATTGAGGATAAAAGTCAGTTTTATCTACTTCATTATTGGCGGCACAGATTTTTTTTCCTTTTTATTCAGACTTAACAGACCATTACCACATCAAGACAAATTATCCACTAAGGCACATTTAGTGGGAGCAATGGTGTCATCTTGAAATTCTGTTCTATCAAGATAATGGAGGCCAATATCCTGCGGATCCACAATCAGTTAAGTGTTTTTGTATTAAGATTTTGTATGTTGACTCATATTAAATAATAAATATCTATATATACATGCTTCACTGTATTTCACTCTCTTATTTGATAATTTTATATAATTACATGTGCCACTGCATCAGCCTGCTGGGAGAGAGAGGTAATGGAGGGCAAACAGGTGAGTGGAGTCAGAGTGTGTGAGGAGAGAAGAAGTGACCAAGAGGGATGCTAAAGGCTACTGTGAGGCTGGAGTGAGGGAACTGTGCAGTGCCCATGGTGTGAGGAGTTGGTTTGGAGAGGCACTCTGGCAGAGAGGAGTTGGGAAGGTCTGCAAATCTAGGAGCCAAGAGATATGTCACTCAGTAGCAGGGCTGTAACTAAGGCTGTGTGATAGGGGCGGCCGCCCAGAGCGCAACGCTGAAGTGTGGCGCAGTTTTTAAATATTTTAGATACATTTGGTTAAAATTGAGGGCTAGGGGGGGCGAAGTTTTTATTTTTCGCCCCAGGCACTAACATTTTAAGTTACAGCACTGCACAGGAGTATCAGATAAGTGCCACTTGGTTCCTTACAACTTTTAGATTGCTGGACTAATATATTTGACCAAGAGGGTCAAGAATCTGCAATTGGGACAAAAAGTGGAATAGCCCTGAAGAGTTAGGCAGAGCCGTAACTTAAAATTCTAGCGCCTGGGGCGAGAAAGACAAATGCTGCCCCCCTAGCCCTCAATTTTAACCAAATGAACCTAAAATATTTCCAAATTGCGCCCCCCTTCAGCGTTGCGCCCTGGGCGGTCGCCCCTTTCGTACAGCCCTAGTTACGGCCCTGGAGTTAGGGATAGTGGTTTTTGCCTGAAGAACAGGGACACAAACTAAGAAGAAGAGTGCAAATAGAGACTGATATTATTGTATTCTGTGTGGAACTACAGGTCCCAGGATGGCTAAAGGGACTTATAGAAGATAATAAGGCAGCCATTTTGCAGTAGTACTAGAGAACACAGAGACAGAGGAAATTGAAGAGGGCAAAATACTGTCTTTGAAAAAAGTCACAGACTGTTACTGTACATCCAATTAAAGGTCATATGTTGGAGGGTACTACTAGAACAAGTAGCGTAGTGACATACCTCACAGTAAATAGAATAGATAAACCAAGTTACTTTAGAAGATAAACAGATATATTAAGTGTCCTGTTTGAATAGTTGAGAGGGCTCAGTGTGTGGACAAATGTAATTTATTTCCTGTGTTATTATATCCAGTCATTCAAAATTATTGCTGTCACTTATTAGTTTTTATAGTAGACTATATATATATATATATATATATATATATATATATATATATAACCTGATAAATATTTCTAAAACAAACGCTGCTGACAAAATCTACTATTTAGAGTATCAATAAATGTGCCGAGTGTCTATTGCACCTTACAAGTGAGTCAGCACTTATTTGAATTATGGGCAAGGGGTTCCCCAAATTTCCCCTGGTGTGCGTGACCCTGAACATCCCCCCCACAGTCCACGATTCAAGGATCGGGTGGAAGTACTGCCAGGAGGAAAGATCTCCAACCTACACACACCACCTTTCCCGGGAGTGTTACATAAACATTATCAGTTTAAAAAAAAAACTGTGTATCACATCAATAAAATTTACTCTTTTGTTCACAAGTAAATGGACAGTCTAAAAAAATACCTTAATAACTATAGTAAATATAGGGAAAATAGAACATAAATAATAAATGTCAACTACAAAGCACTTACCTGTCAGATTCTGTATGGAACTGTACTAAGCAGCTATAAAGCTGCTTTTCAGCCTGCAGTGTCTCATTAAGTCTACTTTTGCTTGCAGCAAGTTCTTCAAGTAACTTAAAGAGCTATAAAGGATCAAAGAATATATATGAGAGAAAAAAGTATGTGCATTTACACAGACCCTAAACCCGTTCCCCTGTCCTCCACAAACCACAAACTCACAGAGCAAGTAAATGATTATTTCACCCAAAGCGAAAAGTACTAGAACCTAAAACCGTTTACTGTATATGCAGTTGTTGGGGAACAGTCGTCCTTAGGGCCGCATGCGGTCCTACATGCCTTCACCTGCAGCCCCCCAGTTCGTTCCTGCTTTGCTGTCAGATTTGTTTGTTATAGTATGTTTGTTATACACCTGTTCAAAATGTCTGCTATGCTGTTACAGATAGCTGTCTCTTTCTTTGACTAAATGTACTAAGAATAAGGGTAATGTGTGGCCCATTTAAAGATAAGTGGTTCACGTGGCCCTGTGAGGTGCATCAGGTTGCCCATCAATGGTATAATGGATCATAAATAAATACATCGATAAAATCCCCTAAATACCTCCTGAGTATGTCTTAGTTGGCCTTGGCTAACCAAATCCATTGAAGCCATTTTCTCCTTTAGAGTGAAAATCTGCTGGGTTAGGAGCTCCACAGTCGGAATATCTTCTGGATCAACCAACTTCATTTGCAGATCCTACGAGTAAAAAAATGGTGCAATTCTCAAATGTGAGGTGCCCCTCCATTTCATATTAGGTGCATTCCCAGCTTGATTTGGAACCAACATTTATTTTGGTTTCTAGAATACCATTACCTAGGATTTTACCCAAGTCCAATGATAGCTGTTAATCCTAAAAGTTCAGCCTACTGGTTTATGATATTGTATATGGTACCAGCTGCATGGCAATATAAATGCTCATATATGTATACAAAACAAAAAGACAATTGTTGCCAGCGCTTATCCTTAACACTGTATATCTGTGTGTATCTTGAAAAATGAAAACATGAGGTATTAGTTCAAATTTTGGTCAAAACAAGGGCACCTTAATATATGCAGGTCTCACACTGACCTATATGCTTTAAACACAATTAAAACACAGATAAAATCAGATGCACTCACCTCTCAAGTATAGGGGTTTACATCTAGCAAGGGCAGTGTTAAGGATAAGCGCTGACAACAAATGTCTTTTTGTTTTGAAGAAGAGCACTGTACTAATGGATGTTCCAAGCCTAAACACAACTGAATAAAATTGTCAGACAGATGGAATCTGTTACAAATTCAACAATTGTATCATAGTAAATGAATAGTGTATATATATATATATATATATATATATATATATATATATATATATATATATATATATATATATATATAAATAAACACACATCAATTGTGGCTAAGTGGTTAGCACTTCTGCCTTACAGCACTAGGGTCATGAGTTCAATTCCCGACCATGGCCTTATCTGTGAGGATATGTTCTCCCCGTGTTTGCGTGGGTTTCCTCCGGGTGCTCTGGTTTCCTCCCACACTCCAAAAACATAGTGGTAGGTTAATTGGCTGCTAACAAATTGACCCTAGTCTGTGGGTCTGTCTGTGTGTGTGTATGTTATGGGAATTTAGATTGTAAGCCCCAATGGGGCAGGGACCGATGTGAGTGAGTTCTCTGTACAGCGCTGCGGAATTAGTGGCGCTATATAAATAAATGGTGATGATGATGATGATCATCAACATTTATTTATATGCACCAGCAAATTCTATAGCATTAACAATGGGGAACAATCTCATTATTAAAACAATACTGGGTAACATAGACAACCAGGTAAAAGGGCCCTGCTCGCAATATATATATAATATATATATATCTAATATATAAATGCTTAGTGGCGTCTGTGTGTGTGTGGAAAAAAAAAAAGTTGCAGCGCCACCTGCTGGGCAGAGTTATACACTGACCTACTAAATTTTTAGTGTGTGTGGGAAAAAATTTTCAAAAAGGGCTGAAATTTGGTAGGGCTCAAACTCATTTTCGTGAGGTAATTTTACCTCATGAACACACATGTGTAGAGGCGTGCGTTAGTGTGTGTGTGTGTGGAAAAAACTATTTTCTCAGAAAGGGCTCATCCAATTGACCTGAAATTTGGTATATTGACATTATTTGACAAAAAAATTAGAATAGTCAAGTCAGTTAACTTCCATCATCCCCCCTTCCCCCCGTGGGAGGGGTGGTAAAGGCTAAATTTACGAGTTGAGGGGTCAAACTCATTTTCGTGAGGTAATTTTACCTCATGAACACACATTAAAAAGGGCGCTTGCGTCGGAAGGTAACGATCTTCCCCTGAAGAGGCCTGGGCTAGGCCCAAATGCATGACAAGAACCTTTTTAAGACCTTAAGTATCTTGATTTGACTAGAATGCATGAGTATCATGCACGGGTTAACTTGTGTGTATATATATATATATATATATATATATATATATATATATATATATATATACACACACACACATATATACATACATACATATACACACACACACACACACTAAAACGGCACATTATACAACATGACAATGAAAGCTGAAACAAAAGAGATTATATGCGATAATAAATGACTAATCAATCGCCTATGGCTTTCACATATCACTAAAATCCAAGTCCTTGCCCCTGAGGCATTAGAATTCAGAACCACAGTACCAGAGTCACATTTAAATTAATCTTGTAAGAAACATCCAGCAAATGAGTGTTAATTGCACCTTACATGCCCATTAGACCTCACATGGCATCAGATATCCCTACATGTATTTTACATGCCACTCAGTACTTCCAATATGCCCCACAGACCTCCCCAAAGGCCGCCACAGACCTCACCAATATTTATGCAAGTGGCATTTCTCAGTTTTTAAATTTTTTAAAAAAATTCTGCAGACAAATAATGAATTATGAATTTGAAACTTGCTTTAAGATACTGTCTGTATTACAAATATCATTTACACAGATTGTTCCAGACAAATCTGACCTTCAATGGGATGGAATACTTTTGCAAGCCACTGTATTCTCTTAGCATGGGAAATAAATAATAATACACACATGCTACATAAAATGTGCAAAAGGAAACATAGAAGAGATAGCTCCAAACTAAAGTAAAAGCAATCCTACTAGTACGTTTGAGTCGTATTTGAAAAATAACAGAAAACGAAAAATGTGTAAAATCATTCTAGATTAGACTTTTATCCTTATTAACTAGCATAGTAATTGCCAACCAATAAAAAGAAATGGACAAAAATACACAGTAAACTTTCAACAAAGTGAATCCTAAATTGCTAAATTGAAGTGTCTCATCTGTATTTATTGAAAGCTTTGGTTGTGCCTGACCCAGCGCAGCTTTATCAATATATATTTTATATGCTATGTGATACTTGTATGTTGGCAGTTAATTTTTAACTGCTTGTCTGTATTGTTTTTTGTAAAACTACTTTTACAAAATAAGAACACGTAAAATATTTAAAAAATTCAAGTGTCTCATTGATGCCCTCTGAATGTAAGGTATGAGACCTCCCAAACACAAAGGGCTAGATTTACTAACAGGTGTGATGGCGGTTTTCCGGCGGGTTTGCATTGCAAACAGCCGAATTTACTAATGGGCGCATTTCAGCTTCAATTTGAAGCCGCCGGCGATGTAACGGCGGGATGTAATGCTCAAAGCCGGCGGCGGCTTTGAATAGAACATGGCGCTTTTGCTTGAAATGACGGCGCTTTTGTGTAAAGGCGGTTTTTTTGAAAATTACACCTGTCTCCTGGCCTGTTACTATTGGCTATTTTCAAAGTCAGGAGATTTGACATCACAAGCCCTATATAAACCACTGGCCTGACACTTTTTTCTCTAATAGGGTTTTGAGGAGTTTTGAGAGAGGAGTTAGTTGGTTTGAGCTTTGGTGACAGTTTGTGAGAGTTGGAGTTTGGTGGATTGGTGAGCGATATCTGATTGAAGTGTGAGTAGTCCTGTGCTATTTTTCTGTTTTGTACATTTATTTTCTCTTTTATTTTCTGTCTTGTATTTTTTGTATTTGACTTGTCCTTTGTCTGTGTTACTTGTGTGTGCCTGTCTGGAGAGTGTGTCTGTATTTAGTGTAGTTTGTCCTTTGTGTTTGTAAGTCTTTCTGTGTTTTCTGTGTTTGGCATTTATTTGTCATTATGTCCAGAGATAGGAGGGTAGAACAGGCTGAGGAGAGGGAGATGGAGGTTGAGGGCATAGCCGGATTAAGGGGGGGGCACAGGGGGCACGTGCCCCGGGCCCCCCTCTCTCCAAGGGCCCCCCGCTGCCGCATGAACTTTCCTGCTGTCAGTTTATAACTTTTTTTTTTTTTTGCGGTAGCGGCGGCGGGGGGGGGGGGGGGGGGGGGGGTTGGGGGTTTTGCGGGCAGGTTCTGGGCTTCTCCTCGTTGGTGGGGGGAGCGGGGTAGCAAAAAAAAAAAAGATTTACTCACCTGATCTCAGCGCCGGCGTCCCTCCTTCCTCTCTGCTCTGTTAATGCTGAATGACAGGCGTGACGTCATCAAGTCACGCCTGTCATTCAGTGAGGAGCAGCGCGGAGAGGAAGCAAGAAGAGAGAAGACAGAAGAGAGGAGAAGAAAAGAAAAGCTAATAGAAAGGTAAGTGAAGAAAGGGAATTAAGCAGAAAGGCACACTATGAGGAAAAAGGAGATGAGAGAGGCACTATGAGGAAAAAGGAGATGAGAGAGGCACTATGAGGAAAAAGGAGATGAGAGAGGCACTATGAGGAAAAAGGAGATGAGAGAGGCACTATGAGGAAAAAGGAGATGAGAGAGGCACTATGAGGCAAAAGGAGATGAGAGAGGCACAGTAAGGAAAAGGGGGAGAGAGGCACAGTAAGGAAAAGGGGGGGAGAGGCACATTAAGGAAAAGGGGGAGAGAGGCACAGTAAAGAAAAGAGGAGAGAGGCACATTAAGGAAAAGGGGGGGAGAGGCACATTAAGGAAAAGGGGGGGGAGGCACAGTAAGGAAAAAGGGGGGGCACAGCATGAGAAAAAAGGGGGGAGAGGCACAGATTGAGGAAAAATGGGGAAACAGGTACAGTATGAGGAAAAAGTGTGGGAGAGAAGCACAGTATATAGAAAAAGGGGGGAGAGAGTCACAATAGCGGGGACTATTAATTTAAGATGGGGTAGTTTGGGGGTGAGTTTGGGGAGAATGAGGTCTCTATTAAATGTGCCTATGAATTATTTAATGGCAGTGACAGGTTCGAGAAATAGGTATATTTCTGAAATGCAAATGCTATTAATTTATTGTTGGGGCTGTTTGTAGGGAGGGAAATAGGTTTATTTATTAAATATGAATACTATTATTTTAATGTTGGGGCTGGAGGAAGGCTTAATTATTAATCATGGGTGGTATTGATTTAACGCCAGGGCTGGCTGTAATTTTCTAAATGTCCCCATTTTTTTCCAAATAGGTCCTCCAACATTCCAGGATCCAGACAAGCCGCAACTAAGGAAACCTGCAGCACAGGTGGTGAAAGTGAGAAGAACAGGTAGGAGAGAGCAGCAGAGTCTGTGAAACGTTGTTATTCTAGTGGGACAATCCTAATTTTTGGTGACCGTTCAATGGTGTACACAACAATGCAGGTCTTTTTGTCTGTAGGAGGGTGCATCAACACATCCATTAGCAATTTTCAATAAATATTGAATAAAATTGTAGTACATTATATATATATATATATATATATATATATATATATATATATATATATATATATAATTAGTCAAAATTGGCGTTATGTTATCAATGTTTATTTTTTGTGTTAGTTTTAATGTGCGGTATCATTGCTAGTTTTAATGTGCATTATCAACGGAATTTTTAATATGCGGTATCATTGCTAGTTTTATTGTGTGGTGTCAATACCAATTTTAATGTGGTGTTTTGATGATTGTTTTAATGTACAGTATTTTAGTTTGTGGAAACAATGATTTTTCTTATGCAGACAACCTAGGCGAGCCCTCTGGGAGAGCTGTAAGTGTCATACTGTGGGCTGTAGGTGATGTAATGCAGGATGTGTCACTATGCCCTTAATTTTAGATCTTAGGGGCCCCCCTGTCTTAAGTGCCCCGGGCCCCCCAAAGCCTTAATCCAGCTCTGGTTGAGGGGGCAGAGGAGGGAGAGGCAGAGGTTGAGGAGTCAGGAGAGGGCAGGAAGACGAAGACAGGGAGAAATGTCCGATTCTCTCACGACGAAAATTGTGTTCTGGTGCACCACATAGTTCCCTGCTATGAGGTCATCCTAGGGAACCTGGCAGCCCGGACTCCTCTAAGGCGGCGTCACCAACTGTGGGGGAGAGTGTGAACGCGGTGGGCCCACTAAAGAGGAAAGTGGCGCACTGCCGCAAGCGCTTCTCAGACATCAAGAGGAGGCTTAAAGAGAAGATGGCCCAGGAAAGGAGGTCCACAAGACACACGGGTGGTGGCCCCCCACTTCGCATTGAATACACCAGTTATGAGGAGGAGCTGGGGCAGATAATGCCCTGTGAAATTGTGGAGAGAATTAATGTGCAAGACACAGATTCACCCTCGTTTGCCCAAGGAGTTGGTGAGTTATTTGTCGTTTTTACGATAACAATATTAAAAATGTGTTTTTTTTTCTTAAAAGTGCCTTTTTTATTTTAAACATGTTTTTTTTTAAAAAAAATTTGTTTTTTTTTTAAAAAGTGCCTTTTTTTTAGACAGACAATCAGTATGTAAAGGGCAAAAAATTGTTTTTGAACTGTTTTTAAATTTGCAAACACATTTTTTCTTTGTAATTTGCTTTTTGCTGCAAATACATTGTATGCTTTGTCTAATACATCCAGATTCGCCAGGACGCCAGTTTACTCCCAGTCCAAGGTCTACACCTCCACCTTCAGCAAGAGATTCTGGCTCTGAAGAGCAAGCAGGTGTGTGTTCTCTGTTTGGGGGAGAAATAATGGACTTGGATGTTTTTGTGTACAAATGTTGGTGTCCATGTTATATTTAGTGATTTTTATATGGTTTGCAATGAGAACATAGGGCAACATTTACTAAACTGAGGGTTTGGAAACCTAGAGATGTTGCCTATAGCAACCTATCAGATTTTATAAATAATTTATTTATTGCGTTCTTCAAAATGTCAGCTAAAATCTGATTGCTATATCATATGATTGCTATAGGCAACATCTCCACATTTTCAAACTCGCAGTTTAGTCTATATCCCCCATCATGTACTACACAGAGGGAGACCTAAAATAGTATTCACTTACCCCAAAGCACGGTCTTGCAGCATTTTGATACAAACACCCTCAATGTTAGCATAATTTTTTTTGGACATTTTGAACCCATCACTGTAACGCATAGGCAAAATGAGATTTTACTCCTAAAACATATGAGTAGCATCCTTCATCAGGTCGCAGAGGACAATTAATCTTGAAGGTAGACATTGGTAACCATTCTTTAGTTGTTAAATGTATACATTGACCAGAATGCAATTTAAAAACATGTTATTTCCTATATACTTACCTTGGTTATTTCACCACAGGAACCTCAGCATCTCTGCAAGGCCAGCGCCAGTCTGCGCAGATGTCACCTACTGATGACCCACAAGGAGACACAGTCATCACTTTAGAGATGGTAGATGTCCCCGTGTCTACGCGCCAGGAACAAGCACCTGGCCCTGCGGAACAGTCATCCGAGCAACAAGCTGCAGCTCCTCAGATGGATACAGGGCGAGAAATGGCCCAATCCATAGCTAATTTTCAGGTACAGCAGTGTCAGTTTATGGACAGCCAAACTCGGCACATGTCCCAAATCGCGGCCCAGTTGAGGCGGATACACCGCTCCAATAGCCAAATCCCTGCTGGAATAAACCGGCTGGCAAACGCTTTGGAGCAAACCAACGTGCAGCTGGCCCAAATGACTGGGGCTGTGGACGCCTTGCATTCCTCTGTTCGCGAGGGGAATGCAAATGTTATCCGGCTGGCAGGCCAACTTCAGCAGGAACTCATTGCCCGCTTGCCGGCACCTTTTTCATCGGCCTCCACCAGTACTGCTAGTACGCTAAGCAGATCGGCATATAGTACTCCTCCAAGGAGAGGTGCTCGCACCAGGGGTTTAATTATTTTTAACAAGTATATTTAGTTAAAACTACAAGTCCCATCATGCCATGAGTATGCTGGGATTTGTAGTTCCACAAAGTAAAATGTTTTACAGTTTTTCTTTCTTTTATTTCACTTTATTATCATCGGGGATCGGGGATACCGCACACATCCTCCCCCCCCCATTTTGCGGAAACCAGCATTAGCCTGGCAGCACTACAGTTAATGTCACTATGGGGGCGATCCCAAATTTTTTAGTTTTTTTCACTCTATTTTTCAAACAGTAAAGAGCGGGCGGGTCAGGTGGCTGTAATGCCAGCCGACCCACAGGCTAACTTAGACAAGCCCCATAGCTGGAGCAAGAGATACAGCAAAAATGAAAGTTTACTTTCACGGCCGAAGAGCTTGTTAAGACCGTGGCTGCATGTGCTAGAGTTTGGCATGCCCACACTGTACATGGACTATTGCCACACCCCTTACCCGCCATGGGCAGCCCCTAAAACGTAGCCAGTAGTAGCAGCTGATAATGAGCATACACAGAGTGATTTTGCATGCCATACGCTCAAAATCAGCAGATATATGCCAAGGTGTGTAGACAAATGTAGTGCAGAACCTGGATAAATGAACAAATAGCAGAGCAGAGATAAACTGCAATAGGTAAAATACGGTTCAAGCAGCAAAGAGGATAACTAGGGTCACAAGCTAAGTTCATTCTAATTACAAGCAAGAGTAGGATACCAGAAAGTAGACAGGATTCAGAACAACACTGAACAGGAGCACGGAAATGCTACCATCTGAACACTATAAAAGGTAAAGTTTATCTGACATGGGTAACTATTTAAGCTATCAGACACCAATGACCATTAAGTCATTGTCCAGGTGATATAAACAGATCATGTGTTCACCCTACACAGTTAAAGACCTGAATGCTCATTAGCAGCACCAGAAAGACAAATAAATCCTAACTGCTCAGAAAGTAGTTGCCTGCTATTCTTAACATCTTGGATTTTAAAGCTGTCCAGTGATTCCTTGGATTTGCAAATTGCTTTGTTAAGATTGAACAACCTTCTCACTCATAAAGGAATATCATTCTTGTGGTCTACATCAGCCCAGGAAGTGTTCACTCTTGTAAAGACAGCATTTCAATCTGCTCCAGTACTGGTTCACTCAAACCCAACACAAGCTCTTTTATCTAGAAGTAGATGCATCAGAGATGGCGGTAGGAGCAATTTCATTCCAGAGATATGGAACAGAGATTCTTCACCCATGTGCTTATTTATCAAGAAAACTTAGGCAAGCCGTAGAAAACCAAGAAGTATTAGCTTTACGATCAGCATTAAAGGAGTGAAGAAATTTGGTAGAAGGATCAGATTTTTTAGTTACCATCTATGCAAACCATAAAAATTGGGAATGATGGAAAACCGCTAAAAGACTTAACTTGCGCCAAGTCCTTTTCTTCGCTCGTTCTAACTCAGGCGTCATTTACAGCACAGGATACAGCAACAGCAATACAGATGCCCTGTTGTGACAACAGGAAAAACCATATGGAAAGAAAAAATTGAGGAGACAAAACAAAATCGGTGGCCTCAAATACACAAGTAAATCAATGAAAATATAGATGCATGCTCTATTTGTGAACAACACAAGTGTTCACATCAACATTCTCCATGTCTGTTACAGCCTTTGCCATTTCTGAAAGACCCTGGCAAGACATTTGAATGGATTTTATTACAGAAATTCCGTATTCTCAAGGCATGAATATGGTTTGTGCTTGTCCAATTCACTATGGTGGCTCACTTTTTCCCATGAAAAATATGCCTTTTGCACCATAGACAGCTTAACTATTTCTCATACACATCTTTCGATTGCATGGATGTCCAAGCCCCATTATATCCGACAAAGAGAACACCATTCACATCCCGCTTCTAGAAGGACTTTTGTAGGAATTTACGGATCCAGGTAGATTCCTCTACTGCATATACCTATTTTGACAAATGAAGAAACTAAAGAGTGCGAGTGTGGGCGAGTGTGGTAAAACAGTCTCCTCCAGCGTTGTGTTCATCCGGTATTCTACGTATCTCAAGTAAAACTTGCAATACCATCATTACACAATCCTACCCCCAATCTACCCAGTAAAATTCAAGGGCATAAAGAGTTTGTTGCTGAAAAAAAAATCTTTACTCAATGTTATGTTATGGCATGGCAAACTACAGTATCTCATTAAATGGAAAAGCAGCATACTTTGGGCGAAAGGTCCTGAGAATTCTCAAAAAATATTCAGGCCCTTAAGTTGATTTGACTTTACCACCAGCAACTTCTGGCCAAACCCTGGAGTATCTTGAAGTCGCTTACATAGAAAAAAGTCACTATAGGAAGCAGTCTGTTAAGTACCACTCTCCACTCTCTTTTTGCAACAACTGCAGCTAGTCTAAGTCACAACAGCTACAGGTAGAAACATTAGTGATCACTGATGTCATCAGTTACACCGCTGTATTACACTGCTTTAAAATTTGAGCACCTGCAGGTCATGGTTGCCAAATTATTGAATGCTATCAGTGTCTCTCTCCCTGCATACCATTGGTCCTGTTCGTCAGACTTCAGAGTTCAGTGCGCCTGACCCGGCTTTACTATCTGACTTCCGCTGACCTTAATATGTGTGTACCAAATTCGGCTTATATTTTGAACTTTGTTTTAGTTACCTGTGCACTAGACCTGGTGTTTTGTTTGTCTGACGCTTACCCTGCACCCTATGTTTCAACTCTTTAAAATTCACTTCCCAGAGTCCACTTTGTACTTCAGTAATAATTTGATTTACCAGCCAGTCCTCATCTATCTGCTGCACAGTGTAACCCAATACACTCTAAGGGCTCTACTGACTTACAGCAGCTCCAGTGTACTGGTTGCTATGGAAGAGTCTGATGTAGTTATTGGTATACTGCCCTCGGCAACTCTATACCACGTTTACATTCTGTTGATTATTTAAGAGATTATTCAGATCCTTATCTGCCGCCTCTTTTTGAATATATTTATCTATCCTTTAGTGCAAAGATATTGCAACAAATCATGACAGTGCCCAAGCCAGCTCATCTGACGAGATAGCTGTGAAGCCCTAAGGTCCTTGGCTGAGAAGCCCAGAAAGAAATGGCTCTCTCAGAGGAGGCAGAGGAGTGGAGACAACTGTTTGTTACTATAAATAGTAATTTTTGCTTAGCCACTGAATCACAAATAGTTATATAATAGCTACATTGTAGATATGAGTTGTTTTAGGGGCATAGTGTAATTGAGTACTCTATAAATGAATAAGTTTTTATTATAGGGTTATCATAATCTAGGGTCATTGTGAATGGTGATAGCTGGTCTGGGGAGCATGTAGTATTGTCTGCCGATGTGTTCCTTATACTTGGATGAGAGAAAACTATCAGAGGGCTTATGAGAGTCACTGCAGAGGGGTGTTGGGTGTAGGTTCAGATGATCCAAACAAATCAATGGCAGGTGGATTTGTCATCATATACTTAAAAACCATTTCCTCCCTTTAAAGATGTTGCTATATAGGTTGTGGTTTAACTGTATGCAATTATTTAAAGATGTAAGATGTCATGGAATTGGATTTGATTTGCAATTAATTGATTAATAATTGTATTTTTTTGCGTGCAATAATATAGTATAATTTAAGGTGCTGCAGTTCCATTGAAGCAGCTGATTACTAATTAAATACATGAAAGGAGGAGTATATATATATTTTTATTTTCTTTGTATCCTTGGTGCAGACATCTTCGAAAAAAGATAAGAAGAAGACGTGTTAGATCTACAAGGTTTCAGGAGACAAGAATCTTTAGCTACTTCTAGTGACTTTGGTATGCGAATGACTACTACAGAATCTGGAGCGCACAAGCAAGTGTAATGTGATTGGACTTTTTTCTATCATCTTTAATGAAAGCAGGCAAGGAACACTTTTAAAGGTACCTATTCATCCAATATAAATTTTTGTGCCATTACTACTACCATTTTTTATCGGACTTGAGTGATCACTTATGGAACAAGACAGTGGTATATTGCTCAGTCTTACACTGCAAACACTACCATATGTGCATGCTGCTATTGTAGCTCTAAAATCAGAATTAGATTTTGCACAGAACATTTTATGGGCAAGTGTCTGCTAACAAAATATTTTTTTTCCCTTTTTGTTCTTACTAGATTGACTTGAATGTGACTCTGGGATGGTACTTCCAAATTATTATGTCTTAGTATTAGAGCATGGATTTTAGTGATATATAAATTTCATAGATTAGACTTTTCTTTAATCATTTACAGATTAAAGCCACAGCTCTATTTATGGTGTTGTCCAGTTGTTGGTCCAAACTGTAAGTCCAATATACCCTGAACTTTTGTATTTATAGCTCAATTTGCCACTAAATGGCTAGATTTTGCTTTCTCTGCTACATTTACTGGAAATCACATTACCCACTCGGAAATTGAAGATCTATGTGGGCAGGGGCTGATATCATTATTTCTTAATTTACTAAGTTAGAATACCAAATATTATGGGACTGCAATTGACACATATAAAGTTGGATCATGCTTTTCACAGTTACCTTTGGGGAATAGCCCAGCTCAATATAGCGTCCATAAATATTGAGCAAAATCCCAGTTTAACCCCTTACATTACTTCTCTCCAGAATCTGGCTGCCAGCTGATCAACACTTCCTGTCTCCTGATGGGACAGGATACTGCAGCCCCTCTCTGTGTGACATGTGACAAAGACCATACTGCGATTTAACCAGAACACACCTGTCCACATTTAAGAACAGCCAACAAAGTCATATATGATGCAATCAAATATAAATGGAAGCAGTTGGGATAGTTTGAACAAAATGATACATACAATGCTCCCTTCCTACAACAAGCGGGAGAGTGGGAGAAAGTGTTCCTGGTGACATATGACCTTTACTTGCACAGGACAGACCCCAGCTCCCACTACAAAGGGTAGTCTATGTTCTAACTTTTCCAGAAAATCAGAGGAAAAAACAATGGATTTTTAAGACTGTCAAACCTGAATTATTTCACAAATTACCTTAATTAACTCTTCTTTTATCTGAATGTTTCTTGACAGAGTATCTATGTCTGCAGCTTGTTCCCGCAGCTGCTCATTTTGTTTCATGATAATAGATTGTAGAGCAGACACTTCAAGCTGTTTGGGAAGATAAGAAAATTAGCGTTTTTTGTGTTTTTTTTTATAAATTGCAAAATTTTATTTGAAACTTCACTTTGTTAGGGCTGTATACACATTGGGAGTCATGTTGAGATGGATGCAAAGTACAGCATGCTGCATATAATATGCTTTTTACATCTGCACATGCACATAGTTAAGCACAAGTTACAGTTATAGCCATATGAAGACTCGAATCTTGGGCTTACACCCATGTACGATTGAAAAGGTATAAAAGGGGAAAGAAGGGGGAATGCAAGAGTAGCCAAAATACATAATGGGCATATTGGAGCGACTTATATAGACTCAGACTCAGACGCACATGCACCTGTTAGGAGATGGAAAATTTGCAGGGTAAACCAATGGTTTAAGTTACAAACTGATAATGATGATGATCAGCTGAGATGCATCTGGCTCAACAAACCTGTATTATGTTTTTCAAATGTTATTTATATCCGCGTTTTAAACAAGCGTCCAGTTCTACGCGAACCCCATTATGTATTTTTTCACAGATACATGATATACATCACTCCAGAGGGTATATGTACTTGACTGCAGGTTTGAAAAAGGGGAGATGTTGCCTATAGCAACCAGATTCTAGCTATCATTTATTTAGTACATTCTACAAAAATCTTCACTTTTTTAAACCTGCAATACAGTAAATATACTCCCAGGAATGCAGGATTATTAAAACATAGCTGGGTAATACTTCTTGGTGATGTAAAGAATAACATATTTTAAGAAAATGTAGTGTGAATAAAGAGTAAAAGAAAATACGTAATGCAGATGAGCAAAGAGCTTTGGCCAAACAACGTCACTGAGAAAGTAAAAAAAATCTGATCAGGGGGAAAATATGATGGTCTGATGTCTACAATTTGTATATGTTGCTGTTGCTTAATATGCTGCTATCAGCAATTATTTTCAGATATCTGGCGACAGCTAAATGTTGCTGTACTTGTGTTAAGGTACCTAATAAGCCATGAACACACAACCCCTCTATTACATCACTGCCACTATCCTTCATTGTTCATACTCTGCAGACCAAATCCCTGTATTCTTGTGGCTTTCATCATATCCAGCTCCTCCCATCAGTTTAGCAGGAACCAGGATTCATAAGTCAGGCATCATTTTCTAAAGTTCCAGTATCCATTGTTTGTCTTCCTTAGTCCACTACAACCACACGTTATTGTTTTTTGCTATCAGGTCATGAGCTGCCATACATACCATCCATGGGGGTCTGATGGGTTAAGTGTTTCTTTACAACTGTTGTACTCAGCTATTAGTTTACCAACTGAAGCCAATTAGTCATACCAGATTGTCAGTACATCAAAAATCATTCTAAAATATGCCTACAAAATCATATAATATAGACCTGATTGATGAAAAACCTGCTTCAAAAGTGAATCCAAAACTGGGCAATCAGAACCAGCTACTAGTGCTGGCAACCATCAACATCAGTGTGTATTTGCACCAACCTTTTGCTACCTACAAGAGATATGGCTACTGACAAATGTAGAAATTAAGCAATAAAGAAAACATGTCTTTACTGTACTTAGACAGCCTTTGTCCTCCCCATCCCTCCCCCATGCCTCTTTAAGAGAAAGGAGAAGTCAGTGTCAGATAAACATATGGATGTAGAAGTACGTCATTTTTTTTTTAGCCTGTGCAGTAAAATTTCCATATTTTACGCTAAACAACTGGGTCTATGCCCAATTCAGCATGAGCCCCTTTGTGTCTAATTATCTGTATTAGGATTTAAAATATCTCTAACCTTGTCAAAGAAGTTTATTTTAAAATCACCCTTATATATCTGAGACAGAGCCATGTCTCCACATTCACAGAAACCTCTTTGACATCATAACTGAGATTGTAAATAAGAGTATGGCTCTGGCAGATATAAATCAGCGTTGCAGAACACTAGCTTGGGAGAACAAGTTGCTAGTCAGCTGTTCTAACGATTTCTGGAAAATGCGTCCCAGGGAGGAGGATAATGTTTGTTGTTTAGGACACAAGACTAGTACATTTTGTTCAGGCATATGGCCTTGTAATGTCTATAACAAATGGCTTGCATATTATGTGTGTGGGCAAAGGCTTGTATATTATAGGCATACAATGGCATATTTTTGTGTGGGACATAGCCGATATACATTATAGATCCCATATACACAGCTTATTATAATTACAAATAATTATATTCTGGCTCTGCTTTATAATGACCTGCTCTGATATTAATCTATTTTGCATAGTCATACGAATATGAATACCCTAACTCCCCTTCCCTTCTTAGCACCTTGCACATATTATGTTATAAAATTATTTGTTCAAAACTTTCCAGCCAGATTCTTAGCTCAAGGAGTGATTTGTCCAGATCTGCACAAGACCATACAGAATGTATATATTGGCAAAAGAGATTGCTAAAAGAATTCATGTGTTTTCATTGTGTCAGGCATGCCAAATGGCATTGTGGTTTGTGGAGTATCAGTGTACTCCAAATGATACCTGCGTGCCAATCTTCTAGGAACTTTTATTGGAGTGTCTGACATTTAGCAGCATGGTGTCCAGATTCACAAGCCCTACTGAACTGGTCAGACTATCGAAGTAGTTTGAGCCAAAGTTAAGAGACAATTAATCAGAACGGTTTTAAAAAGCCAACCTGAGCCCATTTGCCTCATTACTAGCACATAAGAACCATTGAAACATAATAATTGGGTTTCCTGCTGAACTTTTTTTTATTATGTTAAGTTTATTAAATCTCCTGGGAATCTTGTATTTATGCCAGACTCTCCCCATTCCTGCTACTTTCACCTTTTCCTTGCTTGTGATGTAGTATGTCCTGCATGTCAACCTAGGCTATGCCAATAAAGGTTAGAAAACCAAAATACTAAGTTGCAAAATTTTAAGTAATGTAACAAGAAACAGACACAAACATTTTTTGCATTTATTTCCCTTCTTCACATATAATGCCCTTAAAATAAAAAAAAAAAATTCTTGAGCATGGAACCAAAAGAAATCCTGACCTTTCTCCAAAGAAACAATGCAAAATTTGCTTAAGTGGAGTAAAAACAAAAAAACAAAAAATGTAATGTAATAGTATAAGGGTAAGGAGCCAAAATAATTGGATCATCTCAGCAAGTTGTCAGGCCCCGTCTCTCCATGTCTGCCTTGGGACGCCCGCCTGCCGCTGCTCCTTGCAACCAGACGCCATGCTTCCGACCACCTGCCCGTCAGAACCGTACATGCGCGCCCCGATACTGGGCAACTGGAAGTGATCTTGGACCCGGTGGCTGCTGGTGATGTCACAGCCCTGGTAATTAGGATCTGGACGAGCACTATTTAAGGAAGTCCCTGACACCCTTGGGGTGCCAGAGTATCAGGTCCTACCTCTACTCCAGCGTTCCTTATGTATCATATTGACTCCTGGGGTATTTGACTTCGGCCCGTTTCTGACTCCTCTCTGATTGTTCCCTGCCTGCTCTTTCTCCGTGGATTCTGACCTCGGCTTGTTGCCTGGCTCTTCTATTGGAACACGTGTTGGTGCCATCTTTGTCCGCCTGGTTCTGACCTAGATTGCCTGACCATTCTGCTTCTGCCTCGCTGAACTGGAGAACCGAGACCCGCGTGTCCCTGGCAGCTAAATCCAAACCTCCTTGCGGCATTCCCTGCTGAAGACCAGGGGAGCGTTAGACTCTGCACCTCCAGTTTCAGCAGTGCTAATATCAGCAGGTAGCACCACACTCTAGTGTGACTATCAAGTTCATTCAATTATAACTGAGAGGCAAGATTGGCACAGCACATTCTTTGGAACCTTCCTAGTGGTGTGGATTAGTTGGCTTGACATGGGAGAAATCTTTACTCACTTTACTCAGGAGAAGTAATGCAGCTTCTAAACCACTACCTTTGCAGTTATCTATAATTTTAAAACTAAAATGAGCAGTCTTTTACCCAAACCGTGTAAAATTAGGCAGAAATGTTAACGTGAAGATTGTTAACAGCCAGGATAACATTTACTGTAAACAATTTGACAGGAATCATTTTTAAACAAAAAATAGTCTATATAAGCTGCTATAAAGCATTATATACAAATGACACACAGAGTTATTACCTGATACTCTCTCATTTTTCTCAACACAAGTCTAAGGTCTTCTTTGGCTTTAGTAAGATCACTCTTCAGCATTTCTGTTTTTTCATTTTCTTCACATTTGAAATATAAACACACTTATGTTATATCCCATACAAATTTGTAGAAGCACAGTTCTATTGCAATATATTCACAAATTGATATTAGTACAAATAATGGAAATCCATTGAAAATATGACACTGCAGATGCATTTCTCTTCCTTCTTTCATTATTATATGTTTTTGATGCTTTTAATTCACTATTACAGTAAAATGTACAATAAATAACATTCTATAAAATTCTAAAAACATAAAGATTTGAAAAATATGATGCTAGAAATATTAACATTTTGGAGGACCTGTGATTCTCATCTAATAAAAACAGTATAAAGGCCAAACACAATTATTTATTTGTTTGGAGAGACCAGCTTTTATTTTGGAACTTAAAATCTGTCACATTATATGATGTTAAAACTATAATGTTACAATACATTTAAAATGTCAAAATTAATTACAAAATAAAAAGTTAGTAACCATTCAAACATTTAGGAAGTTAATTTTATTTAATGCTAGCTTTCTAACAAAATTTGTATTTGGAGGTCAATTTAAGGATACGTACAGGGAGGGGTGTATGGCCTGAACTGCTATGGATTTGGGCCTGTGGTATATGTGGGCTACATGTATCTGGATTGGCCACCCTGCTGTCCTATTTAGTGCTGCATGGTTCTGGTTAGTTACGGTTTACTTCCTTTAGGCTCACAAGTCACACTAGGTCCATATCACACTACTCTCTTATTAAAGTCTGTGTACATTTGTGTATCAACCACCCTTACACTGAAAGCTCCCTTCTTGTTAATTCTCCTGTTAGACAATAACCATTTTCTGTGTGCATGGAATTTTTTTCTTTTGTGGGAGAGAACATAGACAGGATGTTTCCCAGTTATACCAAGACCTGTATAACAAGCCTATTTACGAAGTACCATACTAGGAAGAATGGACCATCAATTGCGAATGGAAGTCAGGTAGCCTAGTCATCAACATCAGCATTGGAAGGGGTTCTTTACTGTATGTGTGGTTGTGATGGAAATTTCACTAACATAATTTTAAAATGTTATGGAACAGTTATCTGTAGCTCTAATTAATGGAAGACACAATAGGGGGTGACTGAGCCAGGGAATTCATCTGACTGAAAGATTCCCCTGTAAGGCTAGATTACCAACAGTCAAACGGGGTGATTTGTTTTTCTATAGATCAAAGCAAATAGAATTTAGGAAAGGTTAGGCAGGTTTAGTAAGATTTAAAAACAAGACTGAAGAAACAATAGGATTTGAATTGAGAAACAAGTGATCACACAGGATTGCCGAAGAAGAAACTTACCATTAACATCCAGCTCTTCAGATTTCATGCAGATGGACATGGGATGGTTTTGTGTGAATGCCTTAAAAAAAAGTTGATATATTTTAAATGGCTTCTTCTATAACACACCAAGGGATAAATGTATGAACCTTCGATTTCTGCAAGCTGCCAGAAATCGGCGGCTTTCGCATTTACAAACCATCGCCGTTTTAAATTTTCACTGCAAAGTCGCCGGTTTCCACATCACCATACTAATATGGTGATGTGGAAACCATTGAAAATAAGATTAAAAAATTATGAGATTGAATTGCAGCACTAAGGGTTAACTGTTTTGTAAAGAACACTATTATTACAATAATGAAAAAACTTAACAGCAGCCTTGGATGCCCAACAAATTCTACTGTAGTGAATAGAGGAAAAGTTATTAATAATTTAATTTCATCTTACTGTGGATATAAATTATCAATAAAAAAATGGACAGAGCTCCATTTAACTGATGACTTCTAACTTATATCATCCAATATTAAAGTTAGCACTGGAATTTAAGTTACTCAACAGGCATAGAACAATACATTGCCAGGCGCCATAGGAAAGTTTGCTGTAACCTCCTAGGACCCCACAGAGCAGGGAGGGTCCTCTGCCTTTGCATGTGCCAACTGCTCATGCACTGCTCAGAAGAGAAAAATTTTCTTTTTAGAGAAGTGGTAGTCTTGGGATGATGTGGGAGCCCGGGAGCTGCAGGTGGTCATCCGCTGATGCCTTGGGGTGTGTGTGTGTGTGTGTGCCTGCATTGCTGGGCTCCTCTCACCTCCGGGCCTATTAGCAGCCACATCCTCTGCACCTACAGTAGATCTGTCACAGTTACACAGTCTTATCAATGTTACTATGATCCTTATCATGACAATATTGTTTGAATATAGACATATTTTCACTAAACCAAGGTAGTAATGACTATTATTGAACAACTTGCTAGCTAATTTATATTGGATAATCAAATATACACTTCACAGCAGGTGTGTAAAGTACTGTTAGGCACTGGTACCAGGAGCTCAAGGTCATGTTTAGAAATAGTTTTTTGTATTATTACATTTTAAATTATAGAAACTTATTGATGTTTAAATGGCTTTGGGGCACAAGCATAGTTATAGTGCAGATATTTTCTTTTGGAATTTTACTATAATTATGGGGCATGTATGTGCTCTTTGTATTTGTTGACCCTACTTCAAGAAGAATTGTGATCAATATAAACTCTTAAAATCACTTTTGGATTACAAACAAATTACATAACCTGTATATTGCTGTAAAACGGTGATGGCACCATAACAACAGCCTCAACAGGGCTCAAGGGTTGTCCTTGGTCACTAAAGGGAGCTGCACGCTACACTTATAGTGAAGCAGTGGGGAGCATTATGGTGCTATAAAACCCATTAGTGTTACGCTTGCCAATTCCGGAAACATAATATCAATCACAGCCACATGTTCATGCCCACCGCTGGTGTAATATATTCAGAGTGAAAGTACAGAAAATAAGCTAGTCAGAAGGAAGTAAGCCAAGGCTAAATATTACAGCATCTGACGTCTGCTCCTGAATTGAATAATATCTTTTTAGAAAAACAAAACTGTAAAAGTACCTGAATTATTTTCTCCTTTTCCTGCAGAAGTTTTTGGAGGTGGGTAAAATTACTCAAATGCTCCCCAGATTGATTCACACCAGCATTTTGCTGTTCTTTTAATGAGCAATTTTGACAAATTACTGTCTGATCCATTTTTTCTGAAGAGATCTACAAACAAAATAATAGTATGTTTAAAATGTGTTAAAGTGCTATGAAATATACTGGGAAATACACGGTAACAATTACCCAGACATACCATTAAATTCTGTCTGACACAGGAGGAATTACAGATAAGTAAAACTGAAAAGCACTGACAGGAAGTTATAAACCACGGAGTCCAACCTCTGTCATGGGTAAATATTTGGAGTGATAGTAAGAGATACTATTCTGATAATTATTATTGTAGCTATACTAATAAGTGAGTATGGTTTTAGGACACACTTGCCTACTTTTGAAAGATCATTTCAGGGAGACTGTGCAAGCAACAACTATGTGCTGCATATAGCAGGGCTGAACGGAAGATAGCAAGGTTGCATTAAATTACATTTTTATCATCACTTACGTACACACACACACACACACACACACACACACACACATACACGCTGGCACTTCAGGAGGCACATTTGCAGGTTTTCTAGAGGGGGTTTGATATTCCATGCTGCCAGAGCAGGCATGACCATCATGGAAGGGGTATAGATATCATTTTAGCCATTTAGTCACTCTCCAACCCCCTACTTTTAGGTGCACACAGCTTACCCTTAAAGAGAAGTACAGTGTGAAGTGGGACATACCTCCCAAATGTTCTTTCAGTGGGAACAAAGTCCTGACTGAGCGGGACAGACACCCAAAATTAGGACTTCCTCACCAGAATCAGGACAGTTGGCAGTGCTCACTCAGAAGACAAGTCAGGAAAAATCAAAAACAAAACACAGTCCCACCCCAGGTTACGCTGGGTCAGGGCTTACCTTTCTCTTAAGGAAGTGGACAAACAGAGAGTAGAAAGAGAGCAATGCAGAGAGCAGTGAGTAGCAAAAGATCATCTCAAGAAAGTGTCCAATCCAGTGAAACATCAAACTGGTGAGCTGAAGCTATGTAAATTTATTTACGATGCATTTATAGTCTGATTATTGTATTTCTGAATTTGTTTACTTTCATATATTTGTAAGTGTGTTTATGCTATCATTAATGCAAACATTAATCACTGCTGGCCATTCAGAGTATGACTCAGGCCTGTCCAGTGTAAGACCTCAATTAAAGATTGCTTTGTCCATATCATAGTTCATCAGTGTAAGATTGGGGTTTTCTATAGTTAGCAAGTGAAGTGCTATAGAAACATCCTCAATAAAACAATGAAAAAGGCTAGTGAGAACTTTATGATGCTGCTTAGAAACCATTTTATCACAATGACAAATTTCCACCTTGCCAACATCTGCTCCTAACATTGGACACTGACTATAAAGCTACACTAGCTTTTGGGTAAGAATAAAGCACCATAGAATACTTGATGATAAGACTGAGTGCATTATGTAGACCAGTGATTGGCAACTTGGCTTAACTTGAGAGAGATATGTGAACTATATATCTTCTATAAAACGTTGGTGGATTTCAAAAGCCTGAAACCTATTGCTGTATTACTGTGGGGTTGTTGTATTTAATTGCCTCACCATTGTCAGGAGTTCCATGACCTCTCTCATGTGCTCTTCAGCTTGCTGGCTCCTAGTGAATACAGCATCCTGCAGCATCTTCTCTTTTCTCAGTAGACATATTTTTAACTCTTCAATCATCTCTTTACTGCCAACTTCAGACTTGCCCAGAAAGCATGCTGTCATCTCCTAGAATATGCACAACATTACTGCACTTGTTTGTGGGCGTTAACTAAATAACAAGTGACCCAGTGCTGAAACAATCTAAACAATGAGGGTCTGATTCATGTCCGAATGCAACTTGCACGTAAGTTGCTTTTTAAAATTAAAACAATTTGAATCTGGGTGTAGGTAAGCGCTGCCTAGACAGTACTTGTAGCCATATATAGACACACAGAACAGACTGCCATATACACACATGCATATGTATAATATAAGGTCACATCAGAACACATGCAAATTGTATTTGATAAACAAACAGCAACTCTTAACACTATAATCATTTATATAAATTTATTTTAAAATTACATTATTTACATAAACAAAGATGATTTCAATGTGTACTGTACACACAATGTGCCTTTATAGTATATCTTCGTAGCATACATTTCTTATGTGATATTGGCACACATAAGTGTACTTTTCAATTATAAGACTTAGTCAGTCTTCACTATCAGTCAGCATTTACACCTGCCCTGTAGTGGGTGTAAAATATACGGATGAAAACAAGCGCACTTCCAAAAAAAAACACAGGACTTGAATCGTTTACATCTGTGTCGGAATGCACATGTACATGACCTATGTTAGTACATCACTGCCCTCCCCTGTTCTTCCTCTGAAGTCAAAGGGAGTAGTAAGTGTCATTTTTATTGCGTTCATTGGCGTAATGTCCATTTCTGGACTTGCACAGAGCAGAATCAAGCAAGACAAGTAAATGGACGTAGGTCCAAACATGAATCGGGTCCAATAAGTATCATTTTCAAACACAAAAAATGTGGTCACAGAGTGCTTCTTTATGTGTCCCTATTTGTCTGCCTAGCACATTTCAATGAGACACTTTACGTTATAAATCAAATTACTATTTTCATATGCCAGCTTAAATTAATTAAATGGCAGCATATGTGGTCTGAGCAGATAACTGTCAACCAATTACAAGGCTAGTTACAGACAACGTAGACTGGTTTCCATTATGACAGGGAAACTCCATGCATGTCTCTCTGCTACTGAGAAAACCAACTCCAGGCTGTTCAGAGCAGGGCTGATGTCTCTATAGGCTATGGACGCTGAGGAAAGTAACAAGATTCAGACCCCTGTGCCACCCATGGTGAAAGGGACCAATGTAGGAAACTGCCATTTTACAGTACCTTAGATGTGTTACTTTTGTGCATTTAAATGTTTTTAGTGTGGCTGTCAAAGTGTGTCAAAGCGTACCTAAAAATGCATTGTCCCCTAAAAGTGTAACTGGAGAGTAAAATTTGTTCCATTAAAAATAAGGGACACCCATTCTCCAACACCAAAAACCAAGATTCATTGAGAAAAAGGGTGCGCTCCATCCTGCTAAGCAGAGAATGCCCCTGTAAATGTGCATTCTCTATCACTTTATCTAAATTCAATTATCTTGTGCCACAAAACAAATATCATTTTTACACATTGGTACCCAAGAACACCCATGCTTAATCCATACTCTGCAAAGACCATCCGTATCCTATCCAAATTTTCACAGCATAAAATAACGGTTTAAAACATGATCTATAACCTGCTCTTACTATCAATGACAACCTCCTCAAAAGAAGTACATAACTGTAAACAACTAATTAACAATCTATTATATATTTAGTTGCAATAAAAGTATTATTATAACAGTTACTCACTGTGTACTTTTTATGTTCTCACCTCAATCTCTTTGTTCCTCTCTTGAAGAGTGTTTTGCAGCTGCAGCATAATGGACTCCCTCTCGTTCAGTGAGCATCTGTATTTTTCCTCCGTTTCCTGTTTTAACCACTGCAGATTTTTGTAATCAGCAGTGATCTGTTCAAGTTCCAAGTCCTTAGCCTTCACAAGGTTGTCCAAACTCTAAAAGGCATGCATTTGGTCTAACTTGTTAAAGATAGTTATTTAAATATACATGCATGTCCAAGAAAAGGCTGGTTGTGTAGCCATTAATGCTACATTGATTCTTTGCCTTGAAATAATAGTAACTCTTAACTGCAAAAAAAAGTTAATCGTATGGCTGACTGTATTGTGAATTTGTTAAATAAAATCTTCTTCATAAACTGTGTTATAAACGTTAACAAGCCATCTAACTTGGCATAACATTCATTTTAATGAATTTGGGGTTAGCCTACATTTATTTATATTAAGTTTTATTCACAACTTAGGCATTGACATCTGATGTTAAGTTTAACGTATGTCCACTTAAAAGAATGTTTTTGTTTTGACAGTCATGGCTAAAAAAAATGATGGTAGTCATTTGTAAGTGCAGTGTTAAGGTATTTCCAATAAAAGTTGTGTTGTTACCATATTTTGTGAACAAGCACCTTTTTACATTGGATGTTCATTACAAAAATGTTTATGCCATACCTCTCCCCTTTCATTAGCAGTCCATAGGTTGCAAGCTCTCCCTTGGGAACAGGAGCCTATTTTTTTTAAATTATATGGTATTGCTATGGAACCTGTTATTTTGTATTTAAATCTCACCCAAAACTGCAGGAAGGGGGAATTGTTAAAAAGATGGGTCCTTCCATCATTTTAATGGTAATTATGTAAATACATTAGTATACAATATAGTTTTATTTTGCATCTGTTTCAATACTTAAATTACATTTTGTCAAGTAAATAATTTACCTGATGGCTTCAGGCTGTTGTCCATACAGTAAGAAATTCCCAAGGCGCCTGAAAGTGGGATCTGAAAGTGTTTAATACAAACTGACAAAGTGTAAAAATCACATGCATTAACATATTCCAATTACCAATGAACATATCATAGCAGGTAGATAGTGGGTCAAAAGAATAGGTAGATGCAAATGGAGTTCCTGTATGTAAAGATACACCTTACATTTTATTATCTTGAGTTACTCTTCATTTACATCTCTTTCTACTATTGGAAGGACTTTTACCGGCGACAGTATTCAACCGCTACAGATCTTCACTGCATGCGCGATGAAAGGACCGCGGGTGACATTTAGATCTACCTATCCTTTTGACCCGCTATCTACCTGCTATGATATGCTCATTGGTAACTGGAATATGTTGATGCATGTGATTTTTACACTTTGTCAGTTTGTATTAGATCTTTTAGATCCCACTTTCAGGCGCCTTGGGAATTTCTTACAATTTGTCCGCATAGGAGGGTTGGAACCCCCTCCTCCCATCCCATATTTTGGCAGCCATATACACGCATTCCCAGAGAGCGCATACACCTATATATTTCACATCTGTTGTCCATACAGGTTCTAAATCACTTATAGTTTCATCCTGTGTGGCACCATCATTATTTCTACTAACTCTGGGTACAAGTTGGCATAAAGCAGAGAACTCACAACCTAGAAGTGTGAGCAATCAAGGTGAATTTACAGAAAGCACCAACACTATTTTGGAACCTACTAGGATAACATTTCAAATTTCATAGACCTGAATTTATAACCATCTGGTTTGCAGATCAAAGTTATTAAGTTTTCTACTTTCTAATGAATGAATGAAAGGATTAAATAAAACACTTTTGAATGGTGCTTTTCAACACTTCTGCTTGTGTTCAGGAAGTGTGGGAAGATTAAAATGACCTTTAACAAGTGAACTTGAAAATGACCTTGGGCATTTCATAGCACTATCTTTCCTACTACTTCTGACTTTTTTTTTAAGTACAAAAGACCTTTCAGAGCTGCCCTATCTCCTTTTCACTGCAGGACATTTTTTATATGCTGAAAATCATTCCATCTTTTTAAGGCCATGATTTAAAAAACAGTGTATATTATGCTTTAACACTGCCATACACATCATAACAATAATGGATGTCTCATCCAAGAGTACTTTACATGTTTTGAAAAAGAACATACGTTTATTGTCTCCTCATTCCCGGAAAGAACGTTACTCAGTCTCTCCAAGTCATGCTCTCTCTCGCGGATAATTATTTTTAGCTGCTGCATCTCCTTTTCTTTCTCTTCCAGAGCACAGAATTTATCATCAACAGCCTGCTGTTTTGTTGAACAGAAGTGTGAGTATTCTTATTCAATATTTCTATGAAATGTGCAATTTATATGACATTTATATATGACTCTACATAGCTATGCAGAATTGTAATGCTTTGCTTCAACAAGCTGTTAGGACTGCTGTTATAGATGAGATTTTAGAACCTAACTGAGGTCTTCACCTTTAGCAGCCACCTTTACCATAGAACTATACTTGCTCGGAGGTACTCGGATGCCCCCAGGACTTAAGCTCAAGGTATCTAAATAACCACAGCGCAGGAGGTAAGCGGAATGCTGGAGACGAATGTAAGGATAAGGCTAGGGTCGTTGGAAACTTGCAAGCAGGATAACCAAGGGACAGGCAAAAGGTCTGGGCAGGCAGCGTACAAGATTAATCCGAAAACAGGCAATAGTCAAGGGGCACAGGAGTTCAAGCAGGATCCAGAAAACAGGCCGAGGTCACAACAGGGATTCAGGTCACAGATATATGATATCTTCGGGAGGAAAAAGCAGGTCAGCACACGTGCAGCACACAGGATGCTATAACTGGCAGGGAGGCTAAGCTCAATCAGTCTCAGGAGGCTGCTAATTAATTACTAGTTTAGAACTGGCATAGGGAATAACATAACCCAGGAACGTGTATAAATATATAAATGTACCAATTTAATTCATAACAGAGCTCCCCCTGGAGTTGTAGAATGTCCATACACACTCCTAAATCTGCCACAAAGATAGCCCCAAACAAAAGGCCAAACAAAAATAGTAACCGCATTATAGTAACTTGCATGCGCCCGGCTGTTAGATCACGGCAGAACGCGGCGCTATTGGCAGAGGGCATCCCGACCGTTGTTCTGGCAATGGTCGAAATGGAAGAGGAAATGACGTCTCAGTCGTCATGGTGACGGCCGGACGTAGCTTAGAGAGGGCAGAGAGTCTCGTGACACAAGCCAAATATTTTATTTCCCATAACGGCATTTATTAAAGCAAATAATAGTCCAAACCTTTCCTCCAGAATACACCCACCTTACCTGAAGATAGGAACCGGACTCTGCATTATATATCTAGGAAGCTGCTGCTGGTGGGGATAATCCATCTAGTACTATTCAGCCGAATAAAGTGCTTCTATTCAGATCTATCTAATAGAGCTGAAGGGATTGTGTGCTGCAGTGACTGCCCTGACATATAAACTTTACAGTGAGCTCCAGCCACTACCTTGGGGAGGGTGACTGAATAGTGGATAACTCCATTACATTTCTGTTCAAAGGTCCACTGCATAACATTGCTGACATACCATGCAAACTATGAATTATATAAATGTAACATGTACTGCAAGTTTTGTATGTACATAGCTTTATATGAATCATGATGTGATATTACAAGTGAATTGCAATTCAATGAACTCTTTGATTTTTTATTTGCTACATACAATATTAAACATATTTAATGCAATATTAAACCTACTTTATATACAAGTACAGTTTATTTACCTCTAAGGCAGCATCTCTTTCTTTGATTCTCTGACGTAGTTTTTCCAACATGTGCTCGTTACCAGCGGGGATTTTTTCTAAGCTCTCTTGACAATGTAAGACATCCATGTACTCCTAACAGAACATTGAAAAAAGCATAAACCCGTTAACTGGTTACATTTTCTGGAGTATAGCAGTGTAACTATTTTAAAAGAGACAGTCACTCAAAGTGTTTTTTTTAAATTATTGGAACACCAGTCCCCAACTAACCAGGCCCATACCGATTGTGATATGCTCACTCCCCTTGGACCCCAGAACAGTTTGGTGTCCAAGGCATTGGAGCACTGCTGTTCTGAACCTTAAGAAGGGGGATTAATATAAAAAAAGAGAATTTGGGTGGAAATGTCCTTTACAATAATTTCAAAATGAAACATACTTTACATCGTAATTGAAATTCCGAAATGAGGGTAGACATCCTTAATTTGATTTGTTGAACTAGACATGCTCACATATATTCTGAACTCTCCTGATAAATAACCTCACTCACTTGCAACATGTGCTCTTTCTGGGATACTGTTTGTTTTAATCTCTGGATGCTCTGCTCCTGAGCAAGTAGCTTTGTACATTTATCTTCTTCCACTCTCTTAAGGTGTTGACTTTTCTCATGCAGTTCTCTCTGAAGATTATGTAAAGCTCCATGCAGCTCCTGACAAACACAGATTATATAGGTTAATATTTACCAAGCTTCTGTATTGCAGCACGTTTTTTTTTGCTAAACAGATACATGATATATACAGTCAAGTCCATAAATATTGGGACATCGACACAATTCTCATATTTTGGGCTCTATGCACCACCATTGTGGATTTAAAATGAAACTAACAAGATGTGCTTTAACTGCAGACTTTCAGCTTTAATTTGAGGGTATTTACATCCAAATCAGGTGAACGGTGTAGTAATTACAACAGTTTCTATATGTGCCTTCCACTTTTTAAGGGACCAAAAGTAATGGGACAATCGACTCAAAAGCTATTTCATGGACATGTGTGGGCTATTCCCTCGGTATTTCAATATCAATTAAGCAGGTAAAAGGTCTGGAGTTGATTCTAGGTGTGACATTTGCATTTGGAATCTGTTGCTGTCGACTCTCAATATGAGATCCAAAGAGCTGTCACTATCAGTGAAGCAAGCCATCATTAAATCAAAACAAACCCATCAGAGACATAGCAAAAACATTAGGTGTGGCCAAATCAACTGTTTGGAACATTCTTAAAATGAAAGAACGCACCGGAGAGCTCAGCAACACCAAAAGACACGGAAGACCAGGTAAAAGGTCTGGAGTTGATTCTAGGTGTGACATTTGCATTTGGAATCTGTTGCTGTCGACTCTCAATATGAGATCCAAAGAGCTGTCACTATCAGTGAAGCAAGCCATCATTAAATCAAAACAAACCCATCAGAGACATAGCAAAAACATTAGGTGTGGCCAAATCAACTGTTTGGAACATTCTTAAAAAGAAAGAACGCACCGGAGAGCTCAGCAACACCAAAAGACACGGAAGACCACAGAAAACAACTGTGGTGGATGACAGAAGAATTTTTTCCCTGGTGAGGAAAAACCCCTTCACAACAGTTGGCCAAATCAAGAACACTCTCCAGGAGGTAGGTGTATATGTGTCAAAGTCAACAATCAAGAGAAGACTTCACAAGAGTGAATATAGAGGGTTCACCACAAGATGTAAACCATTTGTGAGCCACAAAAACAGGAAGACCAGATTAGAGTTTGGCAAACAACATCTAAAAAAGCCATTACAGTTCTGGGACAACATCCTATGGACAGATGAGACAAAGATCAACTTATACCAGAGTGATGGGAAGAGAAGATTATGGAGAAGGAAAGTAACTGCACATGATCCAAAACATACCACTTCATTAGTGAAGCATGGTGGTGGTAGTGTCATGACGTGGCAATGTATGGCTGCCAATGGTTTGGGCTCCATGGCTAAGCGCAAAGAATGCGTTTCCCCCTCAACCTGATGCTCCTCTGACTTGACCCATGTGCGATGACTATAGCCCCTCCAGTAGGCCCCCTCCCTCTGCTCTTGGTTTATTACATGCTAACTAGTGCTTAACTTCGTGGTCCCCCCTCTACCCGTACCCTCCCCCACAATCCCTTTTGTTCCTGCACCTACTTTTAATATTGCTCTCTAAACTGTAAAGACTGGTCATTTTTTTTCTAATGTTTTCCTCAAATTCGATACTTTGCAATAACTGTTTTGGTTTTACTATGTATGTTGCACAGTGTTATCGTCTTCATGTTTGTATTTTCTTGATTGACCATTGAAAATAAAAAATTATATATAGCCCTTTCATTAATTTAAAATGTTACATTTTTTTACTAAAATATTTAGCGCAACTGGAAGATGCAACCTGTACTTCACCAAAAACATAGGATAAAGCTTGATATCTGTCAGAGAAAATATAAAACAAAGTCCTTTTGTGGGGAGAAAATGTCCTGCCCTTCCCTCCCTGGAGAACAGGGAACACACCCCTAAAAAGAGGCTTCTCCACCATTTTTTCTCATTTAAATTAGTTTGTCCTCTAAAACAAAATAATGTTTTTCATGTGGGTACATTAATATGAACACTTAGCAAGGAAAAAACACTGTCTGCCATTACTCCCATCAGATGGTGCAAAATTTTGCAGATGCAGCATCTTGACCTATAAATCAACATGTTTATCCTTAAAAATTAGTGCATTTGTGCAAATATAGATGTGAGCTTGCATGTTAGCAGTTTCATAAATTAACATTATAGAAAGGATCTTTAGAAAACATTGTATTATCTGTGACACGTTGGTGCAGCACTAAAGTAAACTAAAAATCTGCTGTCTGTATGGTGTCAAGTGAAAGTTCGAATGGCACAGAACACGGGGTAACCCATAACAACCAAGCAGTTTTCTTTTTTTTTTCTTTTTACTAAAAAGCCTTTTAAATAATAATGGTAATATATATAACATTTTGCTAATAGGCAAATGCTGAATGAAATTGTCTATTAATGTGTTCACACAATACCTGCAACTCCACTAGATACAAATGCTAGAGATGTAACCACAAATTACTTCCATATATATTTAGACTGGAGAAAACTAGCAGTGCTTCCTACAAGAGGATTGCAGAGCATTTTCACAGTGCAAACAGTCTGGATTCTTATGTCTTGTTAGAGGTAGTGGAAGATGTGTTTACATTGAAGTGCAGACAAAGTGCTCATTGAAAAGTTGTGCATACTGGAAAGCTTTGCAATGCAAATATTAAAAGGGACATACCTGACACATAAGTTCTCTGTTCATTTACTCCCTGTAGTTGTTTAATCAATTTAGGATGGTTAAGCATAAAGCTAAACAATGCAGCAATGTGTAAAATGTTGCTATAATAAGGGTGGTGGACCAGAAGAAAAACAGGAAGACTGGGTCCACAAATGGATCATAATCCCATTTTAGGCTGATAGTAAGATTTGGCACATTTGAACATATTAGACAAGGAACCCACTAGGGGTTAATGGCGCACACTGGAAAACACGGGGGAATAAACTACTTGTATAAAAATACGGGAATAAAGGAGAAAATAATCAAGCTTCTCAGCTGCTGCAAACCCGTAGTGGATTGCAAACAGCCACCGGAGCTTCTATCCCAGTCCCATTATCTCCAGCTTTAGTCGACAATTTATCCGGAGCTTCTATCCCAATTCTGTTATCTCCAGCTTTAGTCATCATGCTGTGAGTTTATGACTATGTACGGACTGGATTCAACTACTAATGGATAACTTTTTTTGAGTGGTCATATAAGCATCATTTTGTGATTTACCACTAACTGCGGTTGTTTTTTTACATGATTAATTACCTCAGTACTGAAGGTCTGATTTTCTATACCATATAGGTTACATAATACATGTTTTAAGATTTGGATGTGATTTATGCAGATGTTTTATGGTTTTTATGTATATTTCTTACACGGTTTATCTATTATATATTAACTTAATTTTCAGTGACCTTTTCTCTTTCATTGGGAGATTCTCTGGATATATTTGGTTTCTTATTATTATATATTATTTTAAATCAGCCTCTCAGCAGCGCTGCCCTGTTTTCCTCTTATATTTTAACATATTGTAAGTGTACAAATAAGAGCATAGGAGCACACATAACATTACAATCATTTAAAAATTACATCTGTATATATATATATATATATATATATATATATATATATATATATATATTGTAATTTAACTCAGACCTATTACATTCAATGTGACTTACACCGCTAGAAAAAAAAATTGCGCGACAAGAGCCTATTAAAGTTCCATGAAAACATTAAGTCTGCAGTTACCTGGTTGTGCTTCCACGTAGTTTCCTTCTGCTGCTGTCCTTCTAATAAATCAACCTCTAGAAGCCTCTGAGATCTTTTAGCATCAGTCAGCTGACGCTCCTTCTGCCGAAGAGCCATCTCTTTTTTCTGAAGTTCCATCTGGGTAGAGAATAAAGTGTTCTGTAGATCCAACAACTGCAACTGTGTTGGCATTACCTGAAAAGACTAACAAAACATTATATCATACATATCACATAATCTAAAGGATTTAGCAATTATAAGCAATTCTTTGTTTGCCCAATAACTTGTCTGCAAATGCCAGCAACTAGGTAATTGTATGTGCCATTCAAGTTCCCCAATGTGCAGCTTGGATTACTATCTGTATAGACATTTCTGGCATTGCTGACTCGATAAAGCTTTTGTACCAGTGATTAGAAGGAACTCTGCATTCTATTATACATTCATTTATAACCGACATCATAGGCAAGTACAAGTAGGGATTACAGGTGAGTAAATGCTCTTGCACTGCCGTTTCTAGCTCTGATAAAGCATTCTCACAGACTCCATTTTGAAGGCAAGTGTGATTTGTAGACTTCTGCGGGTAATTATGCATCAGAGGATTTTGTCTCTTCTTATTCCTATTTAAAGCTAATTGCACGCAGGGTTTTTCAGTGACTGCATATTTCAGACTCATGGAACCCAGCATCAAAGTTCCCTCTATGGTACACAGCCATGTACCAATTTTTGGGCCACTTCACACAAATCCAAAGGATCCACACACTTACCATCACCTCAGCTGCCACGGATTGGCTGCACAGGGCTCATTCTGTGCTAATCACTCATATTAAGTCACTTGAAATGAAGGTAAGAGGGAGCGAATTGTAATGGTTCACACTGGACTGTTCACTTGACATGATAGTTGGGGGAATCTTGGTGCAGAGGCACAGCCTGGCACCATTATTAGGTCACTTGACATGACATGACATGAATGTGCCCACCAGTTTTTATTTGTTCATTTGGTGATGACCAATTAGAATCAGCCAGATCGCACCATCAAGTCATGGGCACAGCCGGGTCACCTCCAAAGCTGGGTATGTCTGGAGACACTAGAAGAGGATGTGAGATGGAGCAGAGTTCTGATCTAGACATCTTATTGGTCATTACTGCTACTGATTGGGTTGCAATTTACGAAGCCTTACTTATACAGATTTGCATCTTACTGGGCATTATCTCTGACATATTAGATCATGCTGGAAATTTCAGTGGTAAGGAATCCTCCTTTTTCATTTTTACTGGCATAGTTAAATAAATCCGCATATTAGGCCTGGCTTGCATTATTACTGGTATTATATCTTGCTTGACATTGGTACTGGTATATAAAAGCTATCTGTTTTAATAATGTTAATGATGTTTTTTTATGTGATATGCAATTACAAGATATCACAAATGGCGCTTATCCCACTATTTGGTAAATGACAGTCTCAAATAAGTCTGTTAGTATAAATGTAGTTACAAACACCTCCTCCTGTACAAGTGGCAGCCAGCCTTCAGAAACTAGGTGGTTGATCTGGATAAAATCTAAAGGAAAAAAGTAAAGAAAACGGCGCCTTCTGGTGTAGTATATTAGACAATACAAAATAGCACCACAAGAAATATAAAAATCCTTAGCTGGAAACCTCCAGTGATATAGGAAAGCCACTACTATAGCAAATAAGCCAGAGATACTATGTAGATCATAAACACCAGCTCCACCTAGTGTGTGTTTATGCGTACCAGATAAATATATATTGCCAGCTTATCTGTAGTCTCACATCGTACAATATAGTATTGTGCCTTGAACCTGCATAACTAAGATTGCCCCCTTGCATACAATTGCGCATGCGCAGATACGCGGAATGCGCGACTGAGCATGCGTAAAATGGAGATATACAGCAGGCAGATAATCTTTTCTCCTGATGAGGTTTCTATGGAAACGAAACGCGTTTAGACAGATCTAATAGTTTATACATGGTGGAGTGTTGTACCCTGATTTGCTACTGGTGGAGTCCCCTATATCTGACTTTTTGTGTGAAAGTCCTGGAGAGCATCCACATTGATTAAGAACTACAAGGAACAGCATATCCAGCATAAACATACAGATAAGCCTATTTGTCTTTAATCAATGTAAGCGCATAACCTATATGTTTGTGTGAAATAAATCTTTGTGCCAACATATTACACTGTTCTTGGTACCTGTTTATCCCTTCTATATACATCGCATGGGGAGATATCAATAGCAACAGTGGAACCAAGAAACTGCATATACAGGTATATACTATGTCCTTCTAAATTTAGCGGATACCTATGATGTGAGACTACAGATAAGCTGGCAATATATATTTATCTGGTATGCATAAACACACACTAGATGGAGGTGGCGTTTATAATCTACATAGTATCTCTGGTTTATTTGCTATAATAGTGGCTTTTCCTATATCATTGGAGGTTTCCAGCTAAGGATTTTTATATTTCTTGCGGTGCTATTTTGTATGGTCTAATATACTACACCAGAAGGCGCCGTTTCCTTTACTTTTTACTGTAGATGTTTTTTATGTATTTGCTGTGCAACCTCTAATTATCAATTACTGGGTATGTCTTTATTTTACATATGTAGACTAATATTGAAGAATGTATTTCACATGTTGATAGTTTTTTGAGGCCATATAACTCTACAGCATAGTTAGTTTGATATTATTGCTAAAGATCTAAACAAAAGTATCCAAAGTATCTAAACAAGCAAGGGATCACTATGAAGAATCGCTCTGTGATGAATTTATCTATACTTTTCATAGAAGGAACCTTTTATCGTTCAATGTTCAATGACAATCTCTGTTAGGACTGACATCATATTGAAAAAGAATAATGGGGCACCAATTTGATATGAAATTGTCTTAGCCTACAAGAGCCATCCATTGCTTCATTTTTAGTGTTAAGTGCAGTAAAATAGTCATAGATGTCCATTACCAATTCTAGAAAGAAATGCATTTTGGGCCTAATGCAGAGTTGACCACAAAAATAGTGTAATTTACATTGATGGAATGAATCATTGAACTACATGTGGGGTCTCCACGCTACTAACCAATACAGAGGGACGTTCCCATGTTCTGACCAATCAGAGCAAAGCCACTCTGTATTGATTAGTGTGACAGGTTGAGAGCCTGCTATTCACTTTGTGGCTCTACAAGGAGCATTCTTTTCCATCCATATATTTCTTTTTATCCAAATGGATTGCAAGCTGCAAGAGAGAAATCACTGATACCCATGGATGTTTTTATTTCAGTGTATTGGTTTCCTGGTGCACTACAGGTCCTAGCTAAGGCCTGCAGGCAGTTGTAGTTCTACAAGTTGATTAATTTATTCTTTATTACCCCACACCCACCAAACAGGAGGTGTGGGAAGAAACCTAGTGCTTTCAGCATTTGCTTATTTTTTTCCTGGTGGGGACCTGCATTTTTTCTCCAACCCTCAGGCACACACAAATGGTATGCCTACTGACAGACACATCTACAGGTTTGCATGACCTGCATTTGTGTGAACATGCCCTTACTGTACTTGGGCTACATTTGCACTCCAAATCCCTCTCCAGTTTCACCTTTTTAGGTGTAAGAAGGCACAAGTGTCAGATGTAAGCCACTCTGAAATGCCACATATTAATGTGGCCTCTTTTTGAGCATGCACAGAGCAGATTCATGCAATTTATGAAACGCAAACTGGCATGGTACTCACTGTGCCATCAGTCCCTTTGAGTTAAAAGCTTCAGTGGTAAAAATGAGGACTCTCCTGAGAAATGCCATGGCACCTGGAAACCCAACATGCAGTGGATACACTTATGTATATAATATTACTTACCTGTAAATGTTCACTTTGACTTTTCAATAACATATCCTGCAGTTTAGCAATAGTGTTACTGTGATCGTCTATTATTTGGTACAGTTCCAAAACCTAAAAAAATTACAGGAAAATATTTACCAGTACATTCTAAAATAGAAGTAAGTAGCAGATAGACATCAATATAAAAAATATTTTCAGATTTGCATGTTGTGTTCACCCTTGAGAAGTATATGTATACAGGCCACTTAACTTGCAATTAAATTACAAAAAAACAAAACAAGTCACATGCAGAAATAGTGAAGCTATAAATCCTCTACAGTTGTTGCATGACAGGTGGCATACTTGGCATTCAGCCCAGTATGTATTGTTCCTGAAACCAGCTGTCTGGACACTCAAAAATACATAAACAAAATAAATTAAGTTGTTAGGGTCAGGGGTTTACTTAGCCCTACCCTAATCCTGCCTATGCACATTCCCCCAAAGAAGCCTCCAAATATAGCTCTAATCCCAAATTTTAAGTAAAGCCCAAACCTTAATGACTTAATTGCAAAAAGTTAAAATAACAGACATAGGTATGCCGGGAGTACAGCTACTGGTCTCCTGAATGGTAGAAATGCCTCTTGGCTGCAATGGGAGCCTGTTTCGGAGACACCTACTCAGGGCGTGAAGCAGTGGCAGGGCCGGAGTAAGGGAATGGAGGCCCCTGGGCTAAGGGGGCCTCCATTCCGCCGTGAGAGCCCCCCCGTGATCCGAGCCGCCCCCCCGGTGAGCCGAGCCACCCCCAAGGCACTTACCTCCTCCTGGCATTGCAGTTCTTCACCGGCGCGCTGTACGCTCTTTGCTGAGAAGATCTCGTGAGAGTGAGACTCACGAGATCTCCTCAGTAAGGAGACTACAGTGCGCCAGGGAAGGACCGCAGTGAAAGTGCTCAGTAGCATTGATCGTGCCGGGAGTGTCCCCGCCCCCGACCGATCAATAATGCTGCTGAGCACTTTTAAGGGCCCCCTGGATGCCCGAGGCCCCTGGGCCGTAGCCCAGTTAGCCCTAGGATTAATCCGGCCCTGAGCAGTGGAGATACACTGTACGCCAATTTTCATTTAACAGTTCCCTGAAGACGAAGAGCAGGTTCTTATTAAGGACAACTTAATGAGGTGCACTTTAAATATCTTTTATTGCTGTATATAATTCTAACACAGTTTTTGAATAGTGTAAGATTAAAAATAAAGTCACGTTTTGCAAGTTGCGAAAAATCTTTTAACAGTTGACTTACCTCATGGTCTCTGTTCTGAAGAGTCTCCTTTAAGCTCTGCAATATGCATTCTTGACTGTGTGCTAATTCCTCTGCAGTGTTCAACCTAGCTGTCAACTGGTGCTGATTCTCCTGCAGTGTCTAATGTGTTAGAGAGGTAAGACAGAAGCAAAAATAACTAGGACACCAAAAGAATGACAGTGGACTATCATTATTATTTTGGTGAACACCATGATATAATTATTGTATTTGCATGCAATGCTTATTTATAAATATAATCAAATTCCATAAATTAAACTGCATACATCAAAAATCCAAAGTAAACAACAAATATTAATGGCTATGAAAGTGATACATGTTTAATATATAATGGCATACATGAGTTCTCAACCTTAGTTCAATTGGCTATTAAATTGTAACTGTACATGTGCTGGACTGTTTTGGTATTGGTGTTCAATAGTTTGGTTACGCTACTTTATTCTGCACCAGCAGCCAGAATCTGTTTTAAAGGAAACACAACTGCCTGAGGAGGGGAAATCATCAGGACCATTCCTTATTCCCTGCCATGTGTGCACTAGCAATAGAGCCTTTAGCCTGCCTTATACGCTCTCACCCTAACATTAGGGTCTTAAGATGGGGAGGGTAATGCACAGAATAGCACTATACGCAGATGATATGCTAATTTTCCTGCAAGATTCAGATATTTATGTGGCTCACCTTCTTCAGGCAGTCGATAACTTCTGGAGCTTTTCAGGCCTCAGAATAAACTGGAGCAAATCCATTCTTTTTCCACTGTGCTAGCAGGTTCTGCCCACCACTGCCTCCTGATCATTCATTGATGTGTACTGATAAGTTCTAGTATTTGGGAATCTGGGTGACTGCACTCGCCTCTGACTATGTCAAACTCAATATTGATCCGGTAACTGAATATTCAAAAACCAAGTGTCACTCTTGGCAAAAACTCTCCCTTACAGTGACCTAACAAAAATGGTCATTCAGCCCAGGTATTTCTACCCGCTTCAGCACTGCCCTGTATATTTGCAGATGCAGGTGTTCCGAAATATTAATAGCTACCTGATATCCCTGGTATGGGGATAGTAAGAGAGTGAGAGTTCGCTTTAGCACGCTCTGTAGGTCCAAACACACTGAGGGTCTAGCTCTTCCCAAACTCCAAATGTATTAACTGGCTTCCCAACTTACTCATCTAGTTCCTTGGTTGAGTGATCCACCAGGTATCTCCCTGAGACACTTTCTGGGCAAGCACAGGGACCCCTCACTGGGACCACTACAGGTTCTCCTTCCAAGCCAGAGGCCTCTTAATGTGGCCCCTATTATGCAACAGGCATCCGCAGTTTGGTCAGTTGCACATGCTCTTTTGGGGGGTGAAAGGCGGGACCTGGACACTCACCTGTGGTTTAATTTTGGGTTTTAGGAACTGGTTAAATTGGCGGGAATTGTGTTGTGGTGAAGGACTGGTGATTCATACCATTGGGCAGTTATTTATGGATAACTATTTACATTCATTTGATCAGTGGAGGGCTGAGTTTTCGATGCCTAACTCCCAATTTTTCCATTAATTGCAAGTTAGACATGCCCTTGCAGCACAATTTGATAGAGTCCCGCCTCAAATCCTAGATTCTCCAGTAAATCCTCCTGCATACCGTGGGGCCCTGTAAGACAATATCTGTGCTGAACACTTTGTGATTGCCCCAAATGTCAGAGGCACTGGACCCCCTTAAGGTGGGAAACTGATTTGTACTACTACAAAAAATTCTGTAAATGTGACATTTTTTAAAAAAGCTACAAATATCAATTACAAAATAGACAATAAATGGTGACAAGTATATAATACTTAATACATGCTAGTCTTTTTGAGTAAGTATGTACCAGCTTTGCACATCTGGATACTGCAATTTACACTCATTTTACTTTTGCAACATTGCTCAAGTTCTGTCAGATTGAATAGGGAACTAGTGAATGGAACTTTTCCAATCATTCCACAAATTATTGATCAGATTAAGGTCTGGACCTTGACTGTGCCATCCCAGGCCTTTTATTTTTTGTATTTAAGCCACTCCAATGTTACTTTTACTGTACTGCTTTGGGTCATTGTCTTGACGAAATATAAATTTTCTCCCAAGTTCTAGGTCTCTTGCAGACTCTAGCTGTTTTTTCCCTATAATGTGCCTATATCTTGTCCATCTATTTCGTCCTGTTTTCCTGTCCCTGAACCCTGGAGGTTGTTCCGTGCAGCGGTTTGTCACAGGGCTCTTCAGTTTCTCTCACAGCCCCAGACGAAAACCTATGGGGAGGGGTTGTGAGCGAGAGGAACAATAACAAGCCACATCCACAATCTAGAGATTGTGGCTTGTGAATGGTCCTGTCTCTTACACTCCCCATCCAGCACCATTTATAGATGGTGAGTTTTGTTGATTTACTAATTCTGCATTATAAAACCAGCAGAATTTGTTAAAAACAGATGCATGTAACAGTTGAGTTACTCTGCTGAATCTCTGAAAGCATGTACGCACTGGGGCTCATTTATGAAATAATGCAAATGCCCTGTCAGAATCACTAGGTGGAATTGATGATACCTACCAGCAGATGGCGCTACTGAGTACTGAGACGCGGAGTCTAACACGCCCCTGGTTTTCACCAGGAACCCCCACAAGGAGGTATGGACTTCGCTGCAAGGGACATGCAGGTCGCGGCCCTCAGTATCAGTCAGCTGGCGAGGTAACAATTGAGGCAGCGGTGACAGCCCACCAGGATGCAGGATGGAAGAGTAGTCAGCAAGCCGGGTCAAAACCAGAGGAACAGATATAGCCAAATCAGAAGCAGGAGAATGGTCAGGAAGCCGGGTCAATACCAAATATCACTCTAAGCCAGAATCAGGAACCAAAGGAGCAGTCAGGAACAAGCCGGGGTCAGAATCCAAATAACAGCAACACAGGAACAAAAGCTGGAGCAAGGCTGAAGACCAAATACTCTGGCACTGGACATGTGTCAGAGGCTGCCTTATATACCCTAAGGTGCCTCCTGATAGGGTTAGGGAGATTTTGGCGGTAAGACATGCTGGCTGCAGACAGGTGAGCAGAGATAGCGTCCCGCTGCTAGGCAACAGGACGTGGTTGCTTGGAAGGTGCAGGCGTCCGTCTCCTGCACCAAGTATCAGTGCGGAGACAGCGACTGACATGCCCACAGTAAAAAATAATCTACAAATATATGCAATGGGTAGTAGAAATTTCCACACTTCAAATAAAAAAACAGTCCCAATGCCTCCTTAATATTGAGTTACATAAAAATTTAATTTGACTTGTAAATTAAGAAAGAAGCAAAGTCAAATTCAAATGAATTAGGAGTGGTCCAAATGTAATATTAGGCAATACTTTGATATGATTGTTTCATAGAAATGCCCATTTGAGTCACAAAAATCTAACAAATGGCACACAAAGCATCTGCCTGAATGAACCATGGAAAAACAGAATATGGCACATTATAGAGTGATCTATCAATGGGTGTTTTTATTCAGAGAATTGATTATTAATTCCCCAAACTCTCTGATTTATTTTTAAATCAGGTTATTTGATGTAACTTTACTCTGCAAAATCAGTTTATTCCCATTCATTAGAATAGAAAATGTATTTCAATAGGAGCAGAAAGCCTGTTGAAAAGCATTGTCATTAGAAATAAATGGGAGAAGCTCAGCTAATCACAAGCAAATCACTTCAATCACCAATGCAAATCTAAGGGCTTTCTGCACAAATTCAAATACATTTTCCTTTAAAATGAATAGGAAATCTTACTCATCTCACAGATTATCAGGCAATCTTGACTGTCTGAAACTAGTGAGATTGTTTTTGGAAATTTTCATGGGGATTTTGCAAATCACCTTTAAATAGATTCCCCCTACTCTACTACAATGCAAAAATCAATATTTTCTGTGATTTTGAGATGTATGGTCATTATTTTTTTTTTGGGAAGTATTAAAAAGTGGAGACATCTACCACCACTTCCTCGACCCTAATCAAGTGATTTAGTTGGTGTGAGTTTGTAACTAATGATACTACTCTTCCCTCTCCAACCTTCCCCAAGAGTTTGCTCTGCTTATATGGCTATGTTTTTCCCGGATATGTTTTCTGAGCTATTTGATGCCATTTCTATATATTTTGCAACAAGTGTGCTTTTGTGTACCCTACACCCCTCCCCCCCTCAATCCTCTTGATGTTCCGTCTCCCTTTTTTTTTGCTTTCTGTATTCACATGGTGGTATGCCTTTAGTAGATTAAGTGAACTGCAAATCGCCATGAAAATCACTAAATATAGATTTTGTCATAATTGACCTTTGATAAATATGACTATAAGTGTCTCTTACAATTTCTATTGGAGCCAAAGACTTCTCTTCATTTGTGGAGTTAGGGTGATACTGCTTTCATCAATGGATGGGTGCAGGGTCGGACTGGGCCGCCGGTGGGCCAGGCTATCCCCCCGTAGGCCCCGACCCTGATCGCTCCCCTCTTTGTTGGTGGGGGAAGCAGGTAACTAAATGGGAATACTATTACTTTAATGTTGGGGCTGGAGGAAGACCTAAGTATTAATTGTGGGTCCTATTGATTTAACACCAGGGCTAGTTGGTATTTTCTAAATGTACCCATTTTTTTTCCAAATAGGGCGCCCAACATTCCAGAATCCAGACAAGCCGCAACTAAAGTAACCAGCAGCCCCAGGTGGTGACAAAAACAGGTAGGACAGTCTGTCAAATGTTCTGAGTCTAGTGGGATAATCCCGATTTTTGGTGACTGTTCTATAAGGGGCAGGTCAATACTGTGTACTTTTTATATACACACTGCATTCTTTATATACTACACTTTGGTGCTAGGTGTCCTTCGTGGGCTGACCACTCCACCTCTAGTGTCTGGTCTCGCCTTTTTGATGGCTGACCACACCCCTTCTGGTGGGCCCATAGCATTGCAGTCCCCCGGTGGGTCCTTCGTGCCCGAGTCCGACACTGGATGGGTGGGATAATATAATCAAGTTTCACCAACCCACAATGATACAAGCCTGGTCTATTGAAGCTTAAATATAACTTTAATTCTGGTTTCATAACCCAATAAAACTTCTAAAGGATTCTGTTTCTTGTATGCATTCAATAATAAATATAAAAACAGAATAGAAATAATTGTATTTCATTCTCTATTCCCATTGTCCTTGTGATGTATTAATTTCCTAGTCGTTCACTGTAACCTATGCAAACTCAATTAAAAACGGAATAAAGAAGTACCATAGACACCACACATACCTGGATAAAGTCCTGCGACTTCTGCATTTTTTCCTGAAGAGTTTGAACCTCCATCTCAGATTTCTGTAGCTTATAGACCTGCTGCTCAAGTGAAATATCATACTGTGTTGCATCATGGCCCTTTTTTTCATTCAGTTTCTGAAAATGGGAATAAAATATATCAATAGCCCAAATGGATAAAATGCTTAATTAAACGAAAAGTGAAGCTCACACAAACTTGAAGACTGTGCCAGTGTGCTTTCAAATCACAAGCGGGCTGATTTTTAAGTCAAATCCAGGACTGTCATTTATTTAGCTAGTTAACAGACTTGTGAGGATTCCAAGTAAGGCAAAGATGGGCACCAAGAACAAATGAATTCATATTTTAAACCCAGATCAGTTACATACAATATATAACCATAGGTCTCTCATTTGCACAAGAATAACAATATTAAATCCACGGGCAAGTTAGAATAGAAGGCTTTGTTTTCACCTCCTTCCCATTAAGGATTTGTAAAGATTAAGGATTGAACTTTAAGGACATGTCAATTTTGCAAACTTAAATTTCTATGTAATGACTGGGAAAACTTGCATTCCAAAGCCATGGTGATTTAATAAGCAGGGCCCGTCAAAGGGAGGATACAGGCTAGCAATGCTTAGACATAACACTGCACCAAACAATGCATAAAAGGTAAGCTGTTGCTTTACCCAGAGTCATAGAAACTTATATAATCTGATACTTTCAGTGAACTTCATTTCCTTAGCCATATATTCATTAATCTCATGTATTCCCTCATTTTCCCATGTGTTTCCCTTTATAAAATATCCATCCAGAACACATTCTTATGCATAACAGTGTAGCACTCTGACCTGCTGAGGCGTTACCTATTACTTTTACTGTGAATGATATTGTGATCTTGCCAACCTGTTTCTGTTCATTTATGGCAATAAACAGGGTTCTGTTCTCCTTCACCTGCAGTACCTGAGAGTAGCTCCTGTTGGCAAGAGCAGCAAGCATAACATGTACATGACAGGCAAGCCCATAAATTTGCATGGACACAAATACTGTAGAGATGGATAAGCACCATCAATAGCAGAACCTTTACAGTTGTTGGTTGTCTTACAATCTAGATGACAGATTGTAATGCACTGTGTGTGCACTTAGCATTAGTTCAGATATCACTGAAGGTTTCCTTCACATAATTAATCTACATCATCCAGTGTATTATGGGACTGTGCTTCCATAGCAACCCATTAGCATCAGCTTAAAAGCAATTTAGAACAAAGCTGAAAATTAACTAATTGCACTAATGCCATTAAGAGAATTTGAATGTCTGACATGGAACAAACTTGTGTAGCATTAAACTGATATACGTCATGTTTATAACTGGTAACACTGAAAAAATATAAAAAGTTAAATGAATCTTGAGGGAATTATTATATCATCACCATTGTTTATTTATAAGGCATCGTCTGATAGTCCATATAACAAATTTTATTTAAAAAAAAACCCAGAACAAAACAAGGACACACAAGGTTGACAGAGAAGCTGCAGACATGAAACAGAGGTTAGAGAGTCCTGCTTGTGACGTTTTATAATTTAAAGGGAGATGGCAAAGCTGAAACAATAGAAGCTAGTGGGACTGGATGGTGGCTGGTAGAACACAGAGGGAGTACTAAACAGTAGATAAAAAAAAAATGCATACAGGCATAGTGACTTATATAATACATTTACAGAAATAAAGTTGTATTTATACAACATTTACAAAAGTTAGACGGTGGGGGTATTTTGGAAACTTTTAAAATGGTATAGGAGATGGCAAGTTTCCAATAAATTGTGTTTATTGTTTTTATTGTGTTACAGTAAAAGTTTTACCAAATAATATTCTGTTTCATGGGGCTGCAGTTTGCCTCGCAGAATATCACTGCACCTACTGCAAAACCGAAACGTGGACCACAGCTGTGTTTTAGTATACACATCTAATATCCTCCTTTTTTTTTTAAAGCTTAAGCACCAATACAAGCCCAGGATAAATATGATTTGCACTGGACTTTTCAAAAAAGTATAATGTACATGGTTTGAGACAGAGTAATATGTTATTATACTGAATTATCTCCATGCCGTCTGACTTGTCCAGATGGTATTGTCTTGTTACCAGGGAAAACTAATTCAGTTAGTACCAGCAACACAGTTGTTGTAGAGCTAGATTAGAAGGTGTACTGTACAACTAAGCTACATTATTATACTTAGTTTAACTTTTTATACCATAAAAGAAACAGAAACTACTCAGTTGAATTATCTACATATCAATCATGAAATTTGGCTTGAATAGCTAACTTTATACAAATTGTATTCTCATGTGGAAAATGTTAAATTGAAAAGCAATTTACTGAAAAAATATTGTATCTGTGTTTTGAAAAATACAAATATTGCAGGGCTATATAGCCACTAATTAGTAAGTCTGTGATTTACATCAGTTTTAATCAATTGATGTTTCTTGCATCATTCACACCATTAACAAAATGTATTTTGTTATTTTATTGTCTGCAGCTGTCAATGTTTCTATTACCATCTATGAGAAGGTTTTGGTCTTGAAAAACACAAAAGCTGTCAACAGACAGAAACTTCAACAGGCTATAACACAGATGCTGTCTCAGCAATTTTCCACATGGTATCTGCAAATGAGGCTGTGCAGTTTACCAAGAGGTCTCTAGCAAAGGGTCTGTAAAAATATGGATGTGCTCTCTGCCAATGCGCAATAATGAGGATAATCAACGTGTAGCCTCTTCTGATTTGATGTTTACTTATTGACCTCTCCAGCTGATTGTACTTAATTCATTACCATCAGGACTATATTATATCAAGTGTTTGTATTTTATTATATTTTATGTTGTAAATGTGACTTTCACATTTATTAAATAACAGTGAAGATATTCTCTTGTGTATATGACACTACATTACATTATTATGTTGTATTAAATAGGGCAATGAGACTTTGGTCTTTACTACTAACAGTGTCAAACCATATTGTACTCAACATACATCAATATACTTGTTTTGCTACAAATATTTTACGCTTATGCTCATAGCGCAAATGCGTCCAACTTTAACAAAGGCCCAACTAATTCCTGGCTTACACAACACAATATTTATCAAATTTCTGTATCAGATCTATACAAGAGAACCAGCAATCACAACTGGACATTTGCAACTCTGAATAGGGTTCTTTGCAGTAAATAAAAAGGAAACTTTGGAAAACATTCCCACAAGAATTTGCATTGCCAGGCACTATAAATATATTTTAAAATGCAAAACAGAACCTTACCTTACAAAGCAGAAAATATAGAGCAATGGCAAAACTGAAACACATAATAGTCCAATTGAAATGACTTTATTAAAAATTACATGACACAAGAGGCACTAATCAGTCAATGCCTGATTCAACTAAGAATGCAACTTGCTCGTTAGTTTAGATGTGAATCTGAGTGGAAGCGCGCTCTGCGTAAATGTTACTTGCCATATGATAACCATATGTGTTGCCATATATACCGGTATGCCTGTTGTAACAAAAGAAGGCATTTAGCTGGCAATATGCAGAGAAAGCAGGGAAGTAGAGTAAAACATTTGTGCAGTTATGCACCTAGATTGAATGTAAAGACCTATGTATGAAAAGCAATAGTTTAAATTTGGTTTAACTTACATGACTTGAAATCCTTCCTCTCAGCAAATAGACAGGGTGTGTCTGTTTGAATTACAGAGCCAGTGATGGGCGTTTCCTTTTAAAGAGACGGTGGGTGTGTCACCTGTCCATCAAGCTAAGGCTGGGGGAGGAGTATCAGGTATAAAAGCTTGTTTATATCATTTGTGCACTGAGATCAACGCTGGTTAAGCTGGCTGGTCTTGAGAGAGCTGAGCTATGTCTAGCTAGCGTTTAGGGTCTCCAAGAATTGCTGTGAAATCTGTATGGTGTCAAAACATATACCATCCTGACAATAAAACTACATAAAAAGGAAGAAGTTGTACGCGTGTGCTTCAGCAGTAGCGGGCTCTTGCCACAAGTGGTGTCAGAAGTGGGATACTCCGGGAAGCAAGTTTCCGCTACCCAACCCGCGCAGACGTCAACATGGAGGAAGTACTGAGAACTCTCGTGAATGTGGCCGCTGCGCAGCAACAGCAGCAAGCTCAGATGCTACGAGTTGCCGAGAAACATGTGGAAAACACAAGGCTCTTAAGAGAAGAGTTAAGCCAGGTGAGACATGACAGAAATGAATCACTTGGTCCTGTTCTACAGAAAATGTCGCCAGGTGATGACATAGAAGCATATCTGGTGTCCTTTGAGAGACTTGCAAAAAGGGCAAAATGGGCTGAGAGGCTGGCGCCATATCTGACTGGTGAAGTTCAGCGAGCTTATATGGATCTAGATGAGGAACGGGCCTCTGACTATCTGTGCCTAAAGTCTGAGATATTGGCTCGCATTGGAGTTTCTGGGCCAGGCCGAGCCCAGCGCTATCACCAATGGCGCTATGTTAAAGAAAAAACGATCAGAGCGCAAGTGGCTGAGCTTTCTAAAATTTTAAAGAAATGGCTGCAGCCTGAGGAGAATTCGCCTTCTCGGATTATTGAAGTTCTGGCGATAGATCACTGCATCCGGGGACTGAACCGCGATTTGCAAAGGTGGGTTTTGCAATCAGACCCACAAACTTATGAAGAGCTTGCCACCGTGGTAGAAAGGTTTTGTGCACTACAGCAAATGACTAAAGAACCTGCAGTTGTGCCAAAGCCGCTGCCACGCCAAAAGCCAGGTTTGACAATCCTTGCTACGGACAGAGGGCCAGGTGCAAAGCCGTCTAATCTGAAGTGTTTTGAATGTGGTGAGCCAGGCCCCTTTAAGGCAAAGTGTTCTAAACTACCGGAACCCATGGACTGTTCCGTGGCACATATTGGGCCTGCTTTTCAAAGCTGTTTTACCATGAGTCCCACATCAGGAAGTCCTTGTTTGTTCCGGGTGACTGTGCTAATCAACCAGAACTTTGTTCTGGCCTTGGTTGACTCGGGGAGTGAACTCTCATTGGTTTCCAGCTCTGCCTTGCCCAAAACCATAACTTCTCGGTTGCCCAAGGTGAAGGTTCTTTGCGTACATGGCACGACAGAGGAGTATGAAAGAACAATACTACCAGTCACACTCAAAGACAAAACTGTTATGGTGGTAGCTGCCATAGCACCTAAACTCCCATATCCACTCATTTTGGGGCGAGACTTCCCACTGTTTAATGACGTCCTCGGTGAGCGGATCCGGCCAGACATGCCGGCAACTGATGCAACGGTCGGAAGCCCGGTCTTAAAGGAACCGCCTAAAGATCCACAACATCTGGACATCGATCTTTGGAAACCGCCAAACCGGAATGCCATCCTGGGAGTCACAGCAGGAGTTCCAAAAAAGCATCCACCTGCGGAGAAAAATGGACAGTCCAAACTAGCATTGGTCGGTGATGTCGCAGATGAGCCCACCCCGCCTGTCAGTGAGGATACGGACTGGTCTGCAATACCAATTTTGTTCCCTCTGCAGGACTTTGCTCAAGACCAACTTAATGATGCCACTTTGGAACATGCCTTTAAAAGTGTGACTGAGGTAAATGGGGTGGCGAAAGCCGCCCAGCCTGCAGAAGGTATACCATATTTTATTGTTAAAAATAATTTCCTGTATAGAGTTGATAATGTGCAGGGGGAAAAAGTAGAACAATTAATGGTCAGTCAAAAATTGGGCAAGACCAGAGAAAAAGTCACCGTTAAGAACCTTTTTAGGCTTAGTAGGTTACTACAGGCGGTTTGTAAGCCACTTCACCACTAGAGCTGCTCCACTAACGGACATGTTAAAAAAAAGTTGTCCAGATAGATTAACCTGGTCTGACTCTGCAGAAACCGCCTGGTCTGATCTTCGGTTAGCTCTTTGTTCCTCCCCAGTTCTACAAGCACCGGATTGTACCCGGAGGTTCTTCCTCCAAACTGATGCTTCTGGTGTTGGCTTAGGTGCAGTCCTGTCACAGGAGAAGAATGGAGTAGAAAATCCTGTCCTGTACCTAAGCCGTAAGTTGCTTCCAAGGGAACAAAAATATGCCACTGTGGAGAAAGAATGTCTCGCCATAAAATGGGCTACAGAAGCTCTGCGCTATTATCTCCTAGGCAGAGAGTTCACCTTAATAACAGACCATGCACCATTGAGATGGATGCAGAACAACCGGGAGGTAAATGCCAAGGTAACCCGCTGGTTCTTGGCACTGCAACCTTTCAAGTTCTCAGTAGAGCATAGACCCGGGATTCTACACAAAAATGCAGATGCGTTGTCACGAAAATATGCGCTCCTCGCGAAGTCCGCGTCCCCCTACTTGGAGACGCTAGGGTGGGGGATATGTAACAAAAGGAGGCATTTAGCTGGCAATATGCAGAGAAAGCAGGGAAGTAGAGTAAAACATTTGTGCAGTTATGCACCTAGATTGAATGTAAAGACCTATGTATGAAAAGCAATAGTTTAAATTTGGTTTAACTTACATGACTTGAAATCCTTCCTCTCAGCAAACAGACAGGGTGTGTCTGTTTGAATTACAGAGCCAGTGATGGGCATTTCCTTTTAAAGAGACGGTGGGTGTGTCACCTGTCCATCAAGCTCAGGCTGGGGGAGGAGTATCAGGTATAAAAGCTTGTTTATATCATTTGTGCACTGAGATCAACTTTGGGTAAGCTGGCTGGTCTTGAGAGAGCTGAGCTATGTCTAGCTAGCGTTTAGGGTCTCCAAGTATTGCTGTGAAATCTGTACAGTGTCAAAACATTTACCATCCTGACAATAAAACTACATAAAAAGGAAGAAGTTGTTCGCGTGTGCTTCAGCAGTAGCGGGCTCTTGCCACACTGTATATATACTGCAGAACAGACTGCAGTATATATACAGGCATATATGCAAGATAAGGTCATGTCATATGATATTATAAAATAAATGAACAACTAATAACACTATCATCATTAATATAAATAAGGTTTGTATAGAAAAAAGATTTTTTACATAAAATACATAAATCATAATGGTTTCAATGCATACTGTACATACATGGCATTTTTACAGTGTATCTTACTTGCATACACATGTTCTGTGGCACGCATAACTGTAGTTTTTAAATAAAAACGAAGTCGTGTCAGTCATCACTATCAGTCGGCACTTAAACTGCCCTGTAGCTGATGCAAATGATAAGGCTGAAACCAAGAGTACAAATGAAAAAATGTAGCTCTATTTTTTCCCTCATCTTAATCAACTGGGTAGGTACACGTCAAGGTTTTGGAACTATTATTGGAAAAATACATATTTATATTTTATAGATCAGTGTATACTTCCTATCTTTATAATGTAAGAGGAACACTGAGCCAGTGGTGAATGGCAGAGGTATATGTCCCAGGCTTTCTGTCTTGTATGCTCTAAAACTCCAGGGAGATTGTCTTCTATGGGAAGGAGCTTCCTAAAGAGTGTATTCAGCTTCAGGAAAAGTTGGTAAGGGTCCCAGTGGTTATGTATGGAGATAGAGGGGTGGGCTCCATACATAAGGCTCAATCCGGGTCTTCTGATCTCCCAGTCTCACAGCAGACTAATCAGGAGTTGCACCTGCAAGGTGCTGACAAAAAGCTGCTTGGCTCTCACAGTGTGGGCAGGAGGTTAGATGATCCTGAGAGACACTGCAAATAAATTTTGTATGTGTGTGGCACACAAGGTCCCTCACTTGAGAGAGGGTGTTCCTGTATGTTTAGTTAGTGCCAGGAACGATTTTGTTTCTGTTTGTTTACTTTTATGGAAAATAAAACTAACTGTGGCTAGTCAAACCAAAACAATTGACTGGTGTGATATCTTTGGCTGGCCTGTCTGAAGTGCAGCCGCCTACCCCAGAAGACAGTAATCCCTGTCTGATTAGCTCACAATACATTTAATTTAGGTATTCAAATAGAATATGCCTAAAACATGCTATATTACATTTAAAAATGATTCATAGCTTTCTCCACACTGCAAGTGGCATTCACCTTGTCTTTAATTTGTTTACCAGTGCTCCTCAGTAACTGTAGAAAAAGGCACTTGATCACTGATAATCATGTCTTTGTGTTTGACATTATCACCCAGGCATCAACAACATTTTACTTTTATTTATTTCTAATTTTTTTAAACTTTCTGGACAATAGATCCCATGAACAATACACTAGTTATCAGCAAACATGGTTGGTCCATCATGCGCACTCCTTCAAATCTATTTGCCCTCTATTAAGGGGGATCCACCACCATGTTACAGTTAAAATATGTTGATGTCCAAGGACACTAACAGACTATAGACAAATCCACAGGATCCCCTGCAATATAAAAATCTTGCCATTTACAAGTCAAGTTCTACAGATATACAGTATATAAAAATTATTAACTAGGCACTGAACTTGTGAAATTTAGCCAACAATAGTTATTTCAGAATATGAATAACAACTACACTAAATTCTGCATAAATTGTCATGAAAAACAATGATTACATATACTGCACATGTAATATTTATAAAACTTCTTATACTAATGAAATGAAAAGTTTGAGCAATCTATTTAGTAATAAACATATACCTGTGTATAAAGTGGAATGTAATCTTCATATACATTGTGCCACAGGTCATGAAGATCAGAAAACACAGAAATAAAGTCTTGAGAAGTCTTGGAAGGGGATTCCATTATACTATCCAGGAATCCAAGACCTGTGTTTGATGAGCTTGATTGACCACTGGAAAGGATACTGTTGAATTTCAAGACTGAACAGCTTTTTACAGGTATTCTGCTTCCTCTTGGGCTCTGTATTGGTCTGTAATCAAACATTTTAACAAGGCTAAGTGCTAGATCTAATTTGCTTCCATAAGCTGAAGAGCAAACAACATAGTTACATGACGAGCAGTGACACTTTGGATTCTCAATGACTGATTTTAATTTTTCTTCAGCTTTCTGAGAGTTGAGTCCAGGATCCTTGGTATCGGGAATGGATTCAACAGAATGCGCAGAAGACAAACGTTCCAAACCTTCTCCATCTAATAACACTTTGACATCCGCAGCCTCACATTCTGAAGTCTGAGAGATTGTTATCTGTTCATTGAAAGTACTTGTGCATGTAGATGAATATCCACAAGAGACATTTTGGACAATTTTCCTTGGTACTTTACAAACTGCTTCATAGTCAGAATCAGATACTCTTAAAGAAGAACAACTATGGCATTTTCTTGGAACAGATCCTGTCCCCTCAGAGTGTGGACATTGCTGTACTTCTTGATTGGGATCCTCCAATTCCGTCCAACATTCAAAACCAGAATACATAAAGTCTTCCTGGAGAAGGGCAGAATATGAGTACTGTACTTTTGGAAGGTCTGAAGTATTAGCAGTGTCCTCTTCTGATTTTGCCTCATGGCCATTTTCACTGTTATTTTTTCTGTATAGGCTAGCAAGGCAATGTTTAAGCCTATCTTTTTCAGAAATGAGCTTCTGTAAACGCTCTATCGAGAGAGCTTCTATGCGCGCAATCACAGTGTCAAATTTGTAGAAACGTTCTAGCATGAAAGCACATTTACTGCAGGCAAACTCAGGGTGACCATCGCGCAAGATCTCTTTACCCAAAACATGAGATAACACCACTTGAATATTAATTTTGGCAGTTATGTGAAAAATCCATCTGCGCTGGTTTCCACAAAGCTCCCTTCCACAAATCCTGCAAACATCCTTCATCTTTAGTTCTAACATTGAATTTTATCTCTAATGTTATAAATCCCACTCAAATTAGAGAGAAATGGAAGACTCTCCAAATAACAGCACTAAATGGCTCTTAATCAGAAGAGCATTGACATATGTATATATAACTCAGGCAGCAAAAGTCTGTGTTGTATGGTCTGTTAGCACTTTAGTTGAAAATGTGGGGGAAAAAATCCGTTCTTCCCCTACTTGGTCTTCAGTTAATCGTATATTTAGCTGTAGTAAAGAGAGATAGATAATTTTAATATCTAATGTACTAGTTTTCAATGATTTTAATACTGCGGCACAACCTTTACTTTCCACGTTAAAAATAACTAAATGATTAACACAAGCAAGCAAAAAGTATCAATACGCTGGTGGTTTAAAAAACAAATAATTAATGTATGACTGCATATTTGTGTGATTTACCATCCTTTATGTTGAACACCACCTAACTTGGAGTAAGATAAGGTTCATACAATGGCCCACTATGAATCTGTAGCTCCCTGCTGAGGCTTACTCTTCCATTAAAGGGCAAGAAAGAATATGTCTCATGGAGAGGCTAGTGGCAATCGACTCAAATCCTATATATATATATATATATATATATATAAATGATAAGTTATGGAAGGATGGCACCTTTAAGGTGTAAAAACAGATAATTGTGCATACCAGAAATAAGTACAATAACAGCTTATCTGTATATAGGCTCCTCAGTCATCCCAGGTGGTGATTTCCTTTGCTCGCAGAGACAAGATGCAAATATAGTATGTTCTATTAATAACTGCTGCATCACCACTCAATAGTAGGAAATAATAGAACATACTATCTTGTCCCTGCGAGCAAAGGAAATCACCACCTGGGATGACTGAGGAGCCTATATACAGATAAGCTGTTATTTTACTTATTTCTGGTACGCACACTACTACACTATTAATCTGCACAGTGTCTCACCTGATTTGCTGATATATGCTGCTATATGCTGATATCCACCTGCATTACTATTTTTCTCGGGATTTTATGGTCTCTGGACTCTCTGAGCTTACTCACTATATATACACAATTATCTGTTTTTACACCTGAAGGCGCCGTCCTTCCATAACTTATCATTTTGTTACCTCTTTTCGGTCTAACCATCTGATATTGGAGACTTGGCTGCCACACATACTTGTGGAGGTGTTTTGTTTATGTTTTATGTTTATTTATATCTTTGTTTTTGATGACTTTAGATTATCATTGTATTATCCATACATTGTGTAAAGCGCCAATCTGATATCGTGTTCTATTCCATATATATATATATATATATATATATATATATATATATATATATATATATATATATATATATTTTAGACATCACTCTTTATTTTTAGTAGTTCTACACTTTTTTATGCTCTAACCAATATATTATGGTAGTCTTTTTAAATAGTTTCTGTCTTTAAACATAGCTATGAGTTTCTAATTGCAAAAGGCTGCAGTTACCTTATGTAATAAAATACGTTACAGTCAACATGTTAAGGGCATTGGTTTTTTTTTAAATCATTTAATTGCAAGTAAACATGTATTTTATTATTTAACTGCTTGAACATTACAAATAACAATCATTTTTCATACTGGAATGTAACATGTTTGAAAGCAAAATTAATCCTGCTTTTTAAAAAAATGTATCAGGAAGTATTTGAGACTAAATCTAATCTTATTATAGATGTACAAAAATGTCCATGTGGTGAATTTAAAACAGACCTTTTAAAGGCCATAAAATAATACATTTCAGAACATACAATGGGTACTCACAAAGTTTGGTGACTAATATCGTTCAAAACCATGGACAGCATGGATGGAGGAGTTATATTATCCTCAACCCCAAGAGGTAGTCAGGTAAATCAATGGTTTGAAAATAATTTTAGTGTCAATTTTCAGAAAGCTTAAATATATATGTAAAATATATGTATCTACAAAGCATACATTTGTACGTTCATAAAAAAAAAAGATAAAACTAAATAGTGCATTATTTATCTATTAATTTACTGATCACCTGGGACATGAAATCCCTAAGTTGCTGTGACGTTTTAAAGATTGTCTGACAGGGAATTAGTGATCTAAACGTGATTACACAGTCATATATTAAATAACAACATAATGTTATTTTCATTGTAATCATTGTGATATAGATATATACAATTTGATCACACCAGTGACTTTAGATTGTCAAATGTGATGTTTGCAGAAATATACGTATTGTTCTATAGTTAACCTTTATAAATACATTTAAAGACGAATTATATATATCCGACGTTGATGTAAAAGTGAGAATAAGTAGGTATGTTTCCCAATCTACACAACAAAGAACACTAGTAACATACTAATTTCCGCTAATACATACAGTATCTAACGTGGCAGTACATTTTCTCCGGGCATTCTGCTACAGACAGCCCTTGTCTATCACACCCCGCCCCAAGGGTAGACGGATAATTCAGGGACCGCTTGTTCTTACATTGTTGCAGAGAGAGATGTCAAAACGTCTGGTACCTTCAGTCAATCTCCAAATGTTTCACCCCTCGATACTCTTCTGATCTCAATATGGCTGCATCAGCGGACCGAGGGATACTGGGAATTGTAGTCCAGGAAAAGAAATTCGGAGACAGACAATACGCATGTGCGCCGCTGTGATCATTTATTCTTATTGAACCAAATGAGATACATGTTACAGTATTTATCATTTGAATGCAGAGTGTGTATATTGTATATACAAATATGGCAACAGTATTTAATGTCAGGCAGCTATTTTATATCATAATATGTACTGTTCATAGGTGCGACACAAATTACGTTTGTAGCCGGTAGATGGCATAGAAAACCATCCTCATAGAAAGTAAATTACCGGTACGTGATATTGCATACCACATACAGGCCCTATTTATGCAGCACCGCATAATATGTACGATTCATTTGAATCCTCATAGCAAAGATGAGGATTGAAATAACACTTTTCACAACTTATTAAATTGCGTTTTATAGCAGACCCCACAGCCATCTATGGGGACTGCTATATATTTCTGGGAAAAATGCAAAGCAGCAGATATCTAAATGTGTGATGTACAGATAATAAATGTGCACACTCCTTAAATGTGTGTCGGCCCCTCGAAAACATCCGTTAAGGAGTGTGCAATTTAATGCAAAAAAATCATTGATAAATAGGCCCCACAGTCACAGGTTTATTTAACTATTTCAACTAATTTTATACAAATAAATAACATCAAATTTTGAACATAGCAACATCAGCAAAATATGTACAACAAATCTGTAGATAAGTACAGATAGCTCTCAAAATGGAAATGGCAATAAAACATATTTTAATAGGACATTTGGCAACCACGTTAGACAAAGTACTGTCTGTAGGCGCTGTGGCATTTGGTTTACCTATCTCTGCAATTTTTTCACTAGAAAGTCATTCATCTGACACCTGGTTAATAGTGGTGGAAAATGCTGTCTCAGGCATTGTTCTAGAATATTCTATATTGGGTTCAGATCTGGTGACTGAGTAGGCCATATAATATGAATAACATCAAAGTCATGCTGAGCAAACCATTGCTCTGTTGATGGGTACATACAGGAAGACATCTCTCTCAACAAGAGAAAAATGCTGCACCATAGGGTGAAGATGATCACTCAGTACTATTAAGTAACAATTACAAAACACCTAGCCTTTTAAGGGAATGACTGTCCACAAAGTATGCCGCATCGTTATGGAATCACCAGAACCTTTCACTGTTGAAAACAAGCAACAAGGCCTATAGTGTTCTTTAGATTGGTCCCCAGGCGTGGGCAGGGACAGACAGGCAGGGGGGCATATGCTCCCTGGGCTAGACAATAAAAGTGTATCTTGGTCCGCCTGGTGGACCAGTAGGAATGCAGTGCACAGCCTGCACAGGCTGCTTGCACCGCACTTCTGTAATGACAGTGCTACAGGACTCCTCCCCTAGACTTTGGAAGCCATGTAGCACTAAATCACTGTGTATTAGTCACCACAGTAGTCAGATTGCCCTTCCCTGCCTTGTTCTGGGGGTGGGAATTGGGATGAACGCCCTCCCCACCAGCACGCTGCTGCCATCAGTGCGTCCTCACTGACTGTCGGGCGTGACATTATCTGCATATAAGGCATGCTGAGAGGCGCCGCTGCAGAATAGGATAAGACATAAGATAAAGAATTGTGTTTATGCAGGGAGACAGTGTGATGAGGAGGACAGTAATGAGGGGCACAGTGTGATAAAGGGGGCACAGTGTTCTGAAGGGAGCAGTGTGATGAATGAGCTCAGTGGGATGAGTGGGATAGTAATGAGAGACACAGTGTGATGAGGGTAGAGATGGGCGGGCTCAGTTTCCTTGAAACCGAACCCACCCGAACTTAGGGGATCCGAGTACTGAGACGAGTCGGCTCTGTACTCTCGCGCCTATTCGGATTCCAAAACGAGGCAAAACGTCATCGCGCCGTCGTCGGATCTCGGATTTTGCGAGTTTTAGAATGAATAAATAGCCGCCTCCACGGCGATCTAGCGCCATTCGAGAGAGGGACAGAGTAGGGTTAGGTCGCAGGAATAGAGCAGTATAGAGGAGGCATTTTTCCGAATTTACACTACAAAGTGTTTGGGGTGTCATATCCCCCCTTCTAAAAAAGCTGTATTTGCTGACTGCTGAAATTGTAATATAGCAGCACTGTATATTTCTGAATTTGCACTACAAAATGTTTCTGACTGCTGAAATTGTAATATAGCACTGTATTGTTTAGCGTGGGCCTAGCAGGGATTAAACTGTATTTTTCTGAATTTGCACTACAAAGTGTTTGGGGTGTCATATCCCCCCTTCTAAACATCTGTCTTTTCTGACTGCTGAAATTGTAATATAGCACTGTATTGTTTAGGGAGGGCCTAGCAGGGATTAAACTGAATTTTTCTGAATTTGCACTGATAAGTGTAGGGTCTAATATACACCCAAAGACGAGTTCTCAATTGCTAACATTCAAAAATGAAGAGGAAGACAAGCAGGCTTGTCTGTAGAATTTGCAGGCAAATTCTACTGCGTTATATAGATAATACCCAAAGATGAGTGCTCAATTGCTAAGGGCTAGATTTACTAACGGGCGGTTTGCTCAACCCGCCGCTATTCGTCTAGTTTGCCGGCGGTTTTGCCATCGCCGATTTTACTAAAGGCAAAACCGCCGTCCAAACGACCAGAAATGACTTTTTTCTAAACCACCACTTTACAAACCGCCATCCCGATTTTAACAATGTTGAACATACAAACAGCCGGATTTACTATGGAGGGGTTTGTCAAACCACCGGAAAAACACCATTCAGAATAAAAGAACTGGTTGTGAGCGGCGAGATTGCTCAAACAGCATGCTGAGCTTAAGAGAAAGGCCCATTTCATGTCCAATGATTGCTCCATGAGTATTGTATATAGAAAATGGGCAAAGTGTAATGTAATTTCAGGGTACTTTTAAATTATTATTTTTTTTCCCTTTTTGATTGCAAATTAATTTCTGAAACCAACATAATCATAGTTAATTTTTTTAATCTTTTTTTAAAAGTCAACAATAATAATGGTGCCTATAAATAATCAAGATGCACAATGTGCAATTACATAGTGAACCCATAATTTAATGTTAATGTAATCCAAATGTGACAAAAACAAAAAGGTGTTTCTGACTGAAGAAATCACAGTTAATCACAGTTTATTGGGCAGCAGTTAATCATGATGCTTATAAAAAGGGTCCATCAAATGGTGTGGGTTTGTTGGAGAATGGCTTTTGCAGGGAATGTGGTGCATTCTTGCCAGTGTATGTTTGCAGCTTTTTATCTGATGAAGGCAGAAAGGCGGGAGGAGGAGGAGGATGGACAGCAGTTGGCATCTGTTCAGCGGAGCCTGCCCAGACCACGCACTCCACGTGCATTTACAGTGTGTTTAAATATGAATTCTTTGGCTGATGTGGACTTTGTACAAATGTTTCGGCTCAATTGCACTAACCTAATGAGACTTTATGAGCAAGTGAAGGATGATTTGGAGCCTACAACCAGTCGCTCTAATGCATTGTCAGGACTACACAAACTACTGTGTGCAGTTCACTTTTTGGCCACAGGTTCCTTTCAATCAGTGTCCTTCAGAGTTATTGGCATAACGCAGCCTACATTTTCAAGACATTTTGGACAGGTCCTAGTTGCCCTTAAAAGAGTTTTCCCTAGATATATCTGCTTTCCCAGTCAGGAGTCACAGTGGCTTGAGCTAAAGGTAGCTTTCTATAGGCTCTCGGGCATCCCAAATGTTGTGGGAGCTATAGATTGCACTCATATTGTCCTGAAACTAGGGATGTGCACCGGCGACTTTTGAGGTCTCGTGTTTTGTGTTTTGGATCCGGATTTTCGTTATTTTTGGGGTTCGGATTTGTCTCGCAAAACACTTGACGAAAGGTCTCGGTTCGGATTTAAGGTTTTGGATTCGGATTTTTTTTGAAAAAAACATAAAAAGTTTAAAAATCAAGTTTTTGGGCTTATTTTCACTCCTAGGCTATTATTAACCTCAATAACATTCAATAACAAGCATTTCCACTAATTTACAGTGTATTCTGAACACCTCACAATATAGTTATTAGTCCAAAACGTTGCAACAAGGTATCTTTCTGGACTGCGTAGAGGAGTGGGTCACCACAATATATATTAAAAACCCTGAACTTTTATGATTCGCACCAATAAATGTACCTGGACTGCGTAGAGGAGTGGGTCACCACAATATATATTAAAAACCCTGAACTTTTATGAATCGCACCAATAAATGTACCTGGACTGCGTAGAGGAGTGGGTCACCACAATATATATTAAAAACCCTGAACTTTTATGATTCGCACCAATAAATGTACCTGGACTGCCTAGAGGAGTGGGTCACCACAATATATATAATAAGAAAACCATCAACTTGTATGATTCGCACCAATAAATGTACCTGGACTGCGTAGAGGAGTGGGTCACCACAATATATATTAAAAAGTAAAAACCCTGAACTTTTATGATTCGCACTGTCATGTGCAAGCTAATGTTTAGGCATAAATCTGCAAATATATGTTTGTGTATTACTTCCTAGAAATAGTGTGACCTGGTTCTCTTAGAAGCTGTTAGATCAATGGGTTTTGTGGATGTTAAACCACACAGGGGGGTTGGTAGATAAGTATAGCACCTTATACCATTTATGGCAGGATGGCAAATGTGAATGCCTTTGAGGAGATCTCTTGCAAGACAATGAAATCTCACACATGTTTGGGAGGCCCCAGACAGGCCGACTGCAGAGACTGGGTTGTATGTTAATGACAGATTCAAGCTGAATAAGGACACAGGAAAAGATCATATCATTTTCTCCAATATCATACATACCAGAGGCATGTGTGGTATGCAGATGAAGGGAAACTTAGGACCTGTTGTGTGAAGGTAAAATCATGTTCGTAAACCATACTGTTGAAAAGTTAGGACGGTGTAAAGAAAACTTGACTTAGAGGTATTCAAACAACAAAGTCATAAGACCCTAATTTGCATTCTCCCCTCCTGTTGGTTCTGACCTCACAGGGAAGGGGGCTGGGGGGCCCTGTAGCTGGGTTTTAAAAACTGTACTGAAAATGTAACTCCTGGTTCTTCTTCTGAGGGAGTAATTGAAGAGGTTCCATTTTTTCCTGCTCCTCCCGGCACCACAAACTTGATTCTAAGTGAGGTATCAATTCTGTGTTTTATCCTTTTTATTTTATAAGAAACAATTGCACTATATTTGTATGTCATTTTATTATCTTTTTATCTTAAGCATTGTGGATGTGTCTTCCATATTAAATTACACTTAATAAGTTCTAGTCTCTGTGTTCTTATGAATTCACGCGACAGTTTGGTCCAGACGCTACCTAATTGAAACTGTGCAAACCTTGTGGTTTAAGTGAACTCTGATTAAAGTAAATTGTGTTGGATTAATGCTAGGGAGAACCGAAGGCTTCCTAAATAAGAGTGTCAGCTCTTATCCGAAAAAACCTTGGTGGTGGTAATTAGTATCGCAAAGCTAGTGTGTGGCATAGATAGGGAAGTATTTAATCATTTTAGACATACCAAGTGGTTGTTGTGTGGTTAACCCTGTGTCACGTAAGCGTCACGCAGACTCAGGTGAGTGCTGTTCGTGACAAATTGGTGGCAAGCTTGTGGGATATATTTTTAATTTTTTTTTTAAGAACTTAAGTGAATTAGGGTTGTGTGATCCCTGAGAGAGGAAATACAGACTAATTCACCAGAGACTGAACTCAATGCTTAAAACATTATAAGACATACAGCAATTGTTTCTTTCCCTCCCCTTCTCTTTTTTTTTCTTATCTTTTTTTATTTGGCATTAAGCGGAGGAGATGGCGGCTGCATATAAACGCTTGACAAAGGAGGCGCTGATTTCAGACTGTGAGGATGGAGGAATTCCCACCAGTGGCAAAAGCAAGGAGCAATTGATTGAAGCTCTTGTGCAGAGGGATCAGCAACTCACAGCTGTGTCCGAGGAAGAGAATAGCCAGAACTCAGAAGTGGACCTGACTGTGGGTATTCCTCAAAACCAGGGACTGTTAATTTCGGATGATTCTAATGGTTCATGTGTGGACACTGCTATGGATGTTTATTTGCAAACTGCCCTAAAATATTTGGGCCCAGCGGACATTACAACTAAAATGCAACTCATACAGCAGTTCCAGGAGAAGGAAGCTGCTGACCGTCAGGAGAGGCGTGCTGCTATGGAGGCAGCAGAGAGGCACGCTGCTATGGAGGCAGCAGAGAGGCGCGCTGCTATGGAGGCAGCGGAGCGCCAAGCAGAGCGACAGGCAGAAAGAGAATCTGCCGAGCGAGAGGCAGAGAGGAGATATGAGCTGGAGCTTGCGAAGCTCAAACGCCAGCCAGAGACCAGAGATGCTGGTATTAGCAGACCCCGTCCTGAGAATTTCCCTGTATTGGAAAAAGATGGGGATTTGGATACTTTTTTGCGAAGTTTTGAAAAGACATGCAGACAGTATGGACTGGCCAAAGATCAGTGGGCACAATATTTAACCCCTGGTTTGCGAGGTAAAGCATTAGAAGCCTTTGCAGATCTTCCACCTGAGATGGACGGAAATTATGAGGCAATCAAAAGTGCCCTGTTGCAACGCTTTAACATCACCCCAGAGGCGCATAGGCAGAAATTCAGAGATTTAAAACGCAGTGCCTCTGACACATATTTAGGACTTGTGGCCCAGCTGTGTGCTTCATTCAAACAGTGGGTTGGAGGGCTACAGATCACCACCTTTGATGCTCTGCAAGATTTGATGATCCAGGAGCAGTTTCTGACTTTGTGCCCAGCTGATGTGAAGGAATGGGTAGTGGATCGTGATCCTACATCATCTGCGGAAGCAGCTAGACTGGCTGACAAGTACACTGTCACCCGGGCACCTGCAGCTAAAAGAGGAACTTTTGTGCCAGGGCAGTCGGCCTGGAAAGGGGGCCGGCCAGGAGGATCAACGCCACCCCCCTCAACGCCATCACCCACTGTTTCTTCATCTTTTGGGAGGGTTGGGGCAAAGCCTGCTGTGGGAGACACCCGCAGGTGTTTTGTGTGCAACCAGGTGGGGCACATTAGTACCGCTTGTCCAGAGAAGAAGACCAGTTCACCCTCCGCTGGGCGGGTACCTTCCCTGCAATCTTCACCAGCTGTCCTGTGTGTTGCAGGACCAGAAGGGGGCCGGAAGGACAACATACAAACAGTCACTGTGGGTGACAAGGTAACTGTGGGGTTAAGAGACACTGGTGCGGATGTTACATTAGTACATTCAGAACTGGTAGGGTTAGAGGACTTCATTCCAGGAAAATGTATTTCTGTGAAAGGGGTTGGTGGAATTCACCTAACTGTACCTGTAGCCAAAGTTTACCTTGATTGGGGTGCTGGAAGAGGTATAAGGGATGTCGGGGTCTCAGATAATATGCCTATAGATGTGTTACTGGGGACAGATTTAGGAAGAATGTTGTCTCAGTATGTCTGTAATGACGATGTCAATGCCACCCCTGTTACTGTGTCAGAATCAACTGAAAGTACCCAAGTTTGTTCCCAGGTAGCAGGAGGTGACAAGGAAAAGGTCTGTTCAATTGCACCTGAAATGTGTAAACCAGGATGTGACAGGGACAGGGAATGTCCTATTATATCTGATGTAGGTAATGATGCTAATGTCACTGTGTTAGAATCAGCTGAGAATACCAACGTTTGTTCCCAGGCAGCAGGGTGTGACAGGGAACGGAAATGCCATATTATACCTGAAGTGTGTAATGATTTTAATGCCGCCCATGTTACAGTACCAGAACCTGCTGAGAGTAACCATGTTTTGTCCCAGGCACCAGGAGGTGACAAGGAAAGAGAATGTATTATTGTACCTAATGCGAATAATGAGGATAATGCCAATAACAGTATTGGGTTAGAATCCAAACCTGTCTTCACACTGACATCTTGTCATGGGATAGGGACAGCGGACATTGTTATTGCAGATATTGGCATTAATACTGGTGTAAATATTATGCTTACTAGAAATGGGACAGATGCCCATGTGATTACTTCTGTTGTGCTAGAGAAAGACAATGTTTCTACCCAGGTAATATGCCCAGAAGATGCTGTACAAGGTAACTGGGAGGGCGGGCAGGGTGAAGATGTATATTCTGTGCCTGAACCAGCTGCACACAGAGCTGGTGAGCATGGGGCGGAGACACCTAGTCCTGATCAACGGGAAATAGCGAGTGACAGCAATCCTTACCTTGCTGCTGGGACCTGTAGTTCGAATGTTCACCACTCAGATCTACATCTGAGTTCTGACCATTCACTTGAGTTTTCTATAGAGACAGGGGGGTCAGTGGCTAGCCCACTCTCACTTAGCCAGCCGTCTAACAGCTTAGAGGAGGTAGATGAGGGGCCCAAACTCCCTGTTACTCTACACCCCCAGATAGATGAGTCCAAGAGGGAGGGGAGCATCCTGTTCCGTAGCCCCCAAGATAAGAATTGCATAGTGTGTCCCCACCTAGAAGTGCAGTGTCAGGAATCCCAGGCCATTGTTCCCTTAGGCTTTAACTTAGAGGACATGAGAATTAGAGACAAAGTGCACACTGCAACAGGGTTGGTACATGAGAACATGACGCAGGCCCAGACAAGCCAGAAGCAGTGGTATGATCCCCCTGCCAGGATGATAGAGAGAAATTTTCATGATAATCTGTTGAAGGCTCCTAATGACAGTGATGCGTGTGCCCTGACCGTCTGTAGATTGCCAGATGAGGGGAAGAAGGACTTGCCATTGGATCTAGTAGCTGCAGCGCAAGGGATAGGACCCTTTAAGAATACAGAGGTTAGCCCACAGATATTGCCAGACCAGAAGTCCCAGCTGTCTGAGATATGTAACCCCTTTTTAACCCTTCTCCCCAGAGAACCTATTGAGACCCGGCTAACAGCTATTCCATTTGAACCAGGTGGGATCTGTGGGAGATGGCTTGGGCAATGACCTGTCAGTCAATCCCCATGCCATCTCTTAAAAGGGGAAGGTGTCATGTGCAAGCTAATGTTTAGGCATAAATCTGCAAATATATGTTTGTGTATTACTTCCTAGAAATAGTGTGACCTGGTTCTCTTAGAAGCTGTTAGATCAATGGGTTTTGTGGATGTTAAACCACACAGGGGGGTTGGTAGATAAGTATAGCACCTTATACCATTTATGGCAGGATGGCAAATGTGAATGCCTTTGAGGAGATCTCTTGCAAGACAATGAAAGCATTGTGGATGTGTCTTCCATATTAAATTACACTTAATAAGTTCTAGTCTCTGTGTTCTTATGAATTCACGCGACAGTTTGGTCCAGACGCTACCTAATTGAAACTGTGCAAACCTTGTGGTTTAAGTGAACTCTGATTAAAGTAAATTGTGTTGGATTAATGCTAGGGAGAACCGAAGGCTTCCTAAATAAGAGTGTCAGCTCTTATCCGAAAAAACCTTGGTGGTGGTAATTAGTATCGCAAAGCTAGTGTGTGGCATAGATAGGGAAGTATTTAATCATTTTAGACATACCAAGTGGTTGTTGTGTGGTTAACCCTGTGTCACGTAAGCGTCACGCAGACTCAGGTGAGTGCTGTTCGTGACACGCACCAATAAATGTACCTGGACTGCCTAGAGGAGTGGGTCACCACAATATATATAATAAGAAAACCATCAACTTGTATGATTCGCACCAATAAATGTACCTGGACTGCGTAGAGGAGTGGGTCACCACAATATATTAAAAACCCTGAACTTTTATGAATCGCACCAATAAATGTACCTGGACTGCGTAGAGGAGTGGGTCACCACAATATATTAAAAACCCTGAACTTTTATGAATCGCACCAATAAATGTACCTGGACTGCGTAGAGGAGTGGGTCACCACAATATATATAATAAGAAAACCATCAACTTGTTTGATTCGCACCAATAAATGTACCTGGACTGCGTAGAGGAGTGGGTCACCACAATATATTAAAAACCCTGAACTTTTATGAATCGCACCAATAAATGTACCTGGACTGCGTAGAGGAGTGGGTCACCACAATATATATAATAAGAAAACCATCAACTTGTTTGATTCGCACCAATAAATGTACCTGGCCTGCGTAGAGGAGTGGGTCACCACAATATATTAAAAACCCTGAACTTTTATGAATCGCACCAATAAATGTACCTGGACTGCGTAGAGGAGTGGGTCACCACAATATATATAATAAGAAAACCATCAACTTGTTTGATTCGCACCAATAAATGTACCTGGACTGCGTAGAGGAGTGGGTCACCACAATATATTAAAAACCCTGAACTTTTATGAATCGCACCAATAAATGTACCTGGCCTGCGTAGAGGAGTGGGTCACCACAATATATTAAAAACCCTGAACTTTTATGAATCGCACCAATAAATGTACCTGGACTGCGTAGAGGAGTGGGTCACCACAATATATATAATAAGAAAACCATCAACTTGTTTGATTCGCACCAATAAATGTACCTGGACTGCGTAGAGGAGTGGGTCACCACAATATATTAAAAACCCTGAACTTTTATGAATCGCACCAATAAATGTACCTGGACTGCGTAGAGGAGTGGGTCACCACAATATATTAAAAACCCTGAACTTTTATGAATCGCACCAATAAATGTACCTGGACTGCGTAGAGGAGTGGGTCACCACAATATATATAATAAGAAAACCATCAACTTGTTTGATTCGCACCAATAAATGTACCTGGACTGCCTAGAGGAGTGGGCACTGGGCACCACAATAAAATATATAAAAAACCTTCAACAGGTCTGCATTACACTACACATACGGCTGCTCCTCCATCCTCTCCATCATATACATGTTGGAGTTTTAGCGTGTGACAACCTCTTGTTTTTGATAATGTCAGTGCATTTTGAATATTTTTCAATTTGCCCCACACCACTGAATGTACTTTATCTATGATACGCATCTATCTATCTTGACTGCGTAGTGTGGTGGCCCCGGTACACAATTTGGTACCGAGGCCACAATATAATTAAAAAACCCTCCACGTGTCAGAATTCCACCAAACAAGTATCTGGACTGCGTAGTGGGGTGGCCCCGGTACCCAATTTGATACCGGGGCCACAATAAAATAAATACACCCTCCACGTGTCAGAATTCCACCAAACAAGTATCTGGACTGCGTAGTGGGGTGGCCCCGGTACCCAATTTGATACCGGGGCCATAATACCTCCTCCAAACATGGTACAGACAATTCGTCATTGAGATCCCATCAAGTATGTTAAAGACAGACAGGGTCGAAGTGTTATTGGTTGACTTTGTAAACCAAAAAACTGTCCCTGTTGCACATAGTCGTGCAATGAAGACTGACTTTTTCATTTAAAGGCACCATCTTTCAAGTGTAGTGTTTGTAAGTCTAAGTCATATTATACTTTTGGTAAAATTGGTTTATTTTGTTCCTCTTTATGGTAACTACTAATAGAATTAAAGTATTAAATAGAAGCGGCAGTTCCTCTTTATGGTAATTAGTAATAGAATTAAAGTATTAAATAGAATTAAAGTATGAAATAGAATTAAAGTATTAAATAGAATTAAAGTATGAAATAGAGTGGTATAGAGTTGTAGTGTGGTATAGATAGAGTGGTCCCCACAATATAATAATAAAACCCTCAACTGGTCTGAATTCCACCAAACAATTATCTGGACTGCGTAGTGTGGTGGCCCCGGTACACAATTTGGTACCGAGGCCACAATATAATTAAAAAATTGGGCATCAACTGTCACCGTTGTTTAATATCTGATACACCTAAATATGGACTGCACAGTGGAGTGGCCCCGGTAGTAAATTTGGTGCCGGGGCCACAATACCTCCTCCAACTTCCAAGTGTAGTGTTTATAAAGACAGACAGCGTCGAAGTGTTATTAGTTGACTTTCTTAACCCTAAAATTGTCCCTGTTGCAAATATTCGTGCAATGGACAGTTACTTTTTTATTGAAAGACTCAAGCTTTCAAGTGTAGTGTTTATAAAATATAAACAACAATACAGTAGTTTTAGAGCACGTCAATACCTCTTGTTTTAAATTATGACAGGGCATTTTACTTTTGGTTTAATTTCTTGAATTTTTTTAAATTTGGTTTTACTTTTTGAACATGGCAAACGACTGTTGATTGGTCATATAATGCAAAAAAAAAAGGTCCAAGATGGAATTGTCCTTGGGCCCTCACACCCACCCTTATGTTGTTGAAATAGGACATGCACACTTTAACAAACCAATCATTTCAGCGACAGGGCCTACCAAACAACTTTGGCTGAAATGATTGGTTTGTTTGGGCCCCCACACCAAAAAAGCTATTCATCTCTCCCTGTACAGACTAAACAGGCTCTACTGAGGCAAGATGTCGTCCTCATCCTCAACCTCTGATTCCTCTCCCCCTACAGTGTGTACTTCCTCCTCATCACACATTATCAATTCGTCCCCGCTGGACTCCACAACCACAGGTCCCTCTGTAGTATCTGGAGGGCAGTGCTGTACTTCATTGAGGAATTGACTATTCATTTTTATAAACATCATTTTTTCAACGTTCTGAGGAAGCAACCTCCTTCGCCGCTCACTGACCAGGTTCCCCGCTGCACTAAAAACTCTTTCCGAGTACACACTGGAGGGGGGACAACTCAATTAAAATAGAGCCAGTTTGTACAGGGGCTTCCAAACTGCCTTTTTTTCCTGCCAGTAACAATATGGACTGTCTGACATGTCTACTTGGATGGTGTCAGCAAAGTAATCATCCACAATTTTTTCTATTGTGACAGCATCCAATGCAGCGAGAGTAGACATGTCTGCAATGGTTGGCAGGTCCTTCAGTCCGGACCAGATGTTATCAGCATCCCCGCCAGTGCCTCTTTTGGGAAAACTGAGCTTTTTCCTCGCAGCCATAGATGTGGAAGAAAATGAGGGTGGAGCTGTTGGCATGTCACGGTCCTCTTCAGAGGACAATCTCCTGACCAGCAGGTCTTTGCACCGCTGTAGACTTGTGTCCGCCGGAAACAGAGACACAACATACGCTTTAAACCGAGGATCGAGCACGGTGGCCAGAATGTATTCCTCTGACTTTAAAAGAGTGACCACCCTCGGATCCTGGCAAAGCGTACGAAGGGCTACATCCACAAGAGCTACATGCTTGGTGTAATCGCAATGGCTTACCAGCTCCTCCCTCACTTTCTCCAGCTGCTTCTGCAACAGCCTGATCAGGAGAATGACCTGACTCAAGCTGGCAGTGTCGGAACTGACTTCTCGTGTGGCAAGTTCAAATGGCTGCAGAACCTTGCACAACACGGAAATCAGTCTCCACTGCGCTTGACTGAGGCGCATCCCCACTCCTTTGCCTATGTCGTAGGTGGCTGTGTAGGCCTGAATGGCCTTTTGCCGCTCCTCCATCCTCTGCAGCATATAGAGGGTGGAGTTCCAGCGCGTCACAACCTCTTGTTTGAGGTGATGGCAGGGCAGGTTCATGCTTTTTTGATGTGCCTCTAGTCTGCGGTAGGCACTGGCTGAATGCTGAAAGTGTCCAGCAATTTTGCGCGCCACCGCAAGCATCTCCTGCACACCCCTGTCACTCTTGAGGTAATGCTGCACCACCAAATTAATGGTGTGGGCAAAACATGGGACGTGCTGGAAATTGCCCATATTTAATGCCCGCACAATGTTACTGGCATTGTCTGACACCACAAATCCCCATGAGAGTCTAAGTGGGGTAAGCCACTGGGAGATAATTTCCCTCATTTTCTCTAATATGTTGTCAGCGTTGTGCCTCTTATTAAAGCCTGTAATACACAATGTTGCCTGCCTTTGCACGAGCAGCCATTTTGTAGTTGCTGCTACTGATGCAGCTGTTGCTGTTGCTGCGGAAGGGGATGCATCTACCCAGTGGGCTGTCACAGTCATATAGTCCTTCGTTTGCCCAGAACCACTTGTCCACATGTCCGTGGTTAAGTGGACAGTGGGTACAACCGCATTTTTTAGAGCACTGAGGACACTTGATCGTACTTCTCTGTACATTTTTGGTATCGCCTGCCTAGTGAAGTGGAATCTCGACGGGATTTGGTACCGGGGACACAATACCTCCATCAACCCTCGAAATCCCACTCCACTAATGGCGGACACCGGGCACACGTCTAACACCAACATTGCAGTTACAGCCGCAGTTATACGCTTTGCAATAGGGTGACTACTATCGTATTTTGTGGTCATGGCAAACGACTGTTGGACGGTCAATTGTTTTGTGAAAGACTTAGCGGTCTTACGACTTCCCCTCTGGGAAGATGACCGACTAACAGCAGCAACAGCAGCAGTGGCAGTAGTAGGCGTACCGCTGCAGGATTCCTCGGATGAATCCCGTATTGAGGAGGACTCAGTCTGGCTGCTGACTTGGGCTGCAGGACTGAATCTGATGGAGATTGTGGAGGAAGTTGACGAGGAGGGTGTTGCTGGTGTGTATCCAACTGGACCACGGGATTTAGGTGTCCCTGTACCGATGAGGGTCCTAGCCCCAGTTCCTGAACTAACCACTGAACTATGAAGGTTATTCAGGTGACGTATAAGGGAGGATGTTCCTAGGTGGGCAAGATCCTTACCCCTGCTTATTTGAGCTTTACATAAGCTACATATGGCCATACATTGGTTGTCTGGATTTGGATAAAAATAACTCCAGACCGAAGAGGTGCATTTTTTGGTCTTCTGACCAGGCATGACGATGGGCTTTTTCATCCCATGGACATCAGCTGTTTCCCCCCCTGGTGCCTCATTTACAATAACCACATCACCATCCTCATCATCAAGTTCCTCCACAGCGCCAGCTACATCATCAATAGCCTCCTCCCGAGCCACCTCTTCCCGTACAGTGATGGGAAGGTCAGGCTTGACAACCACCAACATCCTTGGACTCGCCTTGTGGATTTGTGATAATTTCTCTTTAGAAGGCAGAGTTGTTTGCTGTTTTGTTGCTGACAGCATAACTCTCTTCAATTTTTTGTAGGGGGGGGGGGAGGAGGAGGAGGGCTAAGATCCGTGGGTGAAGCTGAACCACTAGTCATGAACACGGGCCAGGGCCTAAGCCGTTCCTTGCCACTCCGTGTCGTAAATGGCATATTGGCAACTTTACGTTTCTCCTCAGATGATTTTAAGTTTCTCTTTTTGCTACTTTTTCTTAACTTGGGCTTTTTGGATTTTACATGCCCGGTACTACGAGATTGGGCATCGGGCTTGGAAGACGACGTTGATGGCATTTCATCGTCTATGTCATGACTAGTGGCAGCAGCTTCAGCATTAGGAGGAAGTGGGTCTTGATCTTTCCCTACTTTATCCTCCAAATTTTTGGTCTCCATTATATGTAGCACAAGATACTGCAGAATGTGTGAACTTGGTAATATTGCAGTACCAATGGACTTATACTGCTGTATTGGTTTTGCAAATTTGGTTATAATTATTATATATATTTTTTTTTTTTAAATTTTTTATTTTTTTTTACTTTTTTTTTATTTTTAAAAAACTTGGGAATAATGGGGAAATAACTATGCCCTTAGAAGCACAGAGCACAGGACACAGCACCACTGGACTGAACAGGACACGGCACAGGACCCAGCAGCACTACGGAACTCAGCAGGACAGAGCACAGGACACAGCACCACTGGACTGATACTGCAGAATGTGTGAACTTTGTAATATTGCAGTACCAATGGACTTATACTGCTGGATTGGTTTTGCAAATTTGTTTATAATTATTATATATTTTTTTTTTTTTTCAAATTTTTTATTTTTTTTTACTTTTTTTTTATTTTTTAAAAACTTGGGAATAATGGGGAAATAACTATGCCCTTAGAAGCACAGAGCACAGGACACAGCACCACTGGACTGAACAGGACACGGCACAGGACCCAGCAGCACTACGGAACTCAGCAGGACAGAGCACAGGACACAGCAGCACCACTGGACTGATACTGCAGAATGTGTGAACTTTGTAATATTGCAGTACCAATGGACTTATACTGCTGGATTGGTTTTGCAAATTTGGTTATAATTATATATATTTTTTTTATAATTTTTAATTGTAATTTTTTTTTTACTTTTTTTTTATTTTTTAAAAACTTGGGAATAATGGGGAAATAACTATGCCCTTAGAAGCACAGAGCACAGGACACAGCACCACTGGACTGAACAGGACACGGCACAGGACCCAGCAGCACTACGGAACTCAGCAGGACAGAGCACAGGACACAGCACCACTGGACTGATACTGCAGAATGTGTAAACTTTGCAATATTGCAGTACCACTGGACTTTTACTGCTGAATGTGTGAACTTGGTAATATTGCAGTACCAATGGGCTTATACTGCAGGATTGGTTGTGCAAATTTTGTGGTAATTAAAAAAAATTAAAGTAGTTTTTGGTATTTTTTTAAATAACTTTTTTTTATTTTTTTAAACACAGGGGAATATTGGGGAAATAACTATGCCCTTAGAAGCACAGAGCACAGGACACAGCACCACTGGACTGAACAGGACACAGCACAGGACCCAGCAGCACCACTGACCTCAGAAGGACAGAGCACAGCACACAGCACCACTGGACTGATACTGCAGAACACAGCACAGCACAGCACAGCACAGCACAGCACAGAACTAAACAGCACAGCACAGAACTAAACAGCACAGCACGAGATCTACCAGGACAGAGGACCACCTAACACACCCTCCCTCTACCCTGATCAATGCCCGAGTGAAGATGGCGGCGACTAGCGGGGAATTTATAGGATCCGAGTATCGCGAGATCCGACAACGGGATTATGAGTCAGAGCCTCAGTTTCAGATTTGAATTTGGCGCCAATACCCGGATCTGTCTCGGATCTGACTCGGATCCGCAACGTTCGGGTGGGCTCGGATTTCATAAATCCGAGTGCGCTCATCCCTACCTGAAACCACCTTACCACAGGGCATCGACATCACTACCACTCCCTAAATGTGCAGGTTGTCTGTGATGCTAACATGCGTACAATGAGTGTTTTGGCAGCCTATCCTGGGTCATGTCATGACGCCTTTATCCTAATACAGTCTACTCTTTATGCCAAATATGAAAGTGGTGAAATGCCGGAGGGATGGCTTTTGGGTATGTACTTACCATTTTTTTTATTTCCCTTATCCTTCTCAGATATGCCTCACATGTGCTAACTGCTGTACAACATGCTCCATTAAATGGTAGCTTTTGTTTTATTATAGGAGATTCAGGATATGGGTGTCGGCCCTGGCTGATGACTCCTCTGCTGCATCCTCAGACTCCTGCACAGCACAAATATAATGAGGCACACGTAGCCACTAGAGGTGTGATACAGCGTACCTTTGGACTATTGAAAACCAGGTTCAGGTGCCTTGATAAATCGGGTGGTGTGCTTATGTATGCACCTGAAAAGGTGTCTGATATTGTGCTGGCTTGCTGTCTGCTACATAATCTGGCTTTACAACAACTTAACCCACCGATTATTGCAGTAGACAGTGAACAAGTAGTGGTCCGTGTTCCATCTGGTGATGTGCAGACTACAGAGGGGGAGGCAGATTAGAGACCGTCTCATTGCAAACTACTTTACATGTAAGTGCATACTAGAAAAATAATTTTTTTGGAAAAAATGTGTTTGATGTATGATGAGCAATGGTTTAATTTTTTTTTTTTTTTTTTAGAGTTTGAAAGCTTGAAACAGACTATAGTGTGTACTCCTCATGTGGTAATTTTGCAAATCACTGGTAACTTACAGACATGTCAATGTGTAAGTGGCATTTGTGCATTGTTTTTTTTGTAAGCAGTATACTAGTGTTTAATTGGCAGAAAAGAAAGACTGTTTGCATTGAAATGTAACCACATTTATTGCAGTAGTAAGCATAAACTATAAATGAACATTGCATAAACATGCACTAAAATGTACAAACTGTATTTGTGATACGCGTAACTGTGGAGTAACAGGCTGCAAATTATGAAACATTTTGAACAACGCTCAAAAATGTACATGAGTTGTATTGTAAAAAATGGTTTTTAAGCATCTTTTACTTGACCAGCAAACATTAGGCCACCTACGCCTTTTGGCAGGTACATCTGCGACTCTGGAGACACTTTCTCCTCTCCCTCGGCCACCCCTGGTACGAGCACCTCTCCTTGGAGATGTACTTTGTATGGAGCGATTAGGCGTGCTAGCCAAACTGGTTGTGGCCGATGACATTGGCAAAGGAAAGCGTAACATTATATCATGGTGAATTTTGCCTGCCATCCTATTGACGTTTGCATTCACCTCCCTTACTGTTGTGTGTAAGGCCTCCACAGCACCAGTCATTTGTATCATGGTGACATTTGACTGTTCTATAGCTGCATCTATATGATTTAAACCTGCAGGGATTTGACTATTACTGCGGTGTGCATGCCTCAAATGACCAACAATATGTGACATATGTCTGGTTTGGCTGTACATGAACTGGGATTGCAGTAACTAAAATTTGGCAATTGATTGGGTAATTTCTCGCCCTGTATCCAGTGGAGGAGGTGCAGTTTGCTGGTCTTCTGTGTGTTCCGCAGGGCCAGTTGTTTGATCCTGGAGGTCAGACACGGGGGCATCAACCACTTGTAGGGTGATTAATCTGCAATCCTCTGTGTGCGGTGACATTTGCACGGACTGCCGCTGACCTGGCTGATATGATGACGTTTCTGTGGTGAAATAACCAAGGTAAGTATATAGGATATAAAATGTTTGTAAATTGCATTCTGGACACTGGACAAAAAGACATAACCTTTTAAAACTACAGAATGTTTACCAATGTCTACCTTCCTGATTAGTTGTCCTATGTGACCTGCTTAAGGATGCTAGGCATCTTTTTTTTTTAAATACAATCTCATTTAGCCTATGTGTTTGGGTGAGGGGATAGAAAAGCAAATTAATTTTATTCCAAAATATGATGGTGCTGGCAGCAAAATGTTGAAAGACAGTGATTTTGGGTAAGCTATTACTATTTTAGTTCTCCCTCTGTGTAGTACATGAAGTTTTTTTGCAAACCATATATAAAGCAAGCAATATAACATTTACACCAACATTTTCAAAGAAACAAATTCTAACACCATTGTTTCTCCCCCAAACAGACTACACGCACCTGCTTGTTCTTCAGGGGCAGAATCCCTCACAGAAGGTGGAGGAGTAGACCTTGAACTCGGAGTGGAGTCTCTTACAGGAGATTTTGGATGTGTTAGAAAAAGCAGACACTGTATTAGCAGTGACAATCATTTAGACATGTATACAGTATACTTTGATAATGTGCTTTTAAAATACAATTACAATTTTGAAAAAATTCATGTGTACTTGCAAAACAGTTATAGTAAAAATTGCAAACAACTCACCAGCTGGTTGTCCAAAAGAAGGTGCATCCGTGTCCTGGACATTGACCCCCTCTACAATTTCCCGGGGCAGTATCTGCCGCAGCTCCTCCTCATATGTGGTATATTCCACACAAAGTGGTGGTCCACCACCTGTTCCTCTTGCTGCCTTCCTTTCCTCAGCCATTTTTTCTTCCAGTCTCCGCTTTATGTCTGAAAAGCGTTTGCGGCAGTGAGCCACTGACCGCTTTAATGGTCCCACTGCATTCACGGCCTCACATATTTTTGACCACAATTGATGTCGCTGCCTGAGCGGAGTACGGGCTGCAAGGCTCCCTAAAATTATCTGGTAACAGGGAACAATATTGTGCACTAACACACAATTCTCATCATGAGAAAATCTAACATTCCTCCCTGACTTTGTCTACCTGCCCTGTCCTGTCTTCTCTAACCCTTCCTCACCTTCCTCTTTCCCCTCCAGCTCCATCTCCCTCTCCTCACCCTCTGCCCCCCTCCTATCTCTGGCCATAATCTCCAGTAAAACAGAAAAACAAGTAACACTGAACTACTGACAAACACAAAAGACAAACTATACTAACTAAGGAAACACGCACAACACACTCACACACAAGTAACAGATACAAAGGACTAGACAATTACCAAAAAAATAAGACAGAAATTAATTCAGAAAATAAAGGCACAACAATGTAAAAAAACACAGGACTACTCACACTCCAAGCAGAAATCGCAGCACAACAACCCTCAAAAGCAACTCTCACAATCGTAACTCCTCCAAGCTCCTATCTCTTTTCTCCTCAAAATCCTATCAAAGAAAATGTGGCAGGCCAGTGATTTATATAGGGCTTGTGACAGAGAAAGTAGCCAATAGTGAAATGCCATGATACAGGTGATTTTTTTCAAAACACCTGCCATAACATGAAACCGCCGTGTTTTAAAGCAAAAGCGCCATGTTTCTTTCAAAGCCGCCGGCGGCTTGGAGGATTACATACCGCCGTTACATCGACGGCGGATTTACATTGAAGCTTAAAATCAGCCATTAGTAAATCCGGCTGTTTGACCTGCAAAAACGCTGCGATGTATGGCGGATCAAAAACGCTGCCAAACACGCCTATTAGTAAATCTAGCCCTAAGAGTCAAAAATTAAAAGAAGACAAGCAGGCTTGTTATATAGATAACACCCAAAGAGAAGAGCTCCATTTCTCCATTGCTAATTGTAATTGCTGAAATAGAAATTAGAGGCCTGCTTGGCTTGGGCTAAATCTGCAGTTACATTTTATTATACCATAGCTCACTCAGAAACAGGAGAGGTGGCAGGGTTCAGTGCTGAAACAGAAATTGTAATAATAGGGCTGTCCGTGTTCTTCAAGTCTCAGTGACATTGTATTGTCCTATAGCTCATACATAAAGCCTATGCTGAAGTGCATAGTGGTTTTAAGTCAGGTAAACAAAAATGTAAATTAAAAGCTTGTACCTTTTTAAAGAAAAAAAAAACCTCTCTAAATAGGTGAAAGTTTATTGTAGAAAAACATAAAATTGCCAAGATACTATTCTACCCAAAATATTACCAGGCATACCAGCATCAGGTAGCTCCCTTCTCTTAGCTAGATTTCAGCACCTGCTGCAATCTACACTGTCATCATATTCACCCTCATCATTGTGTACATCTTCCTCAAACAATAGTAATTCATCCCCGCTGGAATCCACCGTCATAGAAGTCTGTGTACTTTGATGGAATTGTCGACAATGGCCTTCCTCATGGAATTTGTAGTTCATTTTATGGCAGTCACGATTTTTGGGCAATTCTTTTAGAGCAGAGCAAATGTCAAAATGTTATGCTGACTCATCTGCATCACCACTGGGTGTCTTGGGAAAGCTCAGTTTTTTCCGACAAACAGTTGCCCGAGAAACTGAAGGAGTAGACGTCATTACAAGATGTTGATAGCTCTTGGATCCTGGTAAAGTGAATTAAGTACTTAATCTACAATTACAATATAGTTAGCAGATTTACTTTGTTTTATTTCATCCGTAAAATTTCTCTAGCTGCTTCTCAAAAAGTATAATTAAGGCAATCACTTGACTCAAGCTAACCGTGTCTGCACTCTCTTCACAGGTGACTACTTCGCTGGACTAAAGTACATTCCCCTCAAATGCTAGTCTTCTTGCAGCTGCTGTATTCTCCTACATGCTGTTGCAGAATCCCGAAAATGACCCTAACTTTTTCGGGACACAAATAACATCTCCTGCATGTCAATGTCATTTTTTTCTGTAACACCAAGTTGATTGTGTGGGCAAAAAAGGAAATGTGATGGAACCCCCCCCCCCCGCCCCCCCTGCTGTAATGATCTAACAATATTGGTGTCGTTATCATAAATCACATATGCTCAGGAGAGTCCAAGCAGGATTAGCCATGTTGCAATGACATCCATTACTTTTAGTAACAGATTATCAGCTGTATGCCTCTTACTGAAGCTGCTGATACACAGAGTAGCCTACTTCTGAAAAATGTGACGTACTTGGGTTCATGCTGCTGCTGTTCCTGCTGGTGAAGGCGAATCACCAACCCAGTGGGCTGTCACAGTCATATAATCTTTACTTTGCCCAGTTCCGCTTGTCCCCATATCTGTGGTTAAGTGTACAGTGGGTAGAAATGCATTTTGTAGCCCAATAATTACATTTTTATGAACCTTCTGGTAGAGGTGAGGAATAGCTTTTCTAGTAAAATGGTGTTGTGATGGAATTTGGTAATAGGGACAGAAGACCTCAAGTAACTGTCTAAAACCAGCTGCATTAATAGTGGACATTGGACGCAGATCTAATACTAGCATAGCCCCCATGGTGTCTGTGATCCGCTTTGCGACTGGGGGACAGCTTTCTTACTTTCTTCCTCTAGCAAAGGATTGTTTAACAGTTAATTGTTGTAAACTACTAGTAGTCTTCATCTGGATTGAAGATCCACCCCCAGCAGCAG